>NW_024424452.1:84133020-84704388 GCF_017311325.1 Ursus maritimus
TGGATATATATATATCACAGGGCTTGTCACAATGGAAATTGTTGAAAACTATAGCAAGCTATGAAAAATTAGAAAGTTTTATTTAGTGCCTGAAAAGAGCCAAATAATACAGAAAGGGATAGCAAACTTTCTCAGTGTCCAGAGAGAATAGAGACCCCTGAACTCTAGGGAAATACAGAGTGAAGGCACCAAGAAGGAGATGAGGACGGAGCTGAGCCCTGAAGAGAACACCAGATTAACGGAGGCTGGCATTAGAGCAGAGAAATTCCAGACATTGGGACGTGGGCTGCTCAAAATCCCTCCCATGAACTGAATCTCACCATGTTCCATGCTCTAAAAATTCTACTCTTGGTCAATTAAACACAAATTAATTATAATGTCTTCTATGTGCAAAGTTGCTAGTAAATAGACACATTCAAAGCATTAAAGTTGTCTAAATGAAAATTAATAAATTTCATTTCCTGCTTTGGGATGCTACAGAAAAGCAGATTAGTAACTATATTTACTTTTACTGTGTTCACTTTAATCCACAATACACTCTTTCTAGATTTCCCTATCCTCATTCAATTATAATGTTGCTGTCCAGCACCATTTTTAAATGATCTGCATCTAATCCATGAAAACAGAACTGCTTCCTGACTTTGAACTAAGCTAATGCCAAGTATATTTCAGGACTCATTTAATTGAGTACATTCCTACGCACACGAGAATAGGTAATTTTCAAGACCACTTAAAGGCCCTTAATGATTGTTTTGACATGAAGTGATATATTTAGTGTGTTTTATAAAATCCAGGCCAATGGTGAATTCATGCCTAGCATGTTATCTTATATTGATTAAATAGCATTCTGCTCCACTATCCAAAGAGATTATTCCTTTAACAATGAGTTGTATGATAACCTTAAATATATGTACTTAACAAAACTGCAGCTAATATTTGTAAAATGCAAGGGTCATTTCACTTGGCCTGCTGAACAGGATACAGAAAAAATTGTGAACATGAATTCAGCAATGTGACACAGCTGTTTAGAACAGGAAGCAAAGAAGAATGCCATAATAATCGACACAGGACTTTGAGGTATATTAAGTAGGAAGGATGTCATTGCTTATGCTGGACCTTAGCCCGAGCTGCAGCAAGCACTCTTGCAAAAACAGCCGTGGGAATTTTAATGGCCAACAAAGTTCAAACTCTTAGTTTTACCTGAAATCCTAAATAAAAAATGGCATTTTAACACCAAAATATATCTATGCATTGATAAGGTATACTCAAATAAGAAAACATATAATGTTTTGTCATGCTATTTAATAAAATTTAATTAACATAATAATAAAATTTATTTAACAAGCTTTCCAGTGTGCTCACGGTACTCTGAAAGTAAACAAGAAGAGAATGAATATTATGTACAAGAAGGTTTTAAAATTTAAATAACAATATTCTTATAAGGAAATGTGTTTTTAAATTTAAGATAAAATTAGAATTCATTGCAAAGTTTTAATTGTTCTCCTAGACAATTCTTTAGCTTTAATGGTCTTTCAAATAAATCTAGACATCAGTGAGGGATAAAGAAAGATTATAAAAGGAGTAAAATGTTGTTGAAGAAAAAAACACACTTATTAGTCCTTAGAAATGAATCACTAGTATTGTGAAAATTTCCACATGTTAAGAGAATAGACTTAACTTCAGCCCTGATTGTTTCCACAACTAAACAAATATATGCAGTCTTTTGATCATGTTTTCAGGGGAAATATAATTCAGAGATCCAAAATCATATTTATGAAGCAACACTATATTGGCAAAAATATGGAAATCAGAGAGATTGCTAAAAATATGATAGATGCATTTATGTGTCTGTATATATGTGATATTATGTATATGGCTTCCCCTAAATACTTGCATTCATTCATTCAACAAATAGTTCAAATTGGCAGGAAAAAGCACAAGCAAGCAAATACACTTAAAGAGATACAGCAGAGGGGCGCCTGGGTGGCTTAGTCGGTTAAGCGTCGGCCTTCAGCTCAGGTCACGATCCCAGGGTCCTGGGATCGAGCCCCACATCAGGCTCCTTACTCAGCGGGGAGTCTGCTTCTCCCTCTGCCTCTGCTGCTCCCCCTGCTTGTGTTCTCGGGCACTGCCCCACACCGACAAATAGATAAATAAAATCTTTTTAAAAAATTTTTTTAAAAAAGAGAGAAATAAGCAGAATCGGAAACGTCTGGGTGTGTCTTTCAAATTAAAGGGCTGACTGCATGGAGCTAAGACCAGTGAAGTTGTACATGGCCTTGCTCTCAGAGGCCCCTGCTCTGTTGAGAATGCTTTGCAGTCAACTGTCTTGAAATAATTTTATCTTTGAATTTGTGTTTTGTAAGTGAAGTTCAATGGGACAATGGAACATGCAGTGTGAGCTTGGAGCCTTGGATCATGTGTGCTCCTGCCTGCCATTACTTCTGAGGATAGGTTCTCAGCCACCTCCCACCCCTGCATGCCCAGGCCCTATCCTGTTCCTGCTTCTACAGCTGTCACCATCCACCATCCACCCCTGCAGGGACCTGAATGTGAGGATGGAGGGGGCTGGGAGCTCTGGCCACTGGAAACCATGTCTCAGCAGGAGCAAACCTTCCATACACTCCCCACCCAGGTACCAAGCATGTCTCAGCACCAAGGTTTAAAGAACCCTGGGGGTCAGCTGTCTGCCAAAGACTGGGGCCATTGGAAGAGATGTCTGGCTCAGCTGACCAGACCCCACCCCAGGCTGAAGCACAGTGCTTGTCCCACATCTGGCAGGAAGGGCAATCCCACAGCCCATCTGGCCAGATGCTGAGCTCAGCCCACAGCCCGAGGCAGGACCTCAAGGACCAGCATGGGTCTGCACTTGGCCCACGGGTATCCTGGTGCCTGGGGATGCTCCCTCCTGACAGCATGTCTAAAGGATCTTCTCCTCCTCCCTGCGACTCTCTGAAGTCTGTTAGCATGGATTTTACCATCCATCATTATTTTGTACAATACCAGTTTTAAATACAAATATCAGAGCATTTAACTCCTTCATGGACTCAACCAAGTTATACAATTTGTATAATTGTGCCTCCAACTGACTAGAAGAGACACATACAAGCTAGACTTAGGAAGGTTAAATGAGGACCTATTCATTTATATTCCCAGCAACAGTATAAGTGTTCCAGGTTTATCAAGACATTAAATTAAGTAGTACTCCTTATTGAAGAGTATAAAAGATTTTTTTTATGAAAAAAAAACCTTTGTTATATAAAAGAAAGCTAAATATTAAAATATATGCATTCTGACAATTTATGGATTTAATACATTAAAAATCTTTAAAAAAATTTTTTTTGCTTATATGTGTTTTAGAATACTTAGCAACAATATTCTTAAATTTATTTTGTACAGCACATGGGCAATTATACTGATGAAAATTGATAAGACAATAAAGAACATCACGAGCATCAATAAGAAGACAACTGCTGGTATATAAATATATATATAATAACTGGAAAAGAATTGATAATCTACATGCAAACTAGTATCTGAAGACAAATACATTAAATAGGATTATTTTTAAAAATATTTAACTTTAATTCATATTTTATAGTATATAGTAAAATAAACTCCAATAGGCTTAAATGGTTCAATATAACCATTATAATTATTTTAACTGAATCCAAATTAGAATATAAATCTGATATACAGAAGAATAATATTCTCCTTTTCAAAGCAATAGAAGAAATCATAAGAGGAAATACTGACAGATATAAATATACAGAAATCAAATGAAAACTGATTACACTTGCGGTAAGCACAGCATAACATACAGAGTGGTCGAATCACTATGTACACCCAAAACTAACATACACTGTGTGTCCACTATACTTCAGTAAAAAAAAAAAAAAAAAAAAAATGAAATGAATACTAAAATCTAAAAAAGTCAGATTTGGCAACATTTCCGTCATCAATTAAAATAGATTAAAATCTACACTATCAGAAGAGATCATTCAAATGTGTACCAAAAAAAAAGTATCAATCACTACATAAAAAGAAAATTCATTGAGATGGAAAACAAAGAAATTAGACCAGAAGCAAATGTTCATATTTATTATAGTGAAAGAGATATAAACTTCAGCCAATTTTAAGCACCTTGCAAGAAAGAAAAGGATTTTTTAAGATTATCCCTCAAATCGTAACACAACCTGGAATTTGTGTACTGTTGGTAAGATCATAAGTGGTTACCACTTTAGTGAAATTTACTATAGTTATATGTATTTTAGGTACGGTAAGTTATATGTATTTTAGGTATGGTAAGTCTTAAAAGTATCTTCTGATATAATCACTTCCCTCTTCGTTGTAATTACCTGAGAATAAAAAGACACGACATAACTAAGATATAAACAAATAATGTCAAAATAGAGAAACATATAAATCTCTAAATAATATTGGGTAGCAATTAAACTATTGTTCTGTGTAGAAACACAAGTAACAGCTTATCATGTAACTGAATAAAGAGGCAAAACATAAATTTTATATACACTTTGATTACAACTATAGAGACAGACATGCATGAAGACAAATTCTGAAAGGTCACACCAGAGTAAAAATTGACATTTGGAATAGGCAGAATAATGAGGACTTTTTCCTTTCATCAAAAATTTTTCAAATTAGTGTATTCAGAATTTAAGGACAGAAAAATTTCACTCCCGCATATACAATCTTGAGGTCGTACTCATGAATTTTGGTTGTGTTCATGAATTTGTGGCTCTTAATTGGTTTATAATGGCCTCTGGAAAAAGGCACAAAAATATCTCTCAGTGTTAGGCAAGGTAACAAGGAAAGCAGTGATTTAGGACATTATCTGTTACTGTTGTAAGGTGAAATATTTGAAGAAGGTGAAATATTTAGAATTTAATCAAAACAGTCATTGTCTGGATCCAGTATTCTTTTTCAATCCTCTCACTTCAAACTTTCATCTTTCTTTTAAATGCACAACTCTTGGCAATGTCATCTTTCTACTGTTAGTCTTTACTGAATATATAAAGAATTCCTTTTGACTGAATGAAATAAGACACTCTACAAACTTGTAACACTGAAATTCAACCACAGTCATGCTTTGGTTCCATTATTATCATTATCATTATTATTATTATTATTGGTTTTTATTTTCTCTACACAGTCTTGCAATGACGTGTATCTATTCACACACACATGTGTATCTGTCTTGCTTTTTCTGCTTCAGAGAAATATCAAAAATACAAAATATTCAGTATAATTTTAAATGTTGAGTGTGAATCATCAATGTCAATGTGAGTATCCATTTTAAATTTAAATACTTCTCCTAATATGAAGTTCAAAGTATTTATCTTAGTTGGTGGCTAAAAGTTTCCCCTATTTGAACGCTATCACAGTCTCATTAAGGTTAATTACTTTGTTCCTGTGTGAATCTTCTCCAAACTTATTTTCTACCCAAGACAAACCTGCACCTGGTGCCCATTCTTGGTACTGGGAAGGCATCTGCATAGCAGCCATCCCACTCCCTCTATTCCCAGGTCACCAACACACTGCTGCAATTGCAAGGCCAGGCATATGCGTCCCCACAGATACCAACAGGCTGTGTCACATGCCCGGCACTTTCCAAAAACTATAGACAAGGAACAAGAGACATTCTGTTGCATTCTTCCGGTATCAAGGTGATCAGTCTTTTCTTATCACCACAGGGTTTCAATACCCGTGCTCCAAGTTCCCATGCTTCTCTACTTCACTTTGAAGAGCGTTCCTGTTAACTGATTATATCAAACCTTCTCTTTAAAACCTGAACTCCAAAAGGCAGGGGTTGTTTCTTTGTTGTACAGTCTGTACTCAAACCAAAATGCAATAATTAACATGTGTTTCACAGGCATCCATTAATAACAATTAGCAGAGACACTGAAAGGGAGATTTGTCCAACTAAAGTTCCCAACCACACTGATTAATAGTGCTTAGATTGGTGCTGATCCAGATCCCACCAGAAAATCCACATAGACAAGATGGAAGTGTCATATGATTTGGAATTGTTCATTTACATGGCCCATGTTTACTAAATGTTGGACTTAAGAGGCAGTCTATTGCTTTGGTTAAGAGTTCTAGCACTAGAATCAAAACTAGTTGGGTTAGAATCAAGGCTCTGCCATGTATTTGTTTTATGTTTGGTTTGGTTTGGTTTTTAATTTTTGTCAAGTTGCTTAATCTCAGTGGCTTTCAGTTTCCTCATCTATAAAATGAGAATAATAATCATACTTACAACCAGAGCTGTCGTGAGAGTTTAATGAGGACAGCATGCATGGTGCAATGCCTGGAATAGATTAAACACGCTAACTCTGCTGTTGCTACTGCTACTACTGCCAGTAACTTGTGACAACATCAAAGACATTACTCTGGGTACCATGACTGGTTAAGTAAATATCTACTATAAACAAAGAGCAACTTCAGTCTGGGAGTTTAGGGGAAAAAATAATACTTTTCTTGTGCCTATCACTACTTAAGATGATTTCATGAGTTTGCATTTGCATCTCAAGAAAAGATTAGTAGGGGCGCCTGGGTGGCTCAGTCATTAAGCGTTTACCTTCAGCTCAGGGCGTGATCCCAGAGTTCTGGGATCCAGCCCCACATCAGGCTCCTCCCCTGGGAGCCTGCTTCTTCCTCTCCCACTCTCACTGCCTGTGTGCCCTCTCTTACTGGCTGTTTCTCTCTCTGTCAAATAAATAAATAAAATCTTTAAAAAAAAAAGACTAGTAAGTAAAGTATGTTCTTTTTAAGATTTTTGTTTTAGTAAGGTACATTCATATTAGAAGCCATATCTCCTACAAAAACTTTATATTTTTACTTTCTTTTCATAAGATGAAAAAGTCAAACTTTTATTGTGTTTATATGAGTTTTTAGATAACTACACCTGTGCTTTCTTTCCTTTGGAGACAGTAGAGCATCATTTCCCACATCAGTCATTAAATAGATTTCAGAATTTAAAATTACATGATAAAAAGTATTTCAGAAATATGCTTGATCTTTAATTTCTACTTCTCTGATAATTAAAACCATTAATACCCCAAACAAAATTGAGGTAAAAGCAGCATCTACCAAAAAGAGAAAAGAGTTTTCTGATTTAGGGTCACTAATTAATATTTTACATAAAAATACTACTGTCAAGTTATACTATCTATTATTCTCTGTTCCCAAAGTAATCTAGAAAAATGTCCATCCCTATATCTTAGTTTCATATTTTTTCTATATAGAAGGCTGTTTTCCCCCTTGTCAAACTTTTCTTCAAGATTTAACTCAAGTCTCAACTTTTTTAGGAACACCTTCCTGAACGTCTCAACCCTTAGAGATCATTCCTCTGAATTCTTTTAATGACATGTCTTAACTGCTTATTTACCAGATGTGGTAGGCATTTTCTAAAATGGCCTCCAATCATCCCCACCAGCTGATATTCACACCCTTGTGTAATTAATCCCCTCTCTTTGAGTATGGGCAGAACCTAATGACTTTCTTCTAATGAAGAGAATAGTACAAAAATGATGGGCTATCACTACCAAAATTAGGTTACAAAGAGACTATGGCTTTTGTCTTTCATGCCATCTCTTGCTCTTTAATGGAAATTACCCATGTGAGCTACCCTGTTTTCCCACAGAGAGGCCCACATGGCAAGGAACTGAGGGCAACCTCTGGCCAACAGCCATCAAGGACCTGAGGCCTTCTTTGTCCAACAGCTCATGAGGAACTCAATCCTGCCAAAAACCATGTTCGTAACTAGGTGGACCCTTCTCCAGTTAAGCCATGCAATGACTACAGAACAAACCAGTACCTTGACAGCAGACTTGGAAGAGACCCTGAGTCAGAGGACCTAGTTAAGGCATGCTGGGATTCCAAATGAACAAAGTGTGATATAAAAATTGTTGGTTCTGTTACAACACTAAGTTTTGGAATAAATTTCTGTGCAGCAGTAGATAACTACATTAATTTAACTGCATATCGTCTCCCGAGCTAGATTATAACTGCTCTCATGACAGTAACTGAAATTTTGACTCTCCATCCCTTGGACAGTGACCCTCACTGTTTGATAATGGTGATACTACAGAAAAACATAGACAACAATTTTGAACAATATATAAAAATCATTACCTTAAAATAGTCGCTATAGCAAATACAGAGAAATTACAGTCTATCTTCAAGGATCCGTAGTTTAATGTGCAAGAGAGAGAAAATATAAACATTTGTATGTATATGTGTTTATAATAAATGTCCAAACAGAAACACCAGACATTGTAGAAATGACCAATTTTAGAAAGGGTGAATATTTAAGTAATTATTATTTAAGTAATTAAGTAATAAAAGCAAATGAAAAGAAAGTATGATTTCTAGAGAAATCAGAAATTAGTATGGACTATCTGAAAAATACGTAAGAAAAAGAAAATACTAAATATTACAAAATATCTTAAAACAATTGCGGCACTTAATCCTAAAAAAAAAAAAAACCACTAGGGATATAATGAATATTAATAAAACTCTGAAGTCATACATACATTATCTCTAATGATGCCCATGAATCTCATGATAATTAAATCAATAACGTCAAAAGGATGAATTAATTGAAGAACATTCAAAGCAACTGAAGTTGAATTAATACTCTAAATAAGTTATTAATGAAATATACACTCTGCCAAAGAATAACCTGACAAATATTTAAGATATCTTCCGGCAAATAGCAAATACTCTTCCAACATTTTTTCATTGAACAAATAATTTTTAAGTCCCTACTAGGCAACCATGCCCTGTGCTTAAAGCTAACCATTGAAAGCCTAATATGTAGCTAGCTGTATTAGGTGAATTTATGTGACTTCTTTTCAATTCTGTAAATTTCAACCCATTCTTTTCAATTCTGTAAATTTCAACCCATCTACTGAGTTTACTATTTAAAAAAAAAGCTGAATATGTTTGGCACAGGTCATAAGGAAGAATGTGTAGAAGGCATTTTTCTGAAGAAGAACTAGAACAGACTGAAATCAAACAGAACAGATATTAAGCACCTCATATCTGACAGCACTGTGCTTGGCACAAGGGAACCAACTGTGGAGGAGACAGACATGATTCCTTTCCCCATGGAATTCACAGTCTTAGAAAAGGGAGAATAAAACAAACAAGCAAACAGAAAAACAGCAATAAGTTGGAATAAGTGCAAAGGTGGAAATAAGCAAGCTATCGAGAAAAACAATGGGGAAGAGTAGCTGCTTAATATTACATTACCAAGGGAAGAACTCTCTCACTTTCTTTGTATAAAACAAATGTCCATGATCTCCATCCATTTTTATATTGAGCTGTTGGCATTTTTGTGTCAATTTGTAGAACTCTTTATATGTTAAGTAAATTATGTTTAGTCTGAGATAGGAGTTGCACAAATTTTCTCTAGTTTGATGTTTCTTATAAGCAATTTTGACCACGCAGAAAGTTTTCCTTTATGTAGTAAGTAAAATTTATTACTCTTTTTCTTATGGTTCCTAGTTTTTATCATAGTTGGGAAAGCTTTTTCATGTTGAAATTATATAGAATTCTCCCATGATGTCTTCTATTACTTTTATGGTTTATGTTTTACATTTACATCCACGATTCATTTGAAGTTTCTTCTGGCATAAGCTATGAGGTATGGACCCATTTTTTTCCAGATGGCTACCCTGTTGGCTCATCATTATTTATTGAAAAATCCATTTTTCCCCCATTGATATTATATGTACTGCAATTCACATATGAATTCTATATTTTTTCCACTGATTTTCCCTCCATGCCCAGAACCAAACTGTCTTATTAATAATTGAGGTCTAATAAGTTTTCATCTCTGGTGGGGCTAATTCCACATCATTGCTCTCCTTTTGCTTAATTTTCCTGGCTATTTGTGCTTGTATGTTTTTCCATTATCAACTCTAGATCAGTCTATCTCGGTCCAAAAATATCCTGTGTTTTTGTGATTGTCACATAAATTTATAAAATGAATCAGGAGAAACTGACAAGATGCTGAGGCTTTCCATGTGTATTATTCTAAATATTAAAGTATGCTTCGGGGAACATTAGAAGCCTTTAAAAGGATTTTTTGCTTTTTTCTATATAGAATGTTGCACATTTCTTGTTAAGCTTAATGCTATTTTATATATATATTTTTATGGTGAACGCTGGGGATCTTTCTTCCACTGGGTCTTTTAATGGCTGTAACTTTGTATATATAGAACCATTGATTTTGTGTATTAATTTTTTCTTTCGCTGCTGTTTGGAATTGTTTAACTCTTTGTAAGAAGTTTCAGCTGATTCTTTTGGTTTTGCAGGTACACAAATACATAAGCTGCAAATGTTTTCTTATTTTTATATCTCTAATTTATTTCTCTTATCTAATTGTACTCTAGAACAATGTTAAATAATAGTGGTGATAACGGACATCATTGTCTATTTCTGAGATTATTAAGAATGCTTATAATGTTTCCCCATTAAGGATGATACTGGATTTGGGATTGAAATAGATACATTTTATCAGGTTAAGAAAAATATCTATTTCCAGTTGTACTAGAGGTTTTCCTTTTTAAGTCTGAACATTACATTTTGTTGCCTTTTCACAAGTATGAATATAAACATGTGCTTTGCTCCTTAAATGTAATGTTACTAGATCTGATGTGAAATGTTGGGGCTCAGGAGCAAATGGTCAAGACAGAAGTCTTAAGACATTTATTGGTGCAAAAAGGTGTTTTTATTACAGCATGGTGACAGGACCTGTGGGCAGAAAGAGCTGCCCTGGGGTTGGGAGGGGCTGATTATATACTTTTCAAGTTGGGAGGGTATTAGGGATAGTGAGAGTCTCTAAGGAATTTGGAGGCAAGATTTCCAGGACCTTGAGGGGCTAGCTGTTATTAGGAAAAGGTCATTTACTATCGTCTAGTAAAACCTGAGTCATGAGACCTCAGATGTATATCAGTGGGCATATGCTTGGAGAATGACTGCTAACATATATGTTGGGGAAGTAGAGATAAAGGAAGTTTCCAAAGAGATTTTTACAGGATCCTGGAGGTTAGGATAATATCAAGCTAAGGTTGCCTTTGGCCTCCAGCAAAGTACTAACATTGAGGCAGCTAAGCTCCTTGAAGAAGGTCACTCTACCTGTCTCAAGTACTTGTCAATGGGCTTTAAGTTATAAGAAGGGTTTTTTTTTTCTTTTGCCTTTGTTCTCCTCATCAGATTTCCTTTTATTTACTGAATCATTATCTCCCTGAAATAAACCTCTTTAATCAGGATTTTTTTAAAGATTTAATTTATTTTAGAGACAGAAAGAGCAGAGAGAAGCAGAGGAGAAAGAAGAGGGAAAAGGAGAGAAACTGTTAAATTTTCTTTTTCTGCTCTTTGGAACACTTTAAATACCATTAACGTTATCGGGTTTTTAAAGGTCTGGTAGAATTCTTTTTGTGAAACCATCAGAGCCAGTTGATGATGCGTGTGGGGTGTAGATTTCTCTGCCCTGGCCCCCCCATTCCCAGTTAATTTGTCTGTTTTTGTTTTCTATATATTTAAGAGTCTTTGAGATAATTATCTCTCTCTAGAAATTTACCCATTTTATTCATTTTTAAAAAATTATTCACCTAGGGGCGCCTGGGTGGCTCAGTCGTTAAGCGTCTGCCTTTGGCTCAGATCATGATCCCAGGATCCTCAGATCGAGTCCCGTGTCGGGCTCGCTGCTCAGCGGGAAGCCTGCTTCTCCCTCTCCCCCTGCTTGTGTTCCCTCTCTCGCTGTGTCTCTGTCAAATAAATAAAATCTTAAAAAAAATTTTTTTAAATAAATATAAAATAAAATTATTCACCTAGAGTTTGGAAAAAATCTCTCATGGCTTCAATTTCCAGCATATTGGAGTGATTTTCCCTATTATCCTTTCTTATGTTATATATTTGTACACTCGCCATTTTTTATTTCATTAGCTGACATTTTACTTCTCCCAAAGAAGTACTTCTAGTCATCTCTTACCTAATTCATTTATTTCTGCTTTCATGCATATTGATTATTGAGTATTTTGCTTTCCATGGGTTGATTTTCCTGTTGTTGCTGTTGTTTTCTAACTTCCTAACCTAGTCCTCAAAGTAGTGAATCTATACTTTTTCTTCTGGGATTTGTCTCATCTGCATACTACAGATTCTAATATGCTGTGTTTCCATTATATTTATTGTCTAAACTTTAACCATTTTACTTTCGATTTCCTCTCGGACATGACTTGAAGAAAGAGATTTTTAAATCTGAT
Source organism: Ursus maritimus (assembly GCF_017311325.1). Classification (NCBI taxonomy): domain Eukaryota; kingdom Metazoa; phylum Chordata; class Mammalia; order Carnivora; family Ursidae; genus Ursus; species Ursus maritimus. The sequence goes on from NW_024424452.1 coordinate 84,145,314, forward strand.
GAACTGTGGTTTTAAATTTTCCTCTCTTTTTATTTTTACTGCATTAGTTTTGTTGCATTGCGATTAGTGCAGTTTTCTTTGTGTACATGTTTGGTCTCTGTTAACATTCTGTAGTCACATGTATTCTCTGTTTTCAGTTTTAAATATCAATTAGATGCACTTATTAATTATGTTGTCTAGGTCTTACAGATTTACATATTTTTGTCCACTTGATCTGTCAAGAACTATGGAAGAAAATTAAGAGTCCTCACTCTAAGTGGCTTCTGTTTCTACTGCTAATCCTGTTTTATTCTCTCAGGGGTATGGAGATATATTTCTCTATTACACTTTCACTGTGAATGTTTCAATCCTTTATAAAGTATTTGTTTGTCTCAATTAACATTATAAAGTGTTCTTTTTGACTCATTTAATTTGACCTATAACAAATCTTCCCTTATATTAAGACCACGACCTTACCTTGTTCTTTAAAAATTTTATTTATTAATTTATTTGTTTGTTTATTTATTTATTTATATTTTTAGGAGGGGGAGAAGAGGGGCAGAGGGACAGGAAGAGAGAGAATCTTAAGCAAGGTCCATGCTCAGCACAGAGCCAGACATGGGGCTTGATCTCCTGACCCCGAGGTCATGACCTGAGCTGAAACCAAGAGCCGGAAGCTTAACCAACTGAGCCACCCAGGCAAGACTTTAGCTTGCTTTTAATTTGCATTTGAAATAAAGGTACTTATTTTAACTGCCATTTTCTTGCCTTCTATTGTCCCAGTTTTGTAAATGTTATTTATTTCTACTGTCATCACAACTAACATTATAGTCTCTTCTGTTACCCTCATGCCCACATTTGTCTTACTCTTAGCCAAAGAGTTACAAGGGTCCGGTGCTCAGGGCTAGTACTCTTGCTGTAGTGTTTTCAGACATCTCTTGGAGGACAGCAGTTCATCTTCTAAAAAATTCCTGAAGATGTTTCAGCGGAACAATATTCCCTGAGTTATCCATGTTCAAAACTGATTACTACTGCTTTGTACTTTAACATTTTTGCTCGTTATAAAATTCTTAAGTCATACTCTTCCTCCAGATTTTGTAGCTCTTGTTCCACTACCTTCTAGCATTGAATATGTTACAGAGCAGTTTAAGGTCACATTAATCTTTTTCTTCTACACCTGACTTCTTTCTTGCTCACCCAAAGGATTCTTTCTCTACCTCTGATGTTAAGCCATTTAACTTGGGTATGTTTCCATGTTGGCTTTGGGGCAATTTCCACTGTGCTTGATATGCTTTTTCAACATGTAAACTCAAGCCTTCTTTATAGAAATGTACTTCATTTGTGTCTTTCATTTACTTCATCACATAATTTCCATGTTTTTTTTAGTGACTCCAGTAATATGCATGCTTGATTTTCTTTTCATTTTTCTATAGCTACCATTTTCTCTCTAGTCCTTTTAAACTTCTAAAATCTATTTCATTTTTCTCAAGTTTTTCACACCCAACCTCTAGATCTTTGCTGTTTTCAGCAATGTTTATTTTTTCTTATTTTCCTTCCAAGTTAACATTTACTTCTGTGACGGTTTTATTTCTCTCTTCCATTTCTTTCTCGAGCCCTTCCGTTGTTACCTACCATCTCTTTTCTGAGTTCTTGTATTTCTGATTTGCACTAATCCTTCAGAGACATTTATTTCTTTAAGGTTTTGGTTTATTTTTAAATTTATGGTACAAGTTCAATAATAATTTGTGTCTCTTTTACACTACCTTGTTTTATTTTTCTCATAAATTTTTCTTACCTAGCTTTTGGGTTTCCCCTTTCATTTTTTCCTGTAATTTTTTTTTTTTTTAAGAGATCTTGGGCTGGTTCTACTTTCATATTGCAGTACTGAAACGGGTATGTTTTTTTCTATGCCACAGTTTGCTGGAGGTTCACGTGGGGATGGGAGGGGTCCAGGGACATGTTCCAGAATAACAGCACTTTTTCTCATGATAAAGGATTTAGTTTGTATATTTATTTGCCTTTTGCATTTCCTCAGCCAATGAACATAGCAGCTGTGGCAGTTTCCTCTTCTCTGCTGCAATAGAGAAGAGCTGTTTGCTGAAACAACGGCTACGTTTTCATATGCTTATTAGCCCATTTACTTGAGTGCTGAGAACCAAACTGGGTCTGAGAAAGCCCCTACCCTCTGCTGATGCACCCAGTGCACCTATGTATCCTGGTACAAAAATGGAGTTCAGACACTGAACCTCAGTGTATGTCCCTCGTCTTCAAAAATAGCCCTCTTTAATGCAGCAGCTGCATTCTGTCTCCACTCTTGCCCATTTCTCCAGCCTACTACACAGTGTCCACAGCTTTGGGCAGAAATTCCTTTTCACAGGTGGGGGGGATCTGGGGTTTTAGCAGTCTCCTAGTTTCACCAAAAAAGGTTACATGTTTGTTTCTCATTCACCTTGTTGTTTTGGATGCTTTCCATGAAGAGAATAAGATAATGTGACTTTAAACCACCACATTCAAATCAGAAGTCCTATCCTAAATTCTTTAGTTTTTAGTCTTAAATATTGAATATTCTCAAAATCCACATGTTTTATATGTTTAGGAACTGAGTTGGAAGCACTCAGAAATAATGATAGCCATCTGCTTTATGTCTGGCACTGTTCATACACATACATTTATTTTCTTGTGTATTCCTCCAAGTAGCCCTGCATCTAGGTATTATTATCTCTATTTTACAAATGAAGAACAGAGCCCAGATTTCAACCTGGATCTATCTGATGTAAAAGCCCACGTTCTTTACTCCAAACCACACTCAAACTAGTTCTATTCTCCAAAGATAATTTTAAAATGTTTAATTGTTGTGGAAACCAAATAATTCCTGCTTGATTAGATTGTGGCATTATTTCTTTGTTTTGGAATCTAAATTTCTTTAGTCTCCTCCAAATGTTTTTTTTAAACCACTGGTTACATATAGGAGGAAAAATTTTAAGACAGAAATGGTTCCATGTTGTCAAATGAGGACTTGACTTCCTCAACTGTAAAACCACAAAGCCCAACATAACACAACCAATATGCTGTTTGGTTTTGTCCCCTAAGCAACTGACCAAACAGTACTATACATGGGCCTGCCAATGGATTTGACAAAGATTAAGAATGTTGATACACCTCCTACCTAAAAAATAAACTTTGAATAAACATAACATAAATAACAAACAGAGGAACATTCAAATGACAAACAATTTGAGAGTAAGATTACAAATGTTTCACTTTGGACAGAATTGACGTAATTATTTCATTAATGTTTTAAAAACTTGCTACATGTATAAAAATTCCTGGTCCAACATTCCAAACACAGTTACAGACAGAAATTAACAATTGCTACTATATCTTTCTTGCCATTGAAAACAAGGCACTGTACAAATCTTCTGTTCTTTCAAAATAAAATTTTATTAAAAATTTTCAATGGATATCCTCTAAAGATAGCATTAAAGAGAAACACGATAATAGAAGAGCACAGTACTTCAAGTGAAGACCTGTGCTTCTGTACAGTTCTTACAGTATTAGTGGTGTAAATTTGGATAAGTTACTCAATTCTCTAGCATCAGTGACTCTGTGCAGAAAATACACTTGGAAATGACTTTCTTCAGTGTTTCTGTGTGGTTAGCACCTATGTAAACACCTAGCATAGTTCATAACACATAGTAGATGCTCAGTAAGTATTGATTGAATCCAAATAACATTAAGAACAAGTTCTCGTTTCTCTTTTCTATTGCATTTAGAGCTAATATAATCATAGTAATTAAACTCTACTCAGTTTTTCTCAAGGTTATATTAGCTGTTATAATTAGCTTTAAATAGGGGCACCTGGGTGGCTCAGTCAGTTAAGCCTCAGACTCTTGATTTTGGCTCAGGTCATGATCTCAGGGTTGTGAGATCCAGCCCTGCCTCAAGTTATGCACTGGGCATGGAGCCTGCTTAAGATTCTCTCTCTTCCTCTGCCCCTCACCCACCACCAGCTCCCCCTCCACTCACAGGCATGTGCGCACTCTCTCTCTCTAAAAAAATAATAAAATAAATAAAATAAAATAAAATAAAATAAAATAAAATAAAAATTAGCTTTAAATAGATATTAATGTTCCACTTATTTCTTCCTCTATTTTTGGCCACGACGTAGAAGCAAGACTTAACTTTGACACGGACTCAGAAAGTCTTCTATACTTTTTAAAAAAAAAATAGATCTATTACTCTGATGAATTAAAAGGTTTGAAAAAAATGTAGGCTGTGGAATAAAACAAACATGAATACCAATTCTGGATTTGCTGCTTACTAGTTATAACAAGCTATTTAATATCTCAGTGTCTCAGTTTCCTTATCTGTAAGATCCTGACAGATTGGTTAGAACCAAATGGGATAAGGTAGGAAATAGGCATTCAGTAAAGGTGAGATCTTCCCCTATGAAAAATTCTAGAAGTCTTTACAGTTCCAACTGTGCTTACACCCAATGTATGTGTCCATATACCCCCGGGATCTAGCCAGAGCTCAGCCCACAATGTGTTAACACATAAGTGTTTATTACTTTGCTATTAGAAGACATTGCATAGCTTGCAGACAGGGTGTATTTTATTGGTTACAAATTTGAGAATGCCTAGTTTTTTTCAACCCCCGAAACCAAAAAGCATACAATTTAGTAGGAAGATAAAAACGAACCAAATAAGTGCGAACAAGACTGTGTGTGGTAAGCGTGGAGCAAACAAAGCCACTGAAGAGGAAGACACAAGATCTCTTTCATCTGGGACAATATGTCTAGTGGTTACACACATGGAGTTCGAAAGTGACTGCCTGTGCTCCAATCCTGCCTGACCACATACCGCATGTCTTTGGGCAACCTACTTAACAATTCTTTTAGCCTCGGATTCCTCATCTTTAGAACAGACCTTCCCAGAGTTGTTAACAGAATTAAAGTGTAAAGCCCAGCACCCAGGATATGTGAGTTAATGATAATATTGCTACTATCTAAGTCTCACAGTGAGTATATTCTACATCTATCCCCATTTCTATCAAAGACATGCTGTCAGTCCCACCACAGAATGTTGATGATGGTGATCAAACAAACAAGTAGCTACTTGCTATTAGATCCTAAGTGCCCAGATATGTTTGGAAGAAAAAAAATGGAAAGAGTAGCATTTTAGGAAAGCAATAAAAATATAATAACACACCGGACTGCAATAGGAATCTAGGAAATTTCAGTACTTGTTTCTATAAGTCTGGATTGTTTTAATTCGAAGTTGAAAATGCTTCTTGCTTAAATTTTAGTTCTTAATTTAGAAATAAAAAGAAATAAGGAAAGACAAGAAGGTCCTTTGGGTGGTTTATTTTTCCAGAATAGGGTATTTTACTTCGGTCCTGTTTTCTGGCATTCAGTCAGGCGAACTGCTCAATGGACCTGACTTGGATTTTGTTGAAACCACAAAGCCAAGAGATGGCGCCTGGGAAGCCCATGACTAACTTCCATCCTAAAAATAAGCATCTTTGCCAGAAATCTGTCGTTATTTCAGGCAACGTGAAACTCATAGTCAATTGAGGCAAGAACAACAAAAAATACCCATCAATACCTAGAGCTATGAAATTGCCATTAAATATCATTTGCACTTTAAATTCCTAAGAGCGATTGTTTTATATGTTGCCCACCATTTCATACTTGTTCTCCATGTGCCCTGGATATGACAGGAAGCCTGTGAAAATGTCAGTATAAAGGTTTAAAATTTTGTTGTAAGGGGAAAAAAATGAACTACCTTTTCCCATAAAATAATATGCCTCAAGATAAGAACACGTATTCTGAAGAAATCATCATATCTACTCAAATATTCTCTTCTGGAGGGGGAAAAAAATCCTTTAATGTCCAATAGGTGATAATGAAATAAAAGGTGGTCCATATGTAATATCTGAAATAATGTTTCAGAACAATGTTAATTCCTTGTGCAAATACTCACAATATAATGCTAGGCAGGGGGAATGAAATATAAAATAAAATATCCCATACAACTTTCATTTGAAATGGAAAGAAAAGAGTGAAAGGAGGGCGAGAGAGAGAGTTGACAAATGAAATATACCAAATTTTACCAGTGACTCTGTTAGAATTCTACTGATTTTGTTGTTGTTTATATTTATTTTCTAAGTTTTCTACAAGAAACATGAGTTGCTTTCAAAAGCAAACAAAAAATCTGAATCTGAAATATTCTCTGTCAAATGGGATACTTCCTGCCCACTACACGGATGTTTTCCATCAAGAAAAACATGACCAATTTTTAAAACTATGAAATCATAAATGAGGAAGCCCATATCTTCAGTTAAAATATTATTTATTTTGGATGCATTAACTCCTGTCAAGCAACCAATGGGCTGCTGAAACAGATTCAACAACAGAATAATCCCTAATGGCTAGCCTAAAGTAAATTTCCTTTTTAATTTGACCCTTTAGTTAAAACTCTATTAGCAGTCAAGAATACACTCTTGGATATTCTAATGGAAACTAAGTACCTTAATGTAGCTGTGCGAGGAAGGGCTTGATTTAATTTACACTGAACATTTTTTCCAATCCTCCAGGTTAATGAGAATATTGATCAGGCAGGCAGGAGCTAGAACACCCAGTTTTAATATGGTTGGGGCTCCCGGCAGTATGGAGAACATAAAGCTTAAAATTCAGCAAAGCAATTAACAGGTAATAACTACACATCCCAGGGCAGGGCACACTCTCATCCCTACAGAATCCACTCTGCCTGCCCAGCACTTCCCCAGGGCCCGGCATTCTCCTTGGCTTTCCTGAGCCCTCGAGCTGGCAAGGCAGAAGGGGACCACAGACGGCCCTTCTGTTAAGCATCTTCCTCAGCTCAAAAAGTCAGATATAATCAGGGGCACCTTGGTGGCTCAGTCAGTCGGGCATCCAACTCTTGGTTTTGGCTAGGTTATGATCTCAGGGATGAGAGGGAGGTAAGAGAGAGCCCAGTGTCCAGCTCCCTGCTCAGTGCAGAGTCTGCCTAAGACTCCCTCTGTCCCTCCCCTGAGCACTCAGGCCTGCGTGTGCACGTTCTCTCTCTCTCTCTTTCTCTCTTTCTTTCTCTTTCAAATAAATAAATAAATCTTTAAAAAGATAAAAAGTAAGATATAATCAGATTGGCCCCACAGCCTCAGCAAGGCTGAAAATTCTGAGCCAAACCAGGGCTGGAATCTAGTCGACACATGCATACACACACACCACAGAGTATAACTGTCATCAAGCTCTCAATCTATATTCTAGAAAGTTGGTTTGGTTGCAAGAGTTAGATGTATCAATTCTGGGGAAACTGTCTACTACTGTCTACAACTCAGTAGGGATTCCAATATGGTCCCCTTAAACATGGTTATTATTAATTTTACTAATATTTGACAGAATATGAGTTTTCTAACCCTTTCTACCAATAAGACAATCCATTTCCCTTAGATCATACGTATGGCAAATACCTAACAACACAGAGTTACTATGAATTTTAAAAAGAGAGAAAACCACTTGAAGCTAACTTCTTCTGAAGTCCTCTCAATATATGTACCTTTAGGGAGATTATGGCAGAGAATACAATCCTTTATATTGTTCATCTCTATTATAAGGTATGTATATTCCAAAGGGTGCACAGAAACATGTACACATAAGAAATTTCTGTTCATATTTGTTTGTCTCAACCATGTATAATTTTTTGTGTTTTACAGTTAACATAATTTATTAGAACAATGGTACTTGCATGTGACTTGTAAGTTAATATATATATTACAGATATATACTCAATATTTTTATCAATAAGTGTTTGATTTTAAAAGTTTGAAATCTGATGATTAGAACTGACAAAGAAAAATGTCTATATAAATACTGTATATATAAAAATCAGTGTATTGATCTCTATTTGAGCATGTAACTTTACCCAACTGAAGGCAGCGAATGGTCCATTTCACATGTAGCTTATTGTAAGCCCTTCACAGCCAGAAAATATTACATATTCTGTCAATACTATTTCCCATGAAGTATTCCGTGATGTCTCAGATGCTTTTGGCTAATGGCCTTCAGCTTGATTTTAATCGTATTAATCCTCTAAATCTCAAATCCACGAAAAACAACATGTACCACAAACTTAAATATATATTTACAGACTATGTTTTAAAATATACTATTTGTAGCCCTATTTGTATTAAAGAAAAGAATTTTAATTTTAGAGAGAGAGAGTGAGATGACTCTGAAATTCAGGTCAGTTTGAATTTGATCTAGATTTTTCCTCTGACTAGTTTAATCTAGATTTGCTGATGATCTGTTCTACCGACTAAGAATATCTATTTTGGAGGGCTGTCTCAGCTTCATAATTTTAAATTCCAGTTCAAAGGACATGAATGAAGAATGCCTTGGATAATAAAAGGAACAGAGTAAAATTCAATCCCACATACTTACTTGCATGGCTCAATAATGTTAATCATCCTTGTGTAATAAAAATGGAGCTACCGTCCAGTGAAGTGGTCCAGGTGAGATGAAAGAGAAAGTTAATCTCACTTGGGATCCATGCCCCAAGATAATGTTGTTTCTTGGAATATAAAAACAAAGTAACCTCAGAGATGACATCAACACTTTCCCCTGCTAACAGTTTCAACAGTTAACAAATCAAAAGCAAATAGCATGTACATATTTGTCAGCCCACTGGCAAGGGTTCCAATACCCTTTTGCCCCCTTTATCACACTTCATTGTGTTGTTTTTTTTTTTTCCCTTTCTGCTACTTCCTTTATCTACTTCCTGCTCCTTCTCTGGGTTTTTATTTTCTTCCCCTGTGTCTTGCGACACCTTTAAGAGGTCATGCTAAACAGGCTGTATGGCATAATAATTGTTAGTTAAAAGGAAAATTAAACTATACTTCAGAGTCTTGGTTGGGGTTCATATCACTGAGTTGTTTTATTGACTATTTCCACTGTGAAAACACCTAGTGGTTCAATATAATTCTTCCATTTGTTTTGGATTTTGCTTGCTTTTAAATATTTGGGGCAATTTTTTTATGACTGCTTCTTTCTCCAATTCTTTCCAAACAAAATAAGAGTATCTTTTAAAGTAAAATATTCAAAAAGATTGTAAGGAGTTATAAAAAATCATAATCAGAGAAGTTGGTGCAAAATCATTGGAAAGACAGGAAAAACAATCTGTCAATTCAAATGAGATATTTTTCTCCAATTTCTGACTAAACTGTTTTAGTTTCTGAAAGAACATGCCCAAGGATACAGATTTATGTAATATCTGAGAATTCATGGACAATGAAAAAATGTAATAGATAATGTAAAATAGAGAAAAATGTTATTTTCACAACAGAAGGAAAAGATGACAAATATCAGAAAGAATATATAAACTGGTAAACAATTTTAAATTCAAGAAAATGTCAAAAAAATAAAAATTAAAAAATAAAATCAAGAAAATGTCTAAAATGGTTATGAATACATAGAAAAAGATGTAGTTACATACAAATAAAAAACAAAATATACCAAACTAGTAGCACTTCCTTTTTTAAACACGGCTTCTATGGTGATAGTTGAACTGCATAATATCCCTTAACTCCAGAAAAAAATTGGCAACATTTCTGAAGCTATTCAGATTCAATGACATGGAAATTTAAAATGGGATTTAGTTAGGAGGTGCCTGGGTGGCTCAGTAGATTAAGTGGCCGCCTCTTGATTTCGGCTCAGGTCATGATGTCAAGGTCCTGGGATCAAGCCCCAAGTCTGGCTCCATTCTCAGAAGGGAGTCTGCTTGAGGATTCTGTCTCCCTCTTCCTCTGCCCCTCTCCCTGCTTGTGCTCACTCTCTCAATCTCTCTCACAGATAAATACATAAATCTTTTAAGAAATGGGATTTAGTTAGGATAAGTTTTCCATTCTACATATAAATTTTTAAAAGTACAAAATGGTGTTAAACTGCTGCCATTCATTTACTCACTTAAAACCATAGTAATTGGGCACATACCATTTCAACTCTTACAAAAAATATGTTCAGTCTTTAGCCAATTGCAAGCTTTGTATCAGTCAATAATATGAGATGACTAACAATAAAAGCTAAAAATCTTAGGGTTAACAAAAATATTGTATTATAGCAAGGAAAGTATATAGAATTATATTCAATTCTATTTGATTCACATCTGGACAACTGTATACAATTACCCATTTTAAGAGAGGAAAGTGACCAATTAATGTATCCAAAGAAGGACTATCAGGTTGCAAGGTATCTTTATCTGGAAACCATTTCATAGAAATATTTAAAAACAGATAACCATCTTCAAATGCTTACATTCATGTCATTTAGAAGGAAAAGAACTTTAAAAGATCAGTAAAAGAAACAGATGAAGAGACTTAGCTCAATACGATGAAGATTTTTCCTAATAATTAAAACTGGTATAAGATGAGACATATTCTGCCACTCAAAGTATTTGAGGGCGGTTTAAGTGATCAACTTCAAGGCTTGGAATGCTGGACTGATAGATCAATTCCTGAAATCAAAGATAATTACTGTGCAGTGAAAGAAATACGAAGAGAGGATACATATGAATACAGGTGGAGGTACACCCTCCTCACAGAAGTGGGGAAGTTAAAGGAAGCTTTCTGGAGAAGCCCAGAAGAAATAAAAATGATGTGAATTTTGAGTGAAGAGTTGGATTTAGCCAAATGCAGGAAGCTCACAGGGGAAAACAATACAGGTAAAACCAACAACATCAGAGAGAAAATAGTAGCTGTAAGACACTAGAAGTATTTAAGCCTGATTCATCTGCTTTTCAATTCCCATGCTTCTCTGAGCCAAAACAGCTTTTTTGGGCTACACGTATAAGGATGACTTTCAGGCTTTTCTGTCTTCCTTTCCTAGGTTTCAAAGTCTGGACATAGACTAATGAAAGGCTGGGCCTTTCCTGGGTCACCTTATGATAAATATATAAATTTACGGCTAGGCTTTAATGAATTTAAGGCTGGAAGAATCGAACAACAATTTTTTGAAACTACGTAATGTGCTAAGAAGCATGAACTGCGGCCAGTGACCTACCTTTGGGATTTCAGAACTGACCACTATCACGACTCTCAAACATGTACAAACGTTTACCTCTAAGTAAAATCTTCACTGCCTAAAACATGAACTGCTTTATCATGGTGTTGCCAGCCCTCCATAATCTGGCCCCAGCCTTCACCTTCAGCCTTCTCTCCTACTTTGTGTCCTTGCATACCCCAACCGGGGCCCAACCTCTCTGTTTATAGCTCTGAAATTTCCACCCCTGTCTTTGTTCCACTGTCCCATTAGCCTGGGTGCACCCCTTACAACACTGCCTATTGCTGCCTACTCCTCCTTGAGGGCCAAGCTGAACATCGCTTACCCCAGGGGAGCTCTGTAGTTCTATGCCTACCTCCCAGGGACAGTAACTTCATTGGCCACTGTGCACCCTCACGGATGTTCTGCATTACCTTTTGTATACACAACACGTCTTCCCTGCTGGGCTCTGAGTTGGCTGAAGAAAGAAGTTTTCATTCATCTTTGTTTCTCCTGTCACACCTACCTTGCACAGAATCTCTCTCAGCAAATTCATTTACTCAATTTCCTCACAAATATTTCCTGAGCTCCTACTATGTGCTGGAAACTGTTCTAGACACTGAATATAGGTGGAAAAAACACCAACAAGCAATCCCTTGCCCTCATGGAATTTCCACTGGTGGGTGGAGAGAGGTCTAACCATAGACAAGAAAGAGGTCCAGGTCACAGCATCAAGAAAGTCCTGTAGTTGGCCACTAAACCATATGGTAGTCAACAATGAAGCCCCTGTCACTTTCTACTTCTTTCTGTCTCCCAGCTTCCCCTCAGTGAGACCCATGGATGTATTCAATTCCAGGGGCTTACCTTAATGGAGTTTCCAAATTCACAAAATCCTAAGACGCAGACATACTTAATGCCTCAGCCCCCAAATTGCGGCATCCATATTGAGTCATTCTCGCTGCTAGGATGTTATCCAACACCGATCACTGGTTCTTCCATATTATGTTCCAATTTGCCTTTATTGCTCATTAGATGCAGCTGACATTAGGACATAAAAGTCATCTATCATTATCTAAAACTTATTCTGTTAATGGCAAAGTGTAGATGAGTAAATAGTTTTAATCTCTTTTCCTATAACCAATAAACTGAATAGATATTGGGAAGTCAGAATGGGATGCACGCTATATAAGAGATTTCAAAGATGTGATCGAAAAAGCTATGGTTATAAAATTCTGAGAACCTCTTCTCCATTTAAATATATATCAAGTATCCTTTGATACATAGTGACCACTTTTCAAGCATTAACATGGTAGAAGGAGGTATCGTGGACCACTTTACAAGGTCAGCTTAGCATATAGATTGACAAATCTGAGTTAGTAACCGCCTATACTTTGTCCTTCTTTCAGGTCCCTCAACCTTCCATTCTCTACAAATAGTGACACATTCCATGATCATGCTAGGTGCCCTTCCTTACACAGGAAACAAAATGGAATTTTTCTAATCAAGGCAAAAGACTTTCTCACTCAACTGGTCCGAATTTTCCCTTATGCCAAACTTAGTCCATGAATTTATGCCTGGATTCTGACTCACAGATACATTCATTACTGTCTCATGGGTTCAATACTGCTAAGGAAAAATAGCATTACCACCAAGTTATGGAATACACAGTAGTATCTGAAAGTATAATAAATAAATCAAAGTGGTGTTCTGTAATATAAAACAGCAAATATTTTAGCAAAGAATTCCAGACATCTGCAAGTCTTAGGTGGCCAAGTTGTGAGAAGTAACAACCTATAAGAAAAGCAATAGCCTCAAAGCTGAAGGGTTGTTTTCACAGATAAACAGGTTCGTAAAGCCTAATGGCATTACTGTCAGTTACACTTTCATAGGTTAGTGTAGGTGCATTTTTAAAATTAGAGAAAACAAATAATTGCACAACACTGTCACTGACTTGTACTGAGCACACTAAAGTCATTTTTTTCCTAAGTCACATACCTAACACGTTAAAGCTGGTAGTAAGATCTAGACCTCTTGCTCTTATGCTTTTAACACTAGCAAAATTACCTCCACAGCAAATAATCTAAATAATGGAAGCACAGATTTGAAATTCCTATTCAAAATAAATTCACTCCTTCAATTACTTATCTCCCTGGAGTGGCTTCTACAAGTGAGCCCAGTTCCAGGCAGGGTGGATGATAAAACAGTATCCACTTACAAGAATCCTAAATGACTATAGGCACTTATAATCCTATCAAGAAAAAACAAGTAAGAATAACTTGTTCAATTTGTAAATAATTGATACACCCACTTTTTATATTAAAAAAAACAAAACTTAGGACTCGACAAGTCATTTCCCATCCCCCATTTCCTCATGGTCTATGTCAAACCATATGTTAACATGAATTAGGCCATTCTAAGGATACTGTTCTTCAAAATTATCTAGGGAGCGTTTTTGAGTGATCCATCTATCATGATAAATGTAAAGTTACTGATAGAAAGCTCTTTTATTTGCCATTGGTTCTAAGCATGTTTTTCCCTCGTCTAACCAATAACAATGCTCATTTTCTCTTTTTTTAGGAAGAAATCCTCATTTTTTAACCCTCCACAAGCCCTCAATTATTCTAGTTTTATAATAATAATAAATACTAAGTGCAACACTATAATTAAAAGATAAACTCCTAAGATATAATAAGTAGAAAAGATAAAATAGGTGCATTTATTGCCAAGAGAGTCCTCAGTGGCTAACTGATTATCATCAAACACCAAATTTCCCTTCTATTAACTAGATTCCATTATTGTTAAATAAGAAGCATGAACTTCAACTATATCTGGGAAGGACTGGGAGTGATTTCTCAAAAGAACTCAGCTTTAATTGTTTGTCTATTACTAATACTCATTGTATCATGGAAACCACTATACATTGGGAAGTTTTCTCCCACCCCTGTTTCTAGCACTAATTTTCAATTATATAGCACATAGGTGTTTCAGAGAAACATAATCTATTTAAAAGGCAAGAGAATAATGGGGCATCTGGGTGGCTCAGTCAGTGAAGCGTCCAACTCTCTATTTTGGCTGAGGTCATGATCTCAGGGTCGTGAAATCAAGCCCACATTGGGCTCCTCACTGGGCATGGCACCTGCTTATGATTCTCCCTTCCTCTACCCCTTCCCACCTCCCCCTGTCTAAAAATATAAATATATAAAAAATAAAGGGCAAGAGAATAAAACATTTAAATCAGAAACTATGGTTATCAGCAATTGTTTCAGAAGAGTACCCTATCAATTACTGGTTTAAGAGGAGAAGACAAGACACAAATTTGAAGGTCTCTTCCACGTTCAATCTGTCAGGTTCTACAGCTCTCTCTCTTCAAATCAGAAGTTAAACTTGATTGTACGCATCTAAAATTTCTTTTTTTTACTTTTTTGGAATTCCAGTTTATCACTCAGAACAATATTCAGCATCTTCAGCAGTGAAGAGCAAGATGACATAAATGGAGAAGTCATATGTGAGCCAATCATGCTTACATGAACTAACAACATCTAAAACTCCACTACAGTTTCTCCATCACTTTGAGCAAGCTCCATATCCTATTCATCTACCCAGTTCTTCACTAGTTCACCACCATGCATCTAAGCTTGGTTTCGCAGCTACTTCTGTCTCAGTTTCTGGTGTGTGCATTCTGTTAGTATACATCCAAGGTAAATTAAAAGTAATATAGCACAATTATAACAATTTACCGAACAGGAAACAAAGGGTCCAAATCCAAAAATAATGCAAAAGAATAAAATATTTTTCTATTAAACTCCAAATTATGGCTTTATTATATACAGATTTTTAAGATGTGTGCTTCATACCATAATACACAAAATTCCTTATAAAATTATTCCCCAGGATTTTGGTCCTACCACATGAGTCAACCCTCTGGAAGTCCATTTGTTATTCAGCACTGGAATACAGCGCCACCTACTGGTAATTGTAGATCCACGTTAAAAATCTTTTGTAGGCTAGGCTTGCTCAATTTATGTTTACTCAAAGCTGACCCAAAGCTACATATATCCTACCAGATTAATTAGAATTTGATCTTGCTTAAAATGTGCCCAAAAGTAAAATTAAATAGAAATTATTCTGCTAGTATACTAAGTTTCTATTCTGGCTCATATTTTCACATTTTAACTAGGTAGTCAAATAAAACCTCAGTAATAAATTTACCCTGTTCCTATGCTCCCATGTTTCAATTTTAATAAATGAACAAAAATTATATAATTAAGTATATATCGACTTATTCACTGATTCATTCATTCACAAATATTATTAAGCTCCTACCTTTTATAGACTAAGTCCCATGTTAGGCTCTAGGAAGCAGAACTGAGCAAAGCAGACATGGACTTACAGTGTAGTTGAGGCACAATAGTTAAAAAAATCCTTATTCAATTTATCACTATCATCTTAATCAGATGCAGTAAGGAAATCATCAGGAAATGCTTTCATGAGGAAATCATGTGAACAGTGTGCCCATGTACACTGTGTAGAGAAAACTCACAATAGTCATCTCTGTGAAACTACCGTATTATAAAATTTGGAAATTTTATGCTATGTATTTTCTCTCTTACATAAAAAAGGAGTTATCATTCATTCCCAACTCATTGAGCATGATGTATATCAATGAAGGAATAAGTATATAT
Organism: Ursus maritimus; assembly: GCF_017311325.1. Classification (NCBI taxonomy): domain Eukaryota; kingdom Metazoa; phylum Chordata; class Mammalia; order Carnivora; family Ursidae; genus Ursus; species Ursus maritimus. The sequence continues at coordinate 84,161,028 of NW_024424452.1, forward strand.
AGGTTTGTGAATATATATAAATGTATATTCACAAGCAAGTGTCAATATTGGGATAATTAAGAGTTAGTGGATAACTAAATTGCCAAAAAACATTTTCAATACTTTCCCTTATTATTCAATTACTCTTACTTGATGTACAAATATATGAACTATTTGAAAAACCTAAAATCTGCACTAAATATTTACCTTTAAAAATTCACAAAATGGGCTCTGTAATGGGAAACAGATCATAAATACAGACTTCACTTCATAGATCTCAAATGTTATGTGTTGTATAACCAATAGATAAGCAGAGAATGTGAAAAAGCTAAAAGGCATTTCAAATAAGGAATCATTTTAATTTTTCTTGGAACTGCATATGGCAACACATCTTTTACTTAAGAAACAATTCCATTAAGCCAAAATTATATTCATTTTTTCATGTCAATTGGCTCTTAAGATGGTCCAGTCTCTTCTATATGTATTTTCCATTGGTTTGAGTGTGTGTATGTTTTTCAGTCAGACATGTCAAATATAATACTAAAATTAGTATTTCAGTAGAAATATATGGAGAGGAAATCAGCCAAATAATTTGACAGGACACAGCAGCAATCAGCCCATTCACCAATCACTCATTCCTTTCCTTCCTTATTATCGTCACTTGTATCTTGTCCTAAAAATAATAACTAAGCAGTTGTAAACTTTTTAAAGTTGCCCATCTGAAACAACTATATACTACCTAGAAATTAGCTGATGGGGTTACTAAAAGCTGAGTACTCTAGCTCTCATTGATAGGGCCTGCTTTAAATTGAAAATAAATGACCTTCATGAACATTATTAAACCTGTCTCCAGTTTTCTCTAACATCACAATTTGTATAGAAATGCCCTAGAAATTAGTTCATCTCATTAATTAGACAATCTTAAAATATCTAACAAGTGTTAGGAAGAAAAATGTGCAAAACTCATGCCAAGAAGGAAGGTCTTGTATTTAGGTTAGTTCAGTACATTCAGCATTATCATTCAATCTTTTTGTTAACACTATCCAGTGAAGGCTTATGTTTATGTATTTATATGTACATTTATCTTTTCAGAACGAGAGAGAGAGATCACATTGCCCTTTCTTTCTAGTATCCTAACCCAAACACCAGATCCACAGGAAAAAGAGGTTACACCAAGAGATCCTCACACTTTTCTACCAAATCATATTTCCCTGTTTCAAGCAGCCTGGTATGTGGAGAATGGCATACATATGAATTCTAATAAAAGAAGCACCCATTGAGGGCAGGACATACATATTTCTTTGAGGAGCCTGAATAAAATTATCTACTCTGTCCCTCCAGAAGCCCCTGCTCAGATTGAGAACCCAAAAGCATTTTTTCAAAATTCTATGAAACTATTCCTATCTGGGCGCCTGGGTGGCTCAATTAGTTGGGCAACTGCCTTCTGCTCAGGTTGGGATCCAGTCCCGTATCAGGCTCCCTGCTCAGCAGAGAATCTGCTTCTCCCTCTGACCCTCCCTCCTCTCGTGCTCTCTCTCTCTCACTCTCAAATAAATAAATAAATAAATAAAATCTAAGGGGGGAAAAAAACTATTCCTATCTAAGTCCTAAATGTAAGGACATGTGGAAATGAAATCAACGAATAGACTAAAACTCATGGAAGCACAAAAAAATTGAGATTAAATTTCATGACACTTGAAAAACATTTCGTGACAAACTTAACTTGTTTGAGAGATTGGGGGTGTGGGGTATTTTTTAATAAGCAAATGCAGATGTTGAGGGAAAAATGTTTAGTTTTTTGACACTGTTCTTTGCTAACAAAATTGCAAATGTTTTCCATAAGCAAACAATGTTGAAATGTCTGAATATTTTTTTCTTAAACCACCAGCCAGCTGAACTTTGAAAACTGGAATTTACCAATTTACTGTTCATGAGTTTATATATTTGATATTTTCTGATCAATATTTCTTTGTACAACTTTTAACTTATTTTCCATGCACTTTATACATTTTGGTAATCACGGGAAGAATTCATGGTCTTGCTATTTTGCGCACACACGCACGCACACACACACACACTAAGTTGGTATTTATTCAATTGTCACTCTTCAGGAACATATTTAAAGTTGCCCATAAACAGATTATGGGATGAAATATTTCATTTTACTACATACAGCAGTTTGGATCCATCTTTATGAAAGGTACAGAACTATCCATATTTAAATATCCACTGCCAAATCAGAAAAAAATATTCAACAAGTAAAAACACTGATGCAAGTTTTCTTATATTTGAGTTTCACTTTCAGTAATTACTGTGTTATCTCTGAATCTTTTTATTGGGCTAAGTCATTGTTTTTCCTTTTAAACTTAAAATGTTCATTGACATTTGATAAGTTTCACTTCCATCTCTTCCCACACTCTGTGTGCAGAATGCAGAATTGTCTCAATCAGTAAGGACAACTTTCTAAATTCAGTTATAACACAGCTGCCCTATCAACATACTAAGAGTTCACGGATCAACGGAAACACTGACTGAGGAAAGAGGACCAGGTTGGAAAATGTACCTGCAGACTATCTCTTCCTCTTCATTCCCTTTAACAGGGTGATGAGGACTCAAATGAGTCTAAACCTCTTGTGTTTTCAGGGCTACATCCAAGGTGTCAAAAGATTATTTTTCAATTATCAATGATCCCTGAAAAGAGCTTCAATGATGAGCTTACCTTTTCAAGAGTTTATTTCCTCACCTTTAATCTCCTCACTAGATAAGATTTACAGTAGGGCCAAATGAATTTCAGGTTGCAGAATAAAAATTGATACCAAAGAGAAAAAGAATACTATAAGGATGACCTAAATTCCGCAACAAATATTTTTGAAGTTTCTAGTGGGTAGTGGGAGGAGTTTGAAGTGCTTCAAAAAGTATCTTAAACCTTTCAGAGAAGTGAGTAGTGACTGAAAGTAATTTACTAAATCTTTTAAGCGTAGACAAGATCTAAATACTTTTGGAGTACTTCATACCTGGCTAATCCCAACATCCATATATCAGAAAGTATGTTAAGATCCTACTTAATATTATTTCCAGAAAGGCTAACTGTGCAAGGGTAAGGATCAAATTTTAGCAACATTATCTTCCTATCTTCATCACCCAACTGAATACAAAATGTGTAACAGGCATNNNNGGAATGCCTGAAACTATGACATATACATATATATAATGCCTATGAATTTCCAGTGAGATATATACATACATATATATAGATAGATCACATGTGTATGTATATACGTATGCATATAATTATATATACACATATATGTAATTGTTAATGGAGTAGAGAAGGAGAGAACACATTTTATTAATCATGAGTATCTTAAAGATTCTTACTAACAAAGCTTAATAAAAAAGACTATTTCAAAATTAAAATTCTTGGGGAAAACTGCCAAAATCTGTTTCCCAGAAACTGTCCTTAGTCTCCAACCCTGTCTGTAAAATGGGGTTTTTACTACGGTGAAGGAAAATACTTGGCCTCTATCTTATTCTTAGACATATGTTAGGAATGAAAGAGCTGTTAATAAAGTGCTTATATGTCCTCCGGGAGAAAAATTCTATACCAAGTGGTATCTTAAGGTAAGTCAAATATAATTTGACAAAAGGTAATTACCCATTCAAATCCTTTGGCTCTGGATCACAAAAAAGGAGGGTGGGTAATGTAACCTTGAACAAGTGTCTGGTATAAATTAGTAACTATCCATTCCAAAGAGCTAATCCATTACGTACTGCCTATTGCTATTTCCCTTCTGAATACTTTTGACTCTTGTAAGAGTTGCCCAAAGATCCATGTTGGATGCCATCACATCACTAAGAGTCAAAAAAAGAAATATTGATCTGCCAAGAAAAATGGAACAGTAACCTCTCATGTCATTCAGATGCCTGAAGAGTAGAGAAAGTCAAATGTTAAAGAATTCCCTCATTTTACATCATTTATCAAGTCACAGAGATTGAACAGCCGTAGGTTTATTCCCCCCAAAAAATAATTTTGTAGGAAGCACCACAGCTCATTCAAAAATTTAATAAGTTTCCATAACACAACCAATAACAAAAGCAGAAATAAATTGTTGGGCTTTAAGTGATTTTTCAATTATTTTTATAATTATTTGGAAATTTCAATACAAACCAGAACTGTCTCTCAACATCCAAAAATCGGATCAGAAAGTTCCATGCCTTAAACGTTTTAAAGGAGAAAATTTGTCACTTGTTTTTCTGAACATAATAATGTTTCCAAGATATTTACTTTTTAGAAAACTAGTAAAGTTATACCACTTAATTTGTTATCTCATATCTTTCAGACTACAGGGGGGAAAAAGTCTTCATCATAAAAGAATTTTTGCAGAAAGGACCCAATGTAAAGATATAAAGCTCATAAACATGAAAAAAGTGATCCTAAGACAGGAACGCAAGGTTCATTCTCACAAATTATAAATACTGTTGGAAGGCTTATTTAAAGGAGATTTTGAATCCTAACACCAAAACAAAGTCACCCAAGAACAGCCTTTTGGCCCAAACTAGTCTTACTTTCAAATATGTGTGTGTATAAGCATGTGTGCACATATGCGTATGTATCTATGTGCACATGTGTGTATTTGGTTTTGACTGTGTATGTATGCGTATAAGCATGTGTGTAAACATAAACAGTGTGTGCACACATGTATGTATTTCTGGTTAGTGTGAATGAGCACTTGTGTGAATTTGTGTATATGTATGCAAGTGTATGTGAGCACATGTGCATGTGTATGAATGTGTGCATGGGTACATGTGAGTACCTGTGTGAATGTGCTACTCCACTTTCCTCAATTAGATTTATTCTTCATGTTCCAAGAAGTAATCTATTTTCTTGTGAACTATATGACTGTATAACAGCTAAATGGAGCCAAATTATTACATGGAACTGTAGGGTTCCATGGGTAGAGGCGTGGCAGGATGAAAAAGTCTGAATATTAACTCTTTGGTACCAAAATGTAACTATTTTGCAAGGACTATGTAATCTTCAACAGGAAACAATCACACTGACGTGTTAAATATTTCCATGTTATTCAAGGTTTTTGAATGTTCCGAGGTAGTTCAGACAAGGACTTTCTTCTAACCGAAACCTGGTCTTATTTATCTTACAATCTTCAACATCGAAGTAGCTCAAACCCTAAACACGCATCCTTTTACTAATTACTATTTAGTAATCCAATGCATAATTTTAAGTATTTTAAATCAGTGAGGAAAAAACCCACCTGTTTCATTGATGACATGTTAAGAAAAAAATGTTTAAGACAGGAAATGAGAATGAGAAGCCTCTCCTAACAAGGCTAATTCAACCCTCTCGATAGATTGCCTACATTAAGCCACGTCAAATAAGGTAAATATAACCAGAATACATTGGACATTTCATGGGTGCACTCATAATACTCCATCAGTACAAATCTTCATTGTGGGTTACATTTAATTTTCAAACTCTGAAACATAAAAAGGCTCTTTCTAAGAAGATGGCTTGTACAAGGTACATGAAGCAAGAAACAGTGACAACATACGTGAGAGATATTTGATAAATATTACTGAATGAAACTTCTCCAGTTCAACCTGCTAAACACACAGCGTAAATCTGAGAAAAGCACTCCCAAGATACCAGAGGCAGAAAGCATAGTTAGACTGCATTCAAATCCCATTTCTCTCCCTGTTCAAGCATTTCACCTCTTACTGCCAGTTTCCTCATCTACAAAATAAGAGAACCACATTGCAGAGTTCTCGTGCATTTAAATGAGTTAAACAGTGATGACTGGTAGTAACAAGCTCTCGAAGTTACTGACGATGATGATGATGATGATGATGATGATGATGATGATGATGATGATGATATCGTCAAGTTTGCTGTACTTGGATTCGCTCCACTCAGCTCTTAATTTCTTCAGCTAGAATAACTCTTCTGCAGTGGGGAATATTTTTCCCATGAAAAAAATGACAAGATTCTCTTTTGTTACCCCCATTTTTTAATAGAAAATGAGCCATGCCACAATCATGAATGTGGCACTAAACAGTAATGGTTAAAGTACATATTTTGCCTGCACCAGAATCAACTTGACTATTGGCTCTACCAATCCTCAGTTAGACATATGTGGTAAAGAGACAGAGGCAGATTGAGACAGAGTGAGAAAGAGAGAAATAGCATGTATGCTACAGCAAAATCCTGTTTTCCCAGAATAAATTCACAAAAAGATCAAATGTTTAAAATATTTTTTCTCACAAAAATAAGATGTTTTCCTAAAAACTTTTTAAAGGAGATAAAACACACATGGTCTTTTTTTGTTTTTTATTAATAACAAGGTATGACCAAAAGCCAACAATACCTCCCATAAAGTTTGGAAGTGTTGACCAAATTTTATCTGATAATCAGTTACTTTCAGTTCACACACAAAAAAACTGACAGTTCTACCTAAATGTTGTTAGGTAACAATCACATTTTTATTAATGCCAGAGGTAAAATATTTGAATTTTAGTCTCTCCACTGGATAACTATGGAACGGGGAGTATAAAACTGTCAGCAGTTCACTTCATAGGTATATTTGGGGGGTGGGGTTGGATTACTAATTAAAAAATACTTTGGAATTATACAAAATATTACAAATCCTACTATAATTATAACTGTGAAAGATTTTAATATCTTCAGAATAAGAGAAATGTGATTATATTTCACATACTTTTCTCATACCCCAAACTAAAGCTAGGTAAGTGAAACTCAAATAAAAGTCTACTATATATTTGAGGAAAATCTGCCACCATAATAATTTTTCTCCACTGAAAATCTAATTGAAATGATTCAGGATACAGTTTCCAATTGTACTGTTCTTTCCAAACGCTAGGCTCACAGGTTTCTAACAAATCATAACAAGTCAGGAAATAGTATAGTTTTTTAAAAAAAGCCACTAGATCAATAGACATTACTTCGACTCAATGCACATTCTTTCCAAGAGCAGGAAGCTGTAGACTCGCCCTAACACTCTAAGACCCCTCTGAAGTTTAGAGAGCAAGCACTTAGGAAGGTGTGGAAAGAGATAAGTAAAAATTACTCTCTTTCCTGTATCAATTCATACATCTGGGGCTCCAAGAGAGATATTTCAGAAATAAAGACAAAAAAATCTATTTTTGTTGACAGATAAAGATTCAAGAAGACTCATTCTGAGGATAATAATTAAGTGATAGCCAAGAAGCAATGATTAAAGTTTGCTGAATCCCGGAACCTTGGATCAGAAGGAAATTTGGATGTCATCTCTTCCAATCCCTTTGTTTTATAGATGACAAAACTGAAGGGCATATTTATCTAAGTTTTCACAGCTAGTGAGCATTATAGGAGAGGGTAAGAAGCTTTCAATATAAATGGAAAAAATGGGCATAAAAAGCAGCATCTGTAGTATAAGAAAATTTAAAAACAACTGGAATTCTACTTAATTCTACTTCCCTCTTTCTAAGTAGGTAGAAAGGTACCTACTTAGGTAGTCAAAAGTAGCTTTTCGGCCTCATCCTTTCTCTCATTCTTTTCACTTACTTATTTTATTTTTTAAATGTTTTTATTTGAGTGTAGTTGACACACAATATTACATTTAGTTTCAGGTGTGAACATAGTGATTTGACATCTCTATGTTTTGCCCCGTTCATCAGAGATGTAGCTACCATGTGTTGCTATACAACATTATTACAGTACCTGTGACTATCTTCCCTATGCTGTACCTCTCTCTACCTCATTCTTTAAATGCTGGGAGGACATGTGCTGCTAGAAATTTGCTTTTCCGGGCGCCTAGGTGGCGCAGTCATTAAGCATCTGCCTTCGGCTCAGGGCGTGATCCCGGCGTTATGGGATCAAGCCCCACATCAGGTTCCTCCGCTATGAGCTGGTTCTTCCTCTCCCACTCCCCCTGCTTGTGTTCCCTCTCTCGCTGGCTGTCTCTATCTCTGTCAAATAGATAAATAAAATCTTAAAAAAAAAAAAAGATTTTCTTTTTTCCACCACAAATTCTTTTGGAAGGTAAAACTGACTGGAAAAAAAAACTGCTATTGAAAAAAAAATAATGGCTCTTTTGCTTAAATGACGAAATTTAATGAGATCTTGCCTCAATTCCACAAATATTCAATTTTGCTTCTATAAACTTAAGTAAGAATAGTGAGTGTTTATAATGAAACTCTTTTATAGTTATAAAAATGTTATACATACACACACACACATACATATTTGAAGGGGTTTATGAAGGTTAAAATACATTTACAGGAATTTATCTTTCTTTTTATTTCTTATATTTTTACTCCCCAAAATAATTTTCTCCTCATTTGCTTGGTTCTGCTAATTTTAGAGGAGGCATTTAATATAAAGGACACTTCTTTTGTGTAAAGGTCACTTTAGGGGTGCTAAGAGGTTCACAGAGAATTCTGACATTCCTCTCTCTAAAGGTTGCTGCAAATAAGCAAACAGATTCTAGGAACCAAAGAGAAAGAATGAATTCCAAACATTTTTTTCTGGATTATTTTCTGGATTATTCGGTCTCTCTACTGTATATATCTAAGAGTTCTCTCTCTTTCCCATTACCTTTATTTTCCCTGCTACTTGCTCTTTTGGTTTTGTTTTTGTTTTAATTGTGGTATAATTGACATATAGCATTATATTCGTTTCAGGGGTACAACATTGTGATTCAATATTTGTATATTTTGTGAAATGATCACAGTAAGTCTAGTTAACATCCATCCCCGTACATAAAGAAATTTTTTTCTTATGAAGAGAACTTGTAAGGTCTACTCTCCTAGCAACTTTCAAACATGCAATACAGTATTATTAACTATAGTGGCCATTAGCTTTTAAACCTCTCAAATTTCTCCAATTTAAACAAAAAGACAGTCCCGCTTATTCTCCTCCATCACTATCCTATCTTTCTCTTCTCCTGTAGAGACAGACTTGTCAAAATATTTGTCTATGCTCACCATTCCCTCATCTCCCCTTGAAGCCTCAACTTCAGTCAAATCTGGCTTCTTCCTCCAACACTTCACCAAAACAGCTCTGGGTCAAGTCACCAGTGACCTTCATCACACTCAATCAAATAAGCACTTCTCAGTCTACATCTTGCAAGATCTCAACAGTGTTTGGCCAGACTCCCTCTATCTTGAAGCACTCTTTATCCCTGGTGACCTTGACATAATATTGTCCTGGTTTTTTCCCTCCTCTTTTATCACTGATTCTGGGTCTCTCCATTGCATGTTCATTCTTCCTTACTTGGCCAGTAAAGATTCTGCAATTCCTGAAGGCTCATTTCTAGACCACCTTATTTATACTTTCCCTAGTTGATCTCATCCATGCTGATGACTTCAGTTCAAACCTATGTAATAGTAACTCAGACATCTCTAGTCTACACTTTTACTAAAATGTCTCTATGTTACATGTAGTTCAATATGTAAAAGAAAAATGTATGATTTTACCTCTCCCCTCCAAACTGGTTCTCTTCCACTCTCTCTCAGGAAGTACCTACATTCAGCCAATTGCACAACACAAAACTTAGGGGTTATTTTCCAGCCCCTCCAGCCTGACTCTTCCATCACCTAAACCATCACCAAATGCTATCCATTTTACCCACGAAACAGCTCTTGAATCTTTCCACTTTTCCATATCTCATCAATCACAGTCTTAGTCCTTAGCTCTACCATCTTTTATCTCTTAGAGGACCTAGACTTTGGCAACAGTTACTGACAGTTCTTCCACCAACCACTATGAACTCCTCTCAAATACACCCCCACAGGGGGCCACGGCTATTTTTCTGAAACATAAGTCTGATTACATCATTTACCAATTAAACCTTCCAGTGATTTCCTACTGTTCCTAGGGTAAAGATGAAGCTCTTAAACACAGACTACATACAAAGCCCCTCCATGGTCTGGCTTCTACCTTCTCCTCAGGCAATCCCTTATGATCTCCATACCTCTCAGTTTCTCTTACACACCTTTATTCCACAGGACCTTTCCTTTGTGTCCTTATTCTAAAGGGTTTTTCCCTCTACCCTCTTCTCTGGTTAAGTCCTATTCCTCCTTGGCATTTAATTCTGTCTTTGCTACCTTGGGAAAGTCTTGCCTGAATCCCTCAACTACATCATACTCTAAGTTGAATTTTACATTTCCAACTGTTTAATTTGACTATTTAATCAATTTTGGTCACTCCACAAGACTGTAAGCCAAAGGGGGAAGGGACTGCATCTGTTTTTGTTTTTCAACCATCCCATGCCAAGTGAGTGCCTAGCACATTATGGAAGCAATATTTGTTGAATAAAAGAGTAAATGACCAAACTAGAAACTCAGAGCATTGAACCATTAAGAACAACCTGCAGTTGTTGGAAAACTCAACTAAGAAATGGAAAAATAACGTATCCAGTCATTTGGCTGTTATTTTTCCAGAACATTTTTTTCCTTAGCACGCAAGTGATAATATCTTAGCCAATTGACTTTTTCTGTTTCAGCACTCATCACTAACACTAATTATTCTGAATTACTGACCAAACTCTAACCAGGCAAGTCTTTCATAGTAGCAATACATGATTTTCATTCAGTAAGGTGTTGTTCTACTCAATTCAACTGAAAACAAATATTGTCTCCTGTGTACCAAGTATTACAACAGGTGTTATGCTTCTGTGCCTTTTTGTTTTGATGTAGTTGTTTTATTTTTAAACGTTCCCAAAGTAATTCATTTTTTGCTTTGTGCAATGTAGTTTATTTTCCACAGCCTAATGAATCTATATTTTTTTGAAGATATATTTTCCACAAAAACAGAAAAGATGTTATCAAATATTCATGTCTTATTCATGGCCTAACATATTTTCAGTAGTAGACACTTTCTCTTTAACATAAGCCATTTGTAAATAGTAAAACATTTCATAAATTGGATATGACTAATTCAAATACTTTGACACATGGAAATTTTTACTAAAAGATCTAATTCGGTGTGCCTGGGTGGCTCAATCAGTTAAACGACTGCTTTTGGCTCAGGACATTATCCCATGGTCCTGGGATCCAGCCCCACATCAGGCTCCCTGCTTCTCCCTATCCCTCTGCCTGCCATTCCCCCTGCTTGTGCTCTCTCTCTCTCTCTGTCAAATAAATAAATAAATTCTTCAAAAATAAATAAATAGTAAAATATCTAATTCATTTGCAAAACAATACAAAAATTAAATAGTTAAAATTGTAATTGTTCCATTTATAATTATTCATAAGACTTCCTACCATTTAAGTATCCACTATGTAATAGGTACTTATCACAAATCTTCAAAACAACTAATATAATATAATATAATATAGTATAATATAATATAATATGATATAATATAAATTAGTCATACTTACAGAGGGGGAAATCAAAGCTTGGAACTGTTAAAGACTAAACAGATGACTGGATGATTTCCAACATGTAGTAAAAATAAGGTGACATGACTATGGCAGGCACCACAAACATTACCCATTATTATTCATTTAGTCAATCAACAAATACTTAATGAATACTTATTATATGTTAGACCTTGGAATACAGTAGGGAACAAGACAGACACAGTCCTTGACCTTCACTGAAGCTACCTAACATAGCTTTTAAAACCTGTAAGAGGAAGAAATCAGTATTGCAGTTTAAAAGGGAAACCCCAAAACCTTGGTTCTTTAAGTAGTTCTTTATCTTAAGTAGTTCTTAGTTCTTTTTCTAGGATTGCAGAGGTGAGAAAATGCTTATTTTTCATATGGTGGACATGCTCCTCTTTATGACCTATCAATATAAACAGAGATCACATCTTTTTCTGAGAATTTGAGGCAATGAGGAGACATCCCCACACTCAAGACATTCCTATGAGGAACTGTAAAGTAGAATTTGGCACCCAAATGCTCATCATGACTTCTTGAGTTGCGTCCTTGGCATGAGGGCACCAAATTTAGTATGTTACTACAAGGTCATTTCAACAGTAAGAAATTGATGATTTGTAATACAACCAACTCAACATGCAGCTCCTTGGGGAAAAAAGGTTTCTCTTGGGAAAAGATTCTGAAACGACTCTTTATTTTTTTAGGATTCCATGATTATATGAAGTAACAAGATAAAAATGTACATTTCTTGGACACCGAGGAAACTGAAATATTTGGGTTGGCAACAGAAAGTTATAAGTCAAAGGCACTAGAGCTTCTGTCAGATAGTGGCCAATTACTATGGGAAAGAAACTTCACAATCTCAACTATGACTACTCCTACCTTTCAAAGCCTATTTATTTGACACTCAGTTGTGGGACGTTTTGTATCAAGTCCAGTGTGGAGTATGCTCATTAAGGTATGCTTACTTCTTCCCAATGCAGCATATACACACATTGTTCCTTCAAGAGAACACCAAGACTTCTAGCTGCTCCCAGAAATAGAGAGTGGATTTTAATAGGAAATGGAAACAATGTCAGACTGATATAAATATTCCAAAAGTTAAGGTTCTAATCTAAGAATTCCTATTAAGGTTTTAATCTAAGAATTCTAAATATAGTGGTATTGCTTTCATTTTCTTTACAAAAGTCATATTTTGGCAATGTTATTATATAACACTTTTTTTTAAATCAATGTCCCACATATACTCAATAAGACATGGCTAAATACATCATTTGGGCCTGGGAATGTGGCTGCATTACAGACTTATTTGAGTGCCATGCTATTTTCAACAAGTGTTTGAAAAAGTTTTCTCCTTTCGGGGAGGGGGGTGGACAAAAATGGCAAGAGAACGTATCAAATAAAGACAAAACACAGGATAATTGAGGCAAATAGTAACATTTCCCAGAGCTGCTGAATTTTATCAGGAAGTTTTACAGAAATCAAGAAACAACACTGGCAGTGGTAAATTGATGCCATTAGAGTCCGAAATTATTAGCATTTGGAGCGTATGTGTCTATGGCTCAACATTCTGATCATTCTCAACAAAAACCCAACTTACTGGTTCTGAACCATTCTTTAGGTCCATCTGCACAAGACACTTCAATTAGTAATATGACAATTAATAATATCTCACATTACAAGCAGTGATTCTCAACTGATGGGAGGAAAAGGAAACCTTTAACCCCCAGTTGGAATATATCTTCCTGGAGGCACATATTATTTGAAAAATGCCCCTCTAAAACCTGGATGGCTTTTAAAATGCTTCCTTGTTCCCTCTTGAGAAAATTATTAGTTTCAATAATTGATATCAGTCTTCTTTTGACATCAATCAGCATTTAAAATGTTAGTTTAAGTAATTCTCAATGATTTAGACTACATGGTTCAAGCAACACAAATAACTGCTCTTATTAGCATGGTGATGGCCCCTTACCAAGAGAGCCAACCAATGTTACCACATCTTCAGAGCTGTCCTTCTAAAATGACCTCTATACTTCTACTGCATGTGTTTTGAATTGTTACTACTGATATATCTTCATGTCTATTTACTCATCTTTATACCTTCATTGCCTGGGACATACATTCCACTTTATACGATGCATTTTATAAATGTTTATTCAGTTAGTCAATCCATCTATCCATCTATCTATCTCATCTTGGCCTATCCCTGAGTAGCATATCCCAGAGCAAAGGAAAGCAAATCACCTGTTGCAAGCTCAGGATTTACACGGGTTTGCTTGAGATATTTAGGATTGTTCCACACATTTACGATGTGTTAAAAATTACATCATTCAATCTGAATATATGAACCAATCATGGATAATTTAATCCCGAGTACTCCAATTTTTTCCTCTTATACAAAGACATAAATATACTCTGGCAGTTAATGATTAAAAAATTACTGAATAGGGGCGCCTGGGTGGCACAGCGGTTAAGCGTCTGCCTTCGGCTCAGGGCGTGATCCCGGCGTTATGGGATCGAGCCCCACATCAGGCTCCTCCGCTATGAGCCTGCTTCTTCCTCTCCCACTCCCCCTGCTTGTGTTCCCTCTCTCGCTGGCTGTCTCTATCACTGTCAAATAAATAAATAAAATCTTAAAAAAAAAAATTACTGAATAAAATCAGCAAAAAAAAGTATTCAGAAAAAAATATGAATTCATCTGGTTTTAGGTATTCACTAAATTTTTATTTCCAACCAAGAGGTATAAGAACAGTTAACTGTAATGTCCTAAGGCAAAGGTCTCTTTTCTAGCTTTCCTGACTACAGAATAAGAAAACGACAAAGACCCTTGGCCAAGGATTTGGTTTATTAGCTACAGAACAAAGTTTGTACTGACAAAATTAGAACACTACGAGGAAAGCAAACTGGTATCCTGTCTCTTGAGCCACATAAAATCTTACATAGCATCAATAAAGTTAAGATTTAAGGCCAGAGAAATACCAGCAGATGTGCTTGTGCAGACTGAATAACACTTAACATCTATCTATGGGCTAAGGGAATAAAGGCTTCTACACAAACCTGTGTCAACTAGTAATAGCTACAAAAAGTAAATGGTTAGAGAACTGAAGACATGCTCATAAGAGAAAATGGAATACAATTTTGAGAATGTAATCTGGCAACTAGAAAAGCTAAATTTTAAAATAAGGGTTTATTTTTTAAAATATCTTCCATGATAAAGATAAGGGGTTCAGAGACTATGAAAAATGAAATTCTCAAAATCCATTTAAATCTCTGCATTAAAGACATACAGCTCACTGCCTTTTTTTTTTTTTAATTTACTTTTGCTGTGAAAAAACTTAACTCTCCCTTCTTGCCCAATCCTGATCTTTGGAAATTTTTCTGAAGAATCACAATTCCCCCATGTTTCTGATTTAAACTTTACATTTTCTTATCTTCAGTCTTGCTCTAGGGTTTTTTGAAAATTACTTACATAAAAAGTTAAGTTTAGGGGCACCTGGGTGGCTCAACTAGTTAAGGGTCTGCCTTTGGCTCAGGTCATGATCCTGGGGTCCTAGGATCAGGGCTCCCTGCTCAGTGGGGAGTCTGCCTCTCCCTCTCCCTCTGCCCCTCCCCCCCCCACTCATGGTCTCTCTCTAATAAATAAATTAAATTTTTTAAAAAGTTAAGTGTACTACAAGACTTTTTTTCTAAG
Source organism: Ursus maritimus (assembly GCF_017311325.1). Lineage (NCBI taxonomy): Eukaryota > Metazoa > Chordata > Mammalia > Carnivora > Ursidae > Ursus > Ursus maritimus. The sequence continues at coordinate 84,176,101 of NW_024424452.1, forward strand.
GTCAGATGGGAGCATGTGTTACTTTACCACCCTTTATCCCTTGTTGGCTCTCTCCAGGTAACAGAGCAGTGAAACTTCCCTCCCACACTTCAACTTCTTAACAAAATCCACATCGCCCCAACGCTTGCGGCCAGTTAACATAAGCTCTTTCCACTTCCTTTCTACCTAATTATTTTTCTGATTCTTACCATATTTTCCTTCCTTTTTGTTTTATTCACATTAACAGCAAATATTTATTGAGGACCTACTGCACACCAGAGACTACAATAGGCATGAACAAGATGGAGTCTCCATCCTTCATAGTGAGAGGCACAGATATGAAAATGGGCTGTGGATTCCAATATGATAAATGCTCTGCAGGTGCTAAGGGAGCTCACAGGAGCAGCTCCTATATCTGGGGGTCCAGGAGTTTAAGTCTAAGTGAAATCCAAAATTCGAGCAGGAGCTTCTCAAGCACAACATTTCCACATCAAGAGACTTGGAACTGAAAAAAAATTTCGGGAAGAGTATGAATATGATAATATGGGAGGTACACATTTTGTGACGGGGATAATAGAAATAAATGCTGCTGGACCTTATATACCACACTAGCCTCTCAAAAGAAGTGAGGAAGAGCTTATATGGGATGCTGAGGACTCTCAGAGGAAAAAGTTGACCATAACCTCCCACTTCTCCTCACCCAGCACAGCATCACCTCCACAGAGGACATTCAGGAATGTGTGGAGTATTTTTTGGTTGGCACAGTGCGGGGTACAACCAGCATTGGTGCCTGGAGGTCAGGCATGCCCAATATCTCACAACGCTTGAGAGAGTCCCTCACAAGGAGGAACTGTCCCACCCCAAAGGCTGATGAGGCCCCACTGAAGCACTGCTCTAGGCCCTCAGCAGGTCATCAAACATCAAACAGTCCCTCTTCTCTATTCTTCCTTCTGTGCCTCCTGATCTAGAGGCCTAGCAATTAAATAAGGTGCCCATATGCAGACGTTAAGGATCACACTGACAGTCTGAGATTCCCACCAAATCTGTCTGATCATGAAGCTCCTTCCACAAGGCAGGATAAAGCAGTGGTATGAAAATCATGGGGCGCCTGGGTGGCGCAGTCGTCAAGCGTCTGCCTTCGGCTCAGGGCGTGATCCCAGCATTCTGGGATCAAGCCCCACATCGGGCTCCTCCGCTGGAAGCCTGCTTCTTCCTCTCCCACTCCCCTCCTATGTTCCCTCTCTCGCTGACTGTCTCTCTCTGTCAAATTAATAAATAAAATCTTTAAAAAAAAAAAAAGAAAATCAAGCATAAAGACAGTGTTCTGGAGAGAGACAGTAGCGTCACCGTCTACAGAAAAGGGAAGAAGAATGAAACTGACCAAATCACTGTTTGCTTTGGCAACAAGCATGTTGTTGGCGAACACTGGAGAAGAGTAGCTTTATTACAAAGAATACAGGAAGGGGTGATTAGGAAGTGGAAATTTCGAGTAGGTTTAAAATGTGCTTTCAATAAATTTGACAATGAAGGAATGCATGATATTAACGTAGCAGTCTGAAGGAGCTAGTAGGTTGGAACAGCAAGTTTTTGTTCTTACTGTTTTTGTTTTGATCAGGAGACTATTTAGGGTGTGGGTGGGTGTGTGTTTCATGAATGATAGGAGGAACAGTCTGCAAGGGCCAATCGAAGCTGAATGAAGAAGAGTGTCTCAGAGGAATGGAACCACAACAGATATTTTTAAGGAAGGATCTGACAAATGCTCAAGTACTGAAGGTGTTTAAAACAGAAAGACTCAGGCAGATTCCATAGTTCTTAGCAGGTAGAGCCCAGAGATGGGACCAAAAGAAGAAGAAGAAAAAAAAAGCATCGAGTTAATTACTGCACCAGTAAGCAGTAAATTCAGAGAATGTCTCTGACCCTGGAGCACAGGCTTTTTCCCTAAGCCCACAGGAGCTAAGAGATACCGAATAAAATTGCCTCTGTCAATGGCCAGGGCAGGTCCCTTAAATTATTGAAAGGTCACCACAAGGTACATCTAGTGTAATTATAAGGCCACAATCACAGATGTGGGCACGACTTAGAAACATAGTAGAGAAAATAGCCATGTCATATGTCATCCAATTGCCACAATTGGTGGCAAAGTTCAGTTAAAAGTTACAATGCTACTTCTGTTGTGTAGTAATTACAATGATATTTCACAAAATCACAAAGTAATCAGTGTATATGACATACTATATAATTAATGTAATCAAGCATTCTTTATTATATCATAGTGAGATTATAATGATTTCAAAATGTTACCCAAACATATTGAGGTCTGAACACCGTATCATGCTAAATCTCCCTGGAGCGATTTGCCAGTGTCTCTGTGATTACTAGTTTGTGTGATTATAAAAACTACTAAATTAGCAAGACCCAAACAGCTGGCTATTTTCTCACACACCCTATTCCTTCCATTAACTAACAGAAAACCCATTCACCCAACTGCTGAAGCTAGGAACATAAAATAAATGTCTGTCAATTTACATTAATATCCAGTAAGGTGCCCTGTTTATGACCGCTTTTTATTGCTTGATAGATATCACTGCTGGAAAAATTGTAAAGAATATTATATGTGAATTTTAATTTTATAAAAATAACTTAGAAGGCTTTGAATTTCTAATAAAAATAAGTATAAAGTATTTTTATTTCTCTATCTCAAAATGCCTAAGAAGCTTTATTTCATAATTTTTCAGAAAACCTTGGGTTAACCAAATATTTTGAATTTGTTGCTATATTACATTGGTATTAAAAAAGCAAATAAAAATAATAAAATCCTCATGATTTCTTCAAGCTAAGTATGAAACATTTTTACTGAATAAATTACTTGAACAATTTTTTCTGAATACATATTTTTTTAAATCTCCATTAAAAAGAAAAATTGCATTTGGGGGCAAGATCATTTCCTCACCAAACAAAACAAAAGCTCTGTTCTTCGAAGAGCAGACTTGGGCATACCAATGTACAGCCCAAGCAAGCTCAGGAAATGTTTTAGTGATATTCCACTATCCCTTGAGACACTTAACTTCAGCTCATGAAAATACCAGTGTCTAAGGGATGAAAATTACAATGGCTTCTTACAAAAGCCCCCTCTAAATTATGGGGCTAATTTAAACAATATGGCAAGACTCCAACCAAACCTTTAGTATAGATTAAAACATCTATTATTTAAGGCTAATCTGTGCATTTATCTGTCAACAGCAAATTCTATTTCAGGTTCCACAAAAATGAAAAGAAACCATCATGTATTCTAATGTAATATTAATTTTCACTATCTCTTTTTTGTTTTGTTTTGTTTCCTTTTTTTTTTTTTGGAGAAGGAGTGAGGAGAGGGGAATGCTGGGCACAATGTCTTACATATGTGTACAGAGATGTGCTGAACTGAGTATTTTAATCACTCAACAAATGCATAGATGAAACTATGTTCTCTTTCTGTCTGCCATGCTGGCATTAGAGAAATGCCAAAACTTCGCAATAATCCTCGGAGGCCTTTTTTTTTTAAAAGATTTTATTTATTAATTTGACATACAGAGACAGCCAGCGAGAGAGGGAACACAAGCAGGGGCAGTGGGAGAGGAAGAAGCAGGCTTCCAACAGAGGAGCCTGATGTGGGGCTCGATCCCAGAACACCGGGATCACGCCCTGAGCCGAAGGCAGACGCTTAACGACTGAGCCACCCAGGAGCCCCAATCCTTGGAGGCTTTTAGTAACAAAAATCAAAATAGAACACAATATCATACATATCAAAGTCATTAATCCATTAGCCTAAGATCAATTCAATGGAATTCACTGAGTTGTGGCTTGCAGAAGAGAGCAAGCAAAGGTGATTTTCAATGTAGACAGACCTCTACTTTGGATATCAGTATTGGAGAGTGAGTGGGAGAGAAAGATTTAGTTAATATTAATCCAAACATTTGAGCCAGCATTCCAGCTGCCACTTTGTTGCTGTTTGGCCTCCTGTAAATTACCTGACCTCTCAGAGCTTTACTTTATTATCTGTAATGGCATAAACAAACAAACACTATCGCACAGGATTAAAAGAGAAAATTCATATAAGCACAAAGAATGTTTGTTTCTTTCCTTTTGTCTTTCCTAGCATTTGCTCCTTCCACCCTGAGATACACAGGTAAAACATACTCTAGCATTTTGCTAATGGAGGATATCAGGCACAGGGAGAATAAGGACTTGCCAAGGAGAGCTGAGAAACGACAACAGACAAGTTGAGGATTCTTGCGGTTTTCTGTATTCCTTGTTCCCACAATGGTGACTCTCTCCCCAGCACAGTTCCCCATGAGCTCTCAAAATCATGGCAGTTGATTTTGCAATGTTAGCATACCATGTGCTTTGGTCAAGTGGCGTCCCCGGGCCCTGGGTGTGCTCTGTCCATCTCTCCAGACTCGAACACAGTGTGGTACGCACCTGCTGACTCCCACTCTCCCCACCCACAGTAAGAGAGCAAGCCCCACTGGACTTTAAAGCAGCTTCTAAGAAGGGCATTCTCTGCCACCTTCAAGCCCAGTCTTCACCTCATTCCCTTACTCTGTGACAGACAGAATACCCCAGAAGGTAGATCTTTACAATCAGCCATTTAGGCCAGTTTTTCCTCAAGAAAACTTACATTTAACATGGTTCTCCCATGCCCTTTTCTCTCTCCTACTCTACCACACACATGCACACACACACACCTTATTTTAACTTGTGACATTACATTGCAACTGAGGAAGAGAAAAAGAAAACACTGAAAAACAAAGTCATCTCATGTTGCCAGAGGCAAGTTGAAAAAGCACGTCCCTTTATCCCACATTTAATTTTTAACAAGCCTGAAGGGGAAAAGGCTCCATATGCAATGTTGGCAAATGCAGCATTGGGGTGACACATGGTATAGGATATGAGATGCTAACCACAGACGGGTAATTAGGCCATTGCTATGGCCCAAACCTAGAGGCTGGGAAAAACTCAATAGTATTAATTTGGTTCTGCCATATTTGATTTATGTAAAAGCTTCATGTTGGCTTGGTATCTGGAAATGTGTCCTTCTTCAAATAGTTTTAACATTAATAATTTGCAGATTGAAATCTGTGGTTAAATACATTTTTAAGAGGGTATTTGCAGCTAGCAAAGGTTTGCACAATGATACATTGCAACTGCTGGAACCAGACTGAGCCATAGAACAGATTTCCAAGGAAGTCAAAGAAAGCCAAGATACAAGAGAACCCCAGATGAGGCAAAAAGAGCCAAGACGCCATTTTTAATACAAAGCCCAGCCTCCCTTTGCCCATGTGCCTTTCATACTAAAACAAAATTAAGATTGTTTCTTACTGGCCACATTGCCCTCTACCAAGAAATAAATGACAGAAGAAAAGGATAATCATTAATGGGAAAAAAAAGTAAGGCTAAATACAAAATAACGGGCATGACGAGAAAACATAGAAGAATACGCATAAACTCAAAGTTCCAAACACTGTTTTCTGCATTTCCATGGAAAAACCTCATGTTAGGGAAAATGATTTCTGGGCCTTTGATTTGGAAACTAAAAGAGGCCTCTCTGGAGCTGGATAAATAACAACATCGTCATGATGTTATAAAATCACAATGCATTCTTCTAAAATATCTCAAAGTGTCTTACAGACATCTTTGTGTTAATCTACATGGGATTTCCTGAGGTACACAGGCAGAATTTTACTGACCAAGGATTTCAATCACAGAAAAGGTAATGACTTGCCAACAACAGCTGATAAGTGGAGACAGGATTAGGCACCAGGTCACCCAATTTATATAACAGACATCTATCCAGTAGGCAATGATGTTTTAAAGTCAAGTATATTCACAATAGAATCACTTAAAATCCCATAAGTGAGGAGAATGATCCATGTGTTTTTAAAACATCCCGCTAAAGAAGATGAATCTTTCTCAGAATTGTCCTAGGATTTGTTCACGTTAATGAAATATTTGACTTTTAAGGATAGGGAGTCTCCTATCAGCCACACACATGATGGTATTTGTCATGCTGCAGAAAAGAATTTCCTAGTTGTCCTTCAAAACAGAATTATTGGACTTCTGGGGCAGGATGGCAGAATAAAGCCAAATTTGGTTTTAAAACATATATCTGCTTTGAGAAAAATATATATAACATGAAAGGGAGAAAGACTCTGAATTAATTGAGTAATTTTTATAAATTGGACTTTCAAGGAAAATGAGGAGTTTAAAGTCAGATCTCAGAACCTTCCTTCCCATCAACCTAACAAATGAGGGGAAAAAAATGATTAAAACAGACCAAGTAATATACTATAGCAATCAAATCAAGTAGGAGGCACAATCTTAATGCCATTTTCTTCTTAAGAAATGTGGCCAGACAAGAAACAACAATTGTTGGAGAGGATGTGGAGAAAGGGGATCCCTCCTACATTGTTGGTGGGAATGCAAGTTGGTACAGCCACTCTGGAAAACAGTGTGGAGGTCCCTTAAAAAGTTAAAAATTGAGCTACCCTATGATCCAGCCATTGCACTACTGGGTGTTTACCCCAAAGATACAGACGTAGTGAAGAGAAGGGCCATATGCACCCCAATGTTCATAGTAGCATTGTCCACAATAGCTAAATCATGGAAGGAGCCGAGATGCCCTTCAACAGATGACTGGATTAAGAAGTTGTGGTCCATATATACAATGGAATATTACTCAGCTATCAGAAAGAACGAGTTCTCAACATTTGCTAAAACATGGACAGCACTGGAGGAGATAATGCTAAGTGAAATAAGTCAAGCAGAGAAAGACAACTATCATATGATTTCTCTCATCTATGGAACATAAGAACTAGGATGATCGGTAGGGGAAGAAAGGGATAAAGAAAGGGGGGGTAATCAGAAGGGGGAATGAAACATGAGAGACTATGGACTATGAGAAACAAACTGAGGACTTCAGAGGGGAGGAGGGTGGGGGAATGGGATAAGCTGGGGATGGGTAGTAAGGAGGGCACGTAAGGGACTATGAGAAACAAACTGAGGACTTCAGAGGGGAGGGGGGTGGGGGAATGGGATAGACCGGTGATGGGTAGTAAGGAGGGCACGTATTGCATGGTGCACTGGGTGTTATACACAACTAATGAATCATCGAGCCTTACATCGGAAACCGGGGATGTACTGTATGGTGACTAACATAATATAATAAAAAATCATTAAAAAAAAAAAAGAAAGAAAGAAATGTGGCCAGAGGAGAGAGAAAGTGAAGGTTCTAGAAAGTGGCTCAGTCATCACAAAACACATCCTTGTACACCAGAGCAATAAGGAAGAGAGATGAGTGGACAACATTCCCAAGCTTTCCACTAATATTCCCAGTTATTTTTTTAAAGAAGCAGCCTGAGGAACAAATATTGGTTCTATGAACAAGCAATTCCACATATTTATTCAAAAGAAATGAAAACAGATGTCCACAAAAGGACTTGTGTAAGAATATTTATAATAGCCAATCACAATAAGCAGTTTAAATGTCTATCAACAGAATAATGGATAAACACATTGTGGTATATTCACACAATTGAATATTACTTAATAATGAAAAAAGAATTGATATATGCAAAACATTGACTTGAGTGAAGGAAGTCAGACACAAATGAGTTTATATTCTATGATTCCACTTACATGCAAAACTAATCCATAATGACAGTTATTAGAAAAAATGGTTTCCTATACGGCAGGAGGAATGGCAGAGAAGGGACATAAGGGAACATTCTGGGCAAATGGAAATGTTCTCCGTCTTGACTGCATTATGGATTACAGGGCACATACATTTGTCAAACTCATCAAACCATATAGTTAAAATCTGCACATTTTACTGTATGTAAATTATACTATGATTTTTTTTTTAAAGATTTTATTTATTTATTCGACAGAGAGAGACAGCCAGCGAGAGAGGGAACACAAGCAGGGGGAGTGGGAGAGGAAGAAGCAGGCTCATAGCGGAAGAGCCTGATGTGGGACTCGATCCCAGAACGCCGGGATCACGCCCTGAGCTGAAGGCAGACGATTAATCGCTGTGCCACCCAGGCGCCCCTATGATTTTTTTTTAATCTAAAATAAATGAATAAAAGAAACAGCTGAGGAGATAAGTGGAGAGCCCAGGAAAAGGATCTGGAACCCCCTCACACACACACAAATAAGGACTCCCTACCCCACAGTGTGTCACAGGCTCAGAAATTTCCACTGAGTTTGACCAACGCATTTCTTCCTGCCTAGAAAGAAAGATGGGATGAGAAAACAGAACTATGAAAACCAACCACTAAATCTCCAGCAAAAAATAAAGAAGAATTTGCCAGGAGGAAAAACAAAAGGGATGATAAGATGATTTTCTGAAGGAACGGGAGACCCTTCAGTGAGGAACACGCGGAGGGTCCCTGTGGAAGTCCCCATACCTGTGTGAACTAACAGGCTGTGACCAAAACCCAGAGCTTCTCCTTCACTGGCTGAAAGGAATAAGAGCCTCTGGGACAAATCAAGGCAAGTGGACACGTAGGGTCCATTATCTTTGAGTGCTATGAAGGTTCTGGAAGTTCACCTTAAGTCTTGGGAGGGATCAGAAACTCACAGGAACGAGTAAGTTCCCAAAGAGGTAGAGGAAACCAGAGCCTCTGTGTTCTCAATAGCCTTTAGGCAAACAGAGATTGGTCCAGCAATCATCATCCCCAGCCACAGTTCCTTTCAAATTTTACTTCACCCCCTCCCAACACTATCAGGTCAAAGAAAAGCTGATTGAAGACTCAATATATCCAGTCCTGGAAGAGCAGTTAAAGACATGATAAATAAACCTCAGACAGGATGAAGGCAAGGAGAATTCATCAAGACCACATCACATATCAGAGGGTGATGAAGCTGCCTGCATCTAACATGAATAAGATGTAAAGAAATGGCAAAGTGCACCAGAATTGTGTAGAGTGGGATCCCGATAATCCTACTTTAACATTGTGTCAAACATCTGAAATTGCAGAATCTTTTGTAACACAACTATAAGATTATGGAGAGTGAGTTATTGAATGTAACCAGTAAATGCCTGATAGGGATATCAGAAGATGAAGTGCTCTTTGAACAGAGGGAGATGTAGAGGAGAGAGCAAGAAATCTACATCTCTACTCTTCTCTTCATTCCCACTTCCCTATGTCCTTATTTATCAGACAACCAGCCAAACAGAAAAAGCAGAAATGAAGGATGGGAAAAAGCACTGGAACTTACAGCAGCTCCCAAGTACTGGAAATTATGCAAAATTAGACTCTAATAATAGTATTTTCCTGTATTGATCTACTGACTTCATTTTTACACATTAAGAGTAAGTCAAAAGAATAAGACCTGCTCCATGACTGCACTCTTTCCTGCACTGATTTTTAATTGGCTATGAGCAAATCATACTTTCAAAGGCAATGCAGACCCTATTCTTAATGGCAATATAAAAGTGGAGTTTGCCAAATAAAAGCAGCAATTACTGAAAGAAAATCTGCAGTCTTATAAAAAGTGAGTATTCTGCCAGGAAGGAGATAAAAGAAAAGCAAGCATCCTAAACAGGCAACCAGAATATTTGCCATTTATATCATGCAATTTTTATGGACTCATGCTTTCTGTTATTCTAGAATAAGTAAAGCATCTGTTGATGGTAAAAGCTTATATATTTTTCCAGTCTCATAATAACCCTATTTATTTTACCAAGCTTTCAAAACAATTTACCTCCAGCAGAGACCTAATGAATCAAGCTTCATCCTTAGGGAGAGGAGATTTTTTTTTTTTAATTACATAAAAAGAAAGACATGACAATATAGTTGCTAAAAAACAGATTTTTATTTTCTTGTATTTACTCCACATTACAGTATGGCTATTTTCATTGAGTGAAGACTGAAAAAAGAAAAACAAAAAAACAAAACCTATACAATTATTGATACTGAAAGTTAATTGCCACCTGAAGGGCATATTCACCACTTGCCCATGTGCGGGAAAAGTCAATGACAGCAACCGACATTCCACTCAAAGAGTGAAGAAAGCACATGGCCCCTAAAAACAAACTACCTAATTAGAATGCAGAAAGACAGCTCTGCTCTCCAACTACTAAATACACAAGAGAGACAATTTAAAGGTTCATAAACAACTCTGAGAAGAAAACTAGAGTGAGCTTACAAGGAATTTAAATATGAAAATAATAAACTAGACCTACTAATAAATACAAACAGGAAATACCAACGGCTTATCACCTAGTAAACCGTACGCTCTGAGCCATGATTTGGTTCACATATAAAAACAAACCCAGACTTCACAGCTTTACATTTCAACATATAGAACAGTCAATAAAACCTGAAGGGAAAACACAACTTCTCTATACAGTCCACTGCTATTAGCGCCATTGTCAATTACGGAGTATACAGCAGCCGTTGAGTAACACAGCTGACCTCTTTCAACAATGTTAAAGCTTTCACCATCCCAGCCTAATAAACACATGTTCCCAATAACTCCCCCAATGAATAAGCCCCTTTCAAAAGAGAAACAGGACTCACATGAACACTAACCTCTTGATTAGAAAGCACATACTTAGCCAGTGGACTGTGAACGTCCCCCCAATTCGCATGCTTCAGGCTACATTCACAATCAATTAGTTACATCAAATCCCCTTTTGTTTCCCTCCAGTGACTTTTTGCCACCCTGTTACTTGACTCCGAATCAAATGCCTCACCTGGCTTTCATCCAGAATCCCTGCAAAGCACGCCCCTCCCAGACCACAGGAGCCAGCCTGCATAGATATGACTAGCCTACTAGAACTTCTATAATATGGTAGATTAATATATATATTTTTTTTGAAATAATTCCCTAGAGCAAATGAGGAATCTGTAGTATTTGTTTAATTGAAGAAGCTCACTTATTCCCTTTCTTGTATTTTTCATGAAGTCTTCATCATGGATCTTTCTTTAATATACTCCAGAACTGCTCTTTTTAGTTGAGAACAGATATCGAGGTTATAATTTCAGTTTAGTCATTAAAAGCTACCTTGCCTTGGGTATCAGCCCTTAGCATCTCTTTACCTACAAACTGAGTGAATTTTGAAACGGAATTATGTTTCAAAATGTCAATTTGTGAAACAGAGGACATCCAAGAAGTGATCTGTTCACCTTCCATTACACTTTATCCCATTCTTAATTTAAGTAAGTGTTGAAGCACCCCCCCCCCATAAGCCTCATTCCTGAAGGACTGATGGTTAAATGATCCATTCTAACTACTCATCATTCCTAATGTTTTCTTCAATACCCTAAATTGCAGAATTTATCTGGAAGTGTTTCTATTGACAAAGTGATGTTTAATGATTTCAACAATTCTACCAGCATTTTCAATCATTCCTTTGCCAGTTTACCTTCCATTCCACTCTGCTTTCCAATCCCCAAACTTGGATTAGCATAACTATCTATTTTCTTTCAAAGGCCACTGAGCATTGCCTGGGGAATCACATAAATATGCTAATTGGAGCCATCACAAATTTATGAGATTCAACTCCAGCTGCTCAGCAATCCATTAATTTATTTCTCCTCTGCTTCCCTTTCCACTGCCGAAAAGTAGTTATTCCAAAACTTTATCACTCACTGAAAGCACTATACTCCCTGCTTCTGCCTCTTTCTCAGCAGACAATTGTCTGAAAAAAAAATAGACATTAGCCAAGAACTCCTTCAACTGCCCTTCTCTTCATTTATACTGTTTCCATTTGCCCCACTGTAGTAGACAAACTATGTTAATGTTGCTTCTTTTCCAAACCTATACCGTCCTTCAGTGAATTCAAACTCAGCTCTTCACATCTTTTCCAAAGCCATCGATCAATCACACCTTCTTTTTATCAGTGTTTCTCTTCCACTCCAGAGCCTTTTTTCCCTTCTGCTTGAGATATGTGCTCAAAACTCATCCAAAATTTAAACAACAAATTCTCTTCCACTAGACTTTTCTAAGGGTTAGTAGGGATCTGGGAAATGTAGTTTCTAATTGAGCACCTGCATCCCAGTGATGATTCCATAGCATGGAACAAAAAAGCACAGCTTCTCAGCAGACAGCCGGTCGTCTCTATCATGTATCTCTCACTAGTTTCAGTGCTGACGTAGCTTTTCTGACTCCTTTCAGCAGGTCTTACTAAATCTTCCTCTTCTCATACTCACAACTTAAGAGCTATGTTGTAAGATTCTACTTTCATTGCCTTTTTCTTGCTCTCCAAGACCTGCTTGGTTTAGATCATCAGTTCCATGACTGGACCTGTCCCCTCTATTTGAACTCTCCCCGCTCTAAATCCAGACTTAACCTTTTGCAAAACTCCAATATCATGTTTTCAACACTTCACTTACTACTATTTTGAGTCATCCATAAGCAGTTCAACATGGTGGTATCACGATGCTTTTAGTTATAAGTAATAGGAAACCTCTACTTATTCTATCTTAGACCATAAGTCAATTTACAGCCCCATGTAACAAGAGATAGAGCAGGCTATAGGCACTGTCAGATGTCCATCAAGACTCCAGACCTTCTCTTCCACATTTTTCTTGGCTCTGCCCTCTTCTGCATGTGGGCTTCATCCTCAGGCTAGTAGCTGGTGGATGCAACAATTCTAAGTGTTATAGTCAAACATAAGATCATCCATAAAGAGAAGTGTTTTACCTCCTTAAGAGAAAAAGTTCAAAGAAGTCCCACTGAATGGGGTCCATGCTTATTCCTAAAGCAATCACTGGCAAATGGAATGAGATTACCATATTAACAAGGTTTCTGTATTAACAAGGTTTCTAAGCCTTGGAACTACTGACATTCAGGGTCAGATAATTCTGTGTTGTCAGGGGCTTTTCCCTGCACTGGAGAAAGTTCAGTGCATTCTTGGCCTCCACCTACTACTATGTGTCAGTAGCATTCCCCACTTGTGACAACCGTAAATGTCTTCAGACATTGCCAAATGTCCCCTGCAGGGGCAAAATCACCCCTGATTGAGAACGGCTGAGTTAGACAAACCATGATATATTAGAACACAAATAAGGGTTATCTTCTCTTAAGAAAGAAAGTAGGAAATAAATGTTGATGAGGCAATCAGTAGTGACCAATACAATGTCCAAAACCAAGCTTGTTTTCTACCTCCCATCTCCAAAATATATTTCCTCTCTTGAATTTCCATTATTTATTAACATATCGCTGTCTAGATACTCTGTGGCCCAAACTAAGAAGCTTGGAGTTATCTTGATACTTCCCTTATTGCCCATGTCCAGCCACCAACAGTTCCTATCAATATGGATGATGAAGCATCTTATAGATCTGTTCTCTCATTTCCACTGTCACCTCAATATCTCAATGTTCACCTCCTCACTACATTTCCTGCCTCATCAGCTTTCCTACATCTGGAGAGTTATCTTTTAAAGAACAAATCTGATCAAATCAATCTCCAACTTAACACCATTGGATGACTCATCACCACCCACAGAACTGAACTGAACAGCTTCAGCCATCATACAAGACCCTTACTGATTTATCCCTTGCCCGCTGCAGCAACCTCAACTCCAGCCACTTCGCTCATCTTATTCCTCAGCTACTCCAGAGTATTACTGTTCCTCAAACCTGACACACCATTTGATATACCAGTCACTTTGAGTCCTTCCACTTTGCAGGCATTATTTCTTTCTTAGTGACTTCTACTCTGCTCGTGAGAAAATTGATTACTCTAACAATCATGTTCCTATGGGAATACATAGCATAAGGGAAAAAAGCACTAAGAAAAAAAATGTAATTCTCACTGAGGCCCTTAATGCATCATATTACGGCTTTATTCAGTCTGCACAGCCGGATCAAGGGCTATTAAAGATGAAGTATTATCTCTATTTTTATCAACAGTTTCTGGCACAGTGCTTGGAATATAACAGGACAGCTCTAAATGAAGGGCTGCTGAAACAAAGGAATTGAATTGAACTGATTTCAGTGTATGTACCCAAAATTATAATTAAGTCTCAAGGACAAAGTCTAATCACTCAGTTAAAAGTATTGTTAAAAAAATAAAACCACAGGCCCAAAATAGTATCATTTAGACTGAGTTCCTAAACCTGGGCTTAATACCCATCTAACTGCAGTTTCAACCTTCCCCAGAAATTTGGCCTTAACCAATCAGTCAGGAATTTTTTTTTTCCATCAGCACCAATGAGTCTGTTACCTGGGTCCTCTCCATCCAGTAAAGAAAGATGAGGTAATCTGCATGATAAGATAGTGGCTTTCCCCCCTTGTGAACAGCCTTGTCTGGAACAATCCTTTTCTTTTGCTAATAACTTTCTTGCCCCCACCCTCCATCTATAAAAACTTTCCATTCTATACAACTCCTTGGTGGGGTGCCTCTCTACTTGGTAGATGGTATGCTGCTCAATTCATGAATCTTTAATAAAGCCAATTAGATCCTCAAATTTACTTGGTTGAATTTTGTTATTTAACACTGTTTATCTCTAATAATGGTAAATCCTCTGAAAAATTAATATACCATATGGAATGTTAATAAATTTTTGTTTAATGGTCAAATAAGTCAAAAAAGTGAAAATCAGTGTGACAAATAAAAATACAACATCACCTATAAAATTATTAAAATGTTAAGAGGGATAGTGGTTTCCAATTCTCTGCATGATTCAGAGAGACCACCACACATGTGCATTCCTGGAGACCAAATCCTTCCTCCACTTCACCTCCAATGATGAGCAGAATATGGGCTGGGTCTCTGAGAACAGGGGCTACAGTGGGGTATCCCTAGATTCCAAGAGATGCCAAACTACAGAAGCAACCAGGTCTGAGAAATTAAGCTAAAGCCACATTGCTAGAAGGCAAGAGGGACGTTTTGTTTTGTTTTGGGTCATGCTGTGTTGTTTTTTAACCTAAGCCAAGGCAGAAACTGAGTACAAAGCACAGAAGTCATGGTAAATGGAGACCAACCAGGGAGAGTCACTAACAGGCATAATCGCTTTTAGTCTGCTGTTATGTTCCCTACTACACAGGATGCCTGAGTAGGAGATCAATAACAAGTACAGAATTTAGAAAACCTGTAAATTGGTAAAGCAATGTGCCAATATATGTTGAGTCATAAGGATGTATGGTCTCTTGTCACAGAGGCCCTACTTTGGGATTCCGTGAGGCAAATAATCAAAATCCCAGAAGGAAGTCTGTAAGCACAAAGATGTGTCTATATCGTTCTTTATAAGCAAGAAAAAAAATGGAAGTGATATACAGATCCAGCATATAAGACTGATTACATCTTTTTACATTCACTCAATGAAATTAGCTCAAAGACTATAACACCTATGTGAAAATATTAAGAGATGTTTATGACACTTGATACCTATGTTCGTCACAATTTTAATTAAAAAATCATATGTGGAAATGTTCTACCTAAATACACCAAAAAAAAAAAAAAAAAGATAATGGCTATGCCAAAGCATAAGCAATTTCTAAACTTCATAATTTCATTATCTTCCAAACTTTCTATACTGTGGTTATATTAGTTTTTAAAAGTTTAATTTCACATCGGGAAGAGAACCACAGAGGCTAAGTCACAATTAGATATCGTCCATGTACGTGCCTTCAAACACAGGCAGCACAAAGTGCCCATCTTCAGGAAAGACCAGTGTTGGGATGGATTGCCACTGAGGAAGGTCTACATAGCTTGTTGGAGGCACTGGCCCTTGATCTCAATTCTTAGAAAGTGTTAGGAGCTTGGAATTGACTCAGAACTGCAGTCACAAGCTTCATCGGCATTGTCCAAAAGAATATGAATTAGCTAACAGCAGTTTTTGAAGCTTCTTTCACGCAGGAAAAAAAAATCTATAATTAGCTGCTTCTGGCGCCCTGAAGAAAGTCCCCCATCTGGATATTGACCTTGTGTGGTCAGGGTGAAGAAGCACCTGTGGTTATCTGCCAAACCCTGCTGACCCCTCCCGTCCTTTATAAAGACCTTAACAGCATTAGACTATTGGCCATGGTGCAGGGGAGTCACAATTGTGGAATGTTGTCATCCCAATGGCTTCCTCTTTTCGTGCACATGTAAAATCAATCTCTTAAGTCTATTTAAAAAGATATAATTAGTGCCCCAATAGCACATTACTAAATCTCATATCCAAAGCAAAATTTGTACAATAATGTTATAATGTAGCCCTTATCCTCTCTGTCCCCTAGATTTCTATTTAGCCTCATTTACCAGGAACAGCCCAGGATCCAGCACTCATCTATAATGACCCAAAACTACTACCAGCACCAAGAAAAGGAGCAAGAGGTCATCAGAGGGCCTGAGCTGAGCTGGGTGTGGCGTGATTTTATTGCCTTTAACTAACAGTCTGGTGACCACAAATATGGCCTTAATAAGGTCATGCACTTAAATGTCCCTTTTATTTTCGTTTCCTGCTCAATCAGCTGGAATAGGATGAGAGTTGCTGCTAAATGACTGCTCTACAGAGGAAGCAACTGAATATCAGTTATGGGCACGTAAAGAGTATAAACTCTGAAAAAGAGTAAAGCATATTCCCACACTGCGGAACTGGAGGCGCTTTGTAGGGCTGCAAGACTCTACTTCTCCTCCCCCACAGCCCATCCTGTTTACGAGCACAAAACGATCAGACTTCTCAGAAAGTCCTGCTTGCATTTAGGTAATCTGAAATAGGCTTAATGCCTTATTAAACAAAAGCACTACATTTCTACAGGGGAAAAAAACCATATTTATGTTTCTCAACAGAATCTGAATTTCTTTTTCTTTATGTGGTCCTTCTCTCTCTCTCTCTTTTTTTTTTAAGATTTAAAGAGTCCACTTGACTAATTTTCATCTAATTTAAACTTTAAAGCTAAATAATGTATTTTTCTCTACTTTATAGGTTAAAGCTAGATAATTTGTTTTTTTCTCTATAATTTAATAATTTTCTTCTTTCTGTGGAATAACTCTAATATATAATATCTCTCTGGAAAATTTAGATCCCTGCTTGCTTGCTTCTCTCTTCAATATTCTTTGCAAACACAGCTCCTCCCAAGCTCCCTATCACCCTTATAGGCCTTTCTAACCACCTCTGTTCAGAAAATGGGTAGGTTGGGGAATTAGTCTCTTGTTATTCCTTCTCAAATTCTTTTGTCTCATCATAAAATCTACTAGAACTCACATCCCTGCTGTAACAGTTTGCAAAAATGGCCACAACGACCTACACATTGCCCCCTGCAATATGACTTTGCCTCCCACTAAGAAGCAGAATCTACTTACCCCACCTTGAACATGAACTGGTGCTGTTATTGCTTTGGCCAACAGAAGAGAGTGGAAGTGAAAGTATGCCAGTTCTAAGAGGATTTGCACACTTCTCCTCACTCTCTTGGAACCCCTCATGTCTCCGGATGAAGCCTCAACTAGATCCTGAATGATGGGACACCACCACTGGCAGTGCAAGCCATTCCAGCTGAGGTCATCTTAGAGGAGCCGGACCCCTGCTGACTTAGCGGCTTCTCACAGAAGCATCAGTGAGACAGCCAAGACCAGAAGAACTACCAGCCTAGCTCAGCCAAAACTGATGACCCACAGAGCTGTGAACTTTAGTAAGTGGTTGTTGCTTTATACCACTAAGTTTTGGGATAATTTGTTACACAGCAAAAGCTAACTAATATGGTGGTTCAAACACATTCCTTAACAATCACATCTCTTCTCTACCCTGCTACTTTTCTTCTTATATTTCAGGCTAAATATTCTCATCAGGTAGATTACTCTTTCACCCAAGCACATCTTATAAATTCTTATCGTTCAATGCAAAAATTTTCTTCATTCCCAAAGTATCTGGAAAGGGTGTTCTTAGCCACAGTGATTTCAAAGGATCAAGCACTTAAGATTATAGTAATTCATTCAATTTCCACATAATATAGAAACAAATCTTTTTCTATTCCTTTTAGGATTATAATCTGCTCTGTGCCAGATATTGTGCAAATTATATTTCCTTTCATCTTTTTTTTTTTTTTTTAGCAGGCTCCACGTCCAACATGGGGCTTGAACTCACAATCCTGAGATCACGAGTCACATGCTCTACAGACTGAACCAGCCAGGTGCCCCTGCTTTCATCTTTTCTATGAGGAAAAAAGGTTAATCCATTTCTTCATATCTTTCATTTCAGAGGCTATGCTTCTTCCATTAAATCCTACTGGCTATTTTCACTTTGAGAGTATGTGTCGAATGCCCTAATTTCTTAAAAAGACTTAGATAGTCTAACATGTGTATACATCAACTAGTGGAACTTAAACCAAAATCCTTAAGTCTGTTTGTTTACTCCTTCATGCAAGTGGCAGATGCAGAATAAAAATACACACCCTTTGGATTCCACCATGCTCTTGAGCACCAAATCTCAGGGTGCACCTGTGTGCTTTCCCGCTTTTTCCCTCTTCTCAGAGGTTGTGACAATAAGCCATGCCACTTTTTCCCAGTCCTTTCTATGTGTGCTTTCCTGTGGAACAAATCAGCCGTCTTCTCTAAAAGTTCTTCCTTTTCCCAGCCTGCCATCTAATCTGTGACTGAAGTAAACAGAGGAGTAGAAAGATGGAATGCAAATCAAGACATGAAAACATTCATTAACCGTAAGATGCCAACTGACTCTTGCCTGGGAGCGTCATCCCCTGGCCCTTGGTTACACACATCGTAAGCTTTCTGGACAAGGTCTGCTTCTTCCTTTATATTTGGACATGATGGCTGTTCAGTAAATGGATGTTGAGGAATAGTAATACAAAAGTGGAAATCATAGCTCACCCCCCTTACCCCGGCTTTATGTTGCATTCAAAAGAATTAACTTTTATGGCCTTTAACTTGAACTTTATGTTTTTTCCTTGCTAACGGCTATTAACATTAATATTGCACCACAGAAGGGATTTTTGTTTTTCTTCGATAGCCATCTTTCAACAAGTCTGGCTGCAAGTAAATGAGATCAGCACTTCAAGAGCCAACGATTGTGTGCCTTATTGTCTGTACTTGCTAAACTTTGCTTTCCCCATAGTTTGCCTCTGTTTCTATCGCTGACTCTATCTTGTAAAGAAAATGAATCCCCTGATTTAAATGAATGATATGAAATATGATCTATTCTGCCTGTTGGCACACAGTATGCTTCATCTCATTACCACATTCTTAAAGAATAATTAGCATCTCTAGGGATGAATTGGATATTACATATCCAACATTTGCAGATTCATTTATTCACAGTTAGAAAACAGTGATCCTTTCCACACAGTAAGCCTCAGCTGTGAGTTCTACCAGTCCTAAAAATTGGAATTATCATCTGGGGAACACAGACTGTGCTACTGCTGAGTGAGCTGCATGCTAGTGGAGCCCAGAAACCTTCCGCTCACATGTTTATAAAACTGACCCTATGGTTATATCTCTGCATTCCTTCCGAAGTTATTTATACTCCTTAAAACACTTTAATTAAAGTTGATAATAAAATGGAGAACTGACACCATTTAACAGAAATATGCAGTCTCAAAAATCCACAACTATTCGTAATATATTCAGATAATCAAGACCAATAATTAGGCCATTGCTTAATCTTCTGGAGAGCTCGCTCATACATCTATATCAATATTTATATCAGGATGTGGAAACTGAAATACAGATGTAATGTAAGTTTAATGCGCTTTAAATTATCTTTACATTTTGACAATTTAGAATTTAAATATTAATCTAAGCATGCAATTTATTCATTTTTGAATAAATTTAAATCGAAAGTTAATTGCATAAAATCTATCTCACAAAACCTACTCTTAATAAAAAAAAAATACAGAAAGTTATTCAGAGTAGAAAATAGTATACAATCACGTTTTATCATCAGTCCTTTGGTTTATTTTTTTTCTTTTCTTTAAATTCTATTTTTTTTTCTCAGATCTGCTAGGATTTTATTTTCCTATTCCTTCAAAAAATATTTTCAAGCTCATCTAATTTCTTTAAAGAGAGAATTGTGCTTTATGATCTGACAATTCTAAAACCTTACATTTTTTATGGGTCTGTTTTGGCCATTGATTGTTTCTGCTGGTTCTTGTCCTTGGTGCCTGGCTAAATTTTGCTGTGATTAACCCATTTCCCTTGTGGAACTATTGTGGGCATTCCTGGAGGCCTAGGATTTGCATTTGTTTTTACTAGGCACACACAGGGGCACTACCAGTTCATGACCACCTTATACCAAATTCACACCTGGCATTCTTTGAACGGCCTAGCTGGGGTGTATTTAAGCAGCACTTCCTTGAGAACATCAGTGTTTGGCCATAACTTCTCAATGATTTTTGTTTATTTTATTTTGGTTTAGTAGTTGTGCCTTTTTCTATCCAACACTAAAGTGAGTCCTCTTGCAATTCCATGGGATGGGAGGGCAGGGAGTTTTCACCCTCTACTGAGGGTACAGCCCTTGTGGGCTACGCTTTATGCAGGGAGAACGTTTCCTCTTAAAAATCCCGACCACGGGTGGGCCTGGAGCTCAAGGTGACCAGGTTTTGCAACCTAGAATAATACCTGCCCAGTGTCCTCCAGCAGAATACCTTCAATGCTCCGGTAACTTTTCTGGGTCCTTTTCCTCTGAGATTTCGGATGGGGTTTCCTTATTAGTTTTCAGCTTTTTGACGCTTTTAATATTCTATATGTGTTCATATCAGCTGTTTTAGTTGTTTTCAGTGACATGACTGGTCTGAGCATCCTAGCCCACTATGTTTCCAGAAAGAGAACGTAACCCGGCTTTAATAAGTCTCATTAATGCAAACTTGTTCCAGGTGTATGAAGTGTCTGCTTTAATTATATCTTTTAATTGCAAGTAACAAACACAGTTCAAGCTACCTCAAATAACTGAGGGTAATTACATAAGGGTACAGGCGCATCGGACCCCCAAAGCAATTAAACAATCCAAACCACAGAAAGAGGAGGAGCTTTTTACGATGGGCCACATACAGACAGGAAGCACTGGAAACGTAGGAGACTGTGGGCCTATGCTTGACCTCAGGGGTTCTCAAACTTCAGAGAGACTCAGAATCACTTGGAGGACCACTGACACACCGACTGCTCCCTCCCACCAGCAGCTGTGAAGTAGGGTCTGTGAATGTGCATTTCTACCAAATTCCCAGGTGATGCTGGGACCACCCTCTAAGAACCACTGCTGGACCATCACCGCTGAGGAACGAAGGCTCTGAGTCTCACTGCTGACATCTCAATCCGAGCTCCCCATCTAGACACGTGCAGCACTAGACATGGTCTCTTAACCCCCCATACCTCACTTTCCTAGCTCAGTGACTCAGATTCCTCACCTGTGAAATAGGTAAACTGGTAGTACCTGCCTCAAAGACTTTGTTGAGCAGATTAAATGAAATTAAAATATGTAGAATGCTTAGAATAGTGCCAGTATTTAGCAAGTGCTTGGAAATAGCAGCTGTTATTGTTATTCTGGTCACTCACCTGTTTTAAATAAATCATATTTCAGTATTTGTTCTCCTTGTAGCTCTTTGTATATGTCCAGTTTTGCTTCCTACAACTAACTTGCTTTTCTTCTCTCTTCCTCTGTCTCTCTTTCTCAGCAACTAAATTTTTTGAATCTGCCATTGTTCTTCTGTGATTCCTGCCAGCTCCTGACCCCACATTTTACCCTTGGAATTTTCCCTTGGGCCCAAATTCATGTCTGTGGTCAGTCTATCTCTGGCTGCCCCAGTGCTAGTTCTCAGGTATCTGATACCATGTCTGGGAGCAGCTCTCCCTCACATTTTGTTGTAGAAAATGGAATCTCTCCAGGCCTGATCAATTTACCAGTGTCCCTGGGTTTGGGGGCCTAGGTACTCCTCACTCACTGCTGACCTTTTCCCAAATAACCTCCCCCGGAGGATAGATCTCCTCTGTTCTCTTAACTCTGTTCCTTAACCTTTGGGCTATGATACTGTGAGTGCAGATAAAGGGTTAAATAAGTTAACCAAGGGAGAAACTTCTATCATTTGAAGAAGATAAGAAGGAGATGGACAATACCATTAGAGGAAAGAACAAAATTGCTTTAAAAGTCTAAAACGGGGGCGCCTGGGTAGCGCAGTTGTTAAGCGTCTGCCTTCGGCTCAGGGCGTGATCCCGGCGTTATGGGATCAAGCCCCACATCTGGCTCCTCCGCTGGAAGCCTGCTTCTTCCTCTCCCACTCCCCCTGCTTGTGTTCACTATCTGGCTGGCTGTCTCTCTGTCAAATAAATAAATAAAATCTTTTTAAAAAATAAAATAAAAGTCTAAAACGTGTTGCATAAACGTCCTAGGTATTAAAACATCTAGGATCTTGTGGTCTCAGCCAACATCTAAATCTCTTCTACACTAAAAGCTTTCAATTCAGGCTCCTGGTGTATTTTTTTCCTTTAGGATATTGTTAACACTTTCATGTTAAAATGGATTCACTTAATGGCATATCTTATGCTTATAGGTCAGTATTGCTGAAATCTATTCAGCCTGACTTGTTAGCCTCTCTGTTTGAATTCATCACTAGGAGGGATAAAATTTCCTTTTCCTCTGATTAGTTACTGATAGACTGATAGCATGGCAGCTTCTAGTTTCCCTACTGTTCTTGTTCATTCAGAACCATGACTATGACAACTAAAATTTTAGGATTAAAAAAACGCAAACACAAATTTCATTCACCTTAACTACATCAGTGTCCAAGCAAAATCTGAACACCCTGCCACAAGTTACAAGCACCCAGATGATGTGCACTCAAAAGATGCCCTATACATTCAGGCGTCCGTAAATGAAAGTTCTACATAACATCTGCAAATCTTTTCCTGCTAAAACTAGAACGTCATTAAAACAAATTACTGCAATTTTTTTTCTTTCAAGTGCAGAGACATCTAAAACTTCTCAGAAAAAAAAAAACCCTTTAAAAAATAATAATAGTGTCAGTCATACCTTTCCAGACAGAACTGAAATGCTGGGTGGAGTTTAAGTCTTGCCCTAGTAACAGAGGAAATCATTGTAAAATATTCCTCCCCTCTTTTTTCCCTAGGGGGCAAATCACACAAAGTATTCTACATGGAAATTCTGGTCCCATACAACCTGTAGACCTGAAATGTCTGCTGCCAGCCTGTTTGTATCGGGTAACGGGCCAGGAAATTATCCTTTGCACACAATTTTAAAGGTGGATACCGTTTTAAGACATGCAGTCATATTTATCGCTAATTCTTCCTCTCACGCTAAAATACTTAAATTGAGCATTCTCTTTTTCAGATTAATTATATAGGAGTTATGATCTTATTAATAGTCAAGTATTTCTCTCCTAAGACTCCACCCTCCCTTCTCTTTTTGAGATTAACTTTATAGGATTTATGATCTTATTAATAGTCAAGTATTTCTCTCCTTAAGACTCCACCTTCCCACCTCATTCTCCTGATCAAGTTCTTTAGTTTGTATGTGTCTACAGTCAAAAGCCTCCCTCCATGAATCTACTAACTTCATGTTGGAACTCACACATCAGCCAACAAAAACAGCTCGACCACTCTACCTTAACGGTCTGACTGCTCACCAATTTTACCATCTCTTTTTTGCCTTTTAGTCTTGAACATGCTTTCTCTCCCTCACTTCCCCCGTGCCCTGTGCTACCTACCTTTTTCCCCAACTACCCCCTTCCCTCACCCAGGTCTTAATGCAATGTCCCCGCTTGGGGAAATGGTTTCTGGCTCACTGTCCCAGCCCCACAACCACCTCCCACTGAAGACCTGAGAAATTAATAGACAATAGGGCAGTGGGAGAATGTAAAGATTAGGACCATGAATTCTGGAAATGAATCATGGATTTCAAACCTTAAATCTATCATTTACTAGCTTTGAGGTCCTGAGCAGGAAAACTTCAGCCTTCTGAAGCTCCATTTCCTCATACATAAAATATAAATAATATTAATACTTATTTTGTAGAGTTGTGAGGATTAAACATGTTAATGCATATAAAGTACTAAGAACAGTGCCTGACGCACAGGACCTATTCAATAAGCATTAGTTATTAGTATTACTTCCACAAAATCTGGATTTCCCACAAACTATTATATATTACTACAATACTATAATTCTTATTTTCTTAACAAGACACTCCAAACATTATAAGCTCTTTAAGGAAAAGGATCTTGTCTGGCTTATTAACTGTTGCATTCTAAGCATCACATATTGTGCAAGGCACAGAATACTCACTCAACAAGCATTTACGAATCAATGAATAAGTGAATTATTATCAGAAAACGAATCTGCCTCCAAGCCATGAGTACCATCTTCCATTTTAGGGGATTGTCACTGCATCCCAAGAAACCCAAGTCCTCTGCTAACAGCTACAGGGGTTTGCCTGCTCTAGAATTACTCCCTGGCTTCTCTCACACTCATTTCCACTGTGCATTATCTTCCAGGTTTGGGACTTGAGTTGGCTATTGGAGTATTCTATCTAACTTGCTGATCTTGCTCCTGGACTAAACTACTTAATTCTTAGACGTGCTGGATGTCTGGACTTGCTTGTTTCCTGGACTGTTTATCAGACTTTGTATTCTAGCTGTACATAAGAAATACCTGCCACAGGTAACCATTTCCTCACATCTAATCTATACCCTCTCCCCACCTGTAATTGAGGAAATTGATAATACAGCACCCCAAAATATGACTTTGTTCACCAACTAGGTAGCTCTAAAGAAAAGAATTACCTGTTCTGTATATCAACTAGGAATTATATTATTTGTTAGTTTCACGTTATTGTGGTATAGTGACAACTGGTTTTATTAATAATGCTTTAATTAAATACATTCAGCATCAGTTTACTCTCCTGTGTTTTATCACTTGTAATGTTTAAAAATCTTCTATATTCATAACCCCATGACAAACAACAGAAAGTGTTTCATACTAACAAAATTATGGGATGATACTGGTGGGTTATATACAAGTCCATATCAAGGGTACTAAAACAGTGTTATTTCATCTGGTCATTGAAAAACATGCACTGAATTCCTACTATATTGCCATGTTTTAAAATAAAGGATAAATATATAAAGATGAATAAATCATAGTCCATGCCTTTAAAAACTCACAAGTTAGTGAATTTAAATTTCAGTAAAAGTAATACCTTAGCATTTGAAATAAAGCCATTGTTTTCCAATTTTGCTCTTCACCCAAAAAATGGTGCCATCATGACCTTGAAGGACAGCTGCTCAAATCATCTCTTTTGAAGTACATTGTTTATATTAAACCTCCCTAAATATATATACTACATATTCAAAAGAACTCTTTCCTTATGACCCTTTACCTTTAGGTCAGGATAGAGTCTAATAGAATAACCAATTCATTATAATACCCTGGTCTTAACATTCCAGGAAACATCCCAGGAAAGGCAGGAAGGAAAGCAAAGTTCAACATTCATGGAACTGATCCCTCCACAGTCCTCCTCATCTGAACAGGGCACTCACATTACCGCTATGGTTAAAACAGTGAAAGTGTGTTCATATGGCAAGAAGGAACTAGGAGAAAGGACAACATTCTCGAGTGTTATAATCACATATAGATAGTACAAAAAACAGGTTCTGGACAAGTTATGCTCACATGTCCACATTTTTCTTCCAATATAGCTGTAGCCTGTCAGGAATAGATGGAATTTTTGCTACTAAATCTCTAACCATGGCCTTTAGTAATGTCTCTGCTGTTAGGTCTACTGATGTAGTTCCAAGGAACACTTCTGAGACAGTCTGGAGTCGTGGCTTTAGAAGCAGGAAACCTGAATTTGAATACTACCTCCTTCACCTGTGGAGTAGACAAGCTGTGATCTTCATCTACAAAATGGTAAAAATAACATCTATTTCACAGATCTGATATAAGGATTTTTTTTGAAAGCTACATGAAGATGCCTAACAAATTTTATTCTCTAACTACTGAGTCAAAATGAATTTTTAAAAAAGGAGAAGGAGGAAGAGGAATACAATGGAAAGGTTTTTAAAATCATGAATGTTGTCAAGCATGGAAATTGTAACCCTCTGGCTTCAAAAGGAGAACAGCTATTAACATTCACAGAATAAAACCAAGCTGTGAACTGGTAATTTGCTTGAGATGCTGTGTATAAATGAATAAAGAACGAATTAATTTTACAAACCTAACAGGGCTAATAAAGAGCGTGAGATGTGGAGAGCATCCTTACAGAATGTCTCTGTGTGTGTGTGTGTGTGTGTGTGTGTGTGTCTTCCAACAAGCCTAGTTAGTCCGAAAGTCACAATTGTCAATGGGTGCTGAGAAGTGGCAGTGAGCCAGACCGTAGCCATATTCAGGATTCCTCTTCTATTAGTATTTTAAATAAGGATGATTTTATGGTTTGTAACTGATTCATCAGTTCAACTATTTATTAAACTTCGCCCTCAAATTCTGTCTTCCAGCACTCTACCGTCTAGAAGAAGATACATGATAATATCCACAATTAACCAAATGCAAGGAATAATGTGATACATACAGTCAGTAATGCAAATGAAATACAGTGGGGATTCCGAGGAGGAAAGAATTACCTTCAGTGGGAGTACTCTGAAAAGACTTCATGAAGAAAATAATATTGATTCATTCACTCACACATTAAGCAAATGTACTTTGGCGTTTTCCCTCATACCAGATACTACTTAAAGACTCAGAAACATATCCATGTTCAGGATAGATGAAACCCACACTCTAGATCAAGAAAACAACAAATAAGCATATACATGTAGACATATATAATAATTTTAGATAATGACAATTGGTTTCAAACAAATTAAAATGGGGTTATCTGATGGAGAACAATTTGGGACAGGAGGAAGCAACTTCAGATAAAGTGGCCAAGAAAGACCCTTCTGGTTCTAGCATTTGAGCCAAGAACTGAAAACATTCTTGGCATAGAAAATAGGAAGCACAAAAGCCTTGAAATGAGAAGGAGCTGAGGATAACAGAAGGTTTGTAAAAAGCTGCAATAAATGGAAAGGGGAAGGGTAGGAGAAGAGTGCAAAGAGATTCTCAGGGGCCAGATCGCATAGGGCCTTCCAGGTGACAGGAAGAAATACACATTTTATTTAAAATCTCTGGGGGAAAAGGAGAAATAAAATAAAACCTAGGGGAAGCTGCAGAAAGGTTTCTAATGTTATTTATTTTCATTTTTAAAAGATTACCATGGCTATTGCATGGATAGAGAGGCAAAATCGGCAGCATGGAGACCAGGTAGAAAGCTACTGCAGAAGTTGGGAGAAAGGACCCTGGTAGTGGCGACTATAGTGGGCAGATCCAGACTGTATATGGAATCAGAAAAAAACATGGTCAATAAAAGTGTGTGGTGGGTGAGTGTGGGTGGGTGCGAGTGTATAAAACTGTTTCACCTAACCATTTAGAATACTGGCAGCAATAAAGGGCAACCGAAAGAAAAAAGTAGAAAGAAATTCACATGTATCGGTCCCCTGCTACACCAAGGTACTTTAATCTTAATTTTTTTAATTTATTCCTCACAACAATTGCAGATGTAAATATTAATATCACACCTTCGTTCTTTTTCTGAGATAAAAAAGTGTCGTTAATGACTCAGTATCTCTGTAGGGTTCTGAGAAAGGCAGGAGTAAAGACACGATGGCAGAAAAGGTATGCACAGGAAACCGGATGTCTGCGACTGGAGAATGAATGTTTAAAAGGGAACAGTAAGAAACTAAAATGGCTGTAACCCTTCACAGCTCCCTCTTCTCCCAGAATTTTACCATTAGATGCCCTACAAAAATCCTGGCTTAAAGTATCTCTCCAGGCTCCACTTCCCAAACCCATTCACACTGTCTTGTTAACTTCCACTGACAAACCTTCATTTGGACAGCATTTCCTATCCATCTGATAGATCCGATATTCTAGAAGTGCCCGTGCTTTCTGAGGTTGCCGCACAGGAGATAACAAATTTGGTCTGTGTTTGCTTCACTTGTGGGTAGCCCCTTTACTCCCATTCCCGTCTCCCTGGAATCCCACCAGCCCCAGAGAATAATGGGGTTCCCAATCTCCTCCAGTTCTCATCAGGCATGGCTACCCTGGCCTGCCACAGTCCTCAGACTATTCCTGAACTCCAGGTGTGGTTCTCAGAGGAGCTGTGATTTCCTCTGCCAACTGGTAAGGTAATACTTGAGGCTTTACACCCTAGGTTTCCCAGCCTCATCCAGGAATGTCCAAGTAGCACATGACGGTCTCACAGTGGCTAAGGGTGAGTTCTAGAGTCTTTAACCCAGCACTGTACCCTAAAGATTGGCAGCACCCTCCAGTGGAAAACCAATGAAACACAGCCTTAGACAGGTTTTAGCCAGTTGCGATGCTATTTGGCAGAGAGGCTCCAACACATCCTGAAGAACCTCCCAAGCTGGCCTTAGGTCAAGCTGCCTGGTGCACACGACGTGCCCTCCACAAAGGCACGTGGATTAGGTGGAGGTCCTACATTAAAAAGGATACCAAAAACTAGTAAGTCCAGCAATTAAATACTATAATAATTTTATATGCACACATTATAGCATTACAACAAAGAAAGTAAAGACTGGTCAAAGTACAAGGAGAAAAACACAGATTTTTCTGTGTTTTAAGTGATTTCAACATACCTCTATCTTAAATGGATAGGGCAAGCACATAAAAGTAATTAGAAATATAGATTTGAACAACAGCATTTTAGCCATGGTCTGTAGCACTTGGTATGTGCCAGGCACTGCCTAAACATTTTATATATTAATCAATTTAAACCTCACAGCAACTCCTATTATCCACAGCCCAGTTTCACAGAGCTAGTAAGTAGCAGAGCCAGGACTGAAATCCAGGAAGTCTACTTCAGAACCTGTGTCCAAACCACCATGTTATATTGCCTCTCTATGCAACAATAAGTTTATCTAAAATATATGTAAAAAATCACTTATCCACCATGTGGTGCCTGGGTGGCTCAGTCAGTTGAGCATCCAACTCTCAATTTCAGCACAGGTCATGATCTCAGGGTTGTGGGATCAAGTCCAGCTCCAGGCTCCATGCTTAGCGTCGAGTCTACTTGAGGTTCTCCCTCTCCCTCCCCCAGCTCTCTCTCTCTCTCTCTCTAAAATAAATAAATAAAAATCTTTTTAAAAATCATATATCTAAAAAGTAGAGAATACTCTTGATTTTCAAACACACTCAAATATAGTAATAACTAACCAAACAGGTTCACAAAAGAAGTCTCAACAATTTTTAAATAGAAAAAAAAGACAAAACATATGTTCAGAAACTAAAAAACACACTCTTAAATAACAGATGGTTATGCGCCAAAAATAATAAAATACCCAGGAATAAACTTAACCGAGAAAGTAAAAGACCTGTACTCTGAAAACTATAAAACACTGATGAAAGAAATTAGAGATGACATAAACAAATGGAAAGATATTCATTCCATGCTCATGAACCAGAAGAACAAATATTGTTAAAATGTCCATACTACCCAAAGCAATCTACAAATTTAACGCAAACCCTATCAAAATACCAACAGCATTTTTCACAGAACTAGAGCAAATAATCCCAAAATTTGCATGGAACCACAAAAGACCCCCAAAGAGCCAAAACAGTCTTGAAACAAAACAAAACAAAGTTAGAAATAACACAATTCCAGATTTCAAGTTATACTACAAAGCTGTAGTAATCAAAACAGTATAGTAGTGGCACAAACCAGAATATAGATTAATGGAACAGGATAGAAAGCCCAGAAACAAATTCATGATTACACAGTCAATTAATCTTCAACAAAAGAGGCAAGAATATGCAATAGGAAAAAGAGTCTCTTCAACAAATGGTGTTGGGAAAACTAGACAGCTACATGAAAAAGAGTAAAATTGGACCATTTTTCAAACCATACACAAAAATAAACTCAAAATGGACTAAGGACCTAAATGTGAGACCTGAACCCATAAAAATCCTAGAATAGAGCATACCCAGTAAGTTCTCCGACATTGGCTGTGGCCACATTTTTCTTAGGCAAGGGAAATAAAAGCAAAATTAAACTATTGGGACTACATCAAAATAAAAAGCTTCTGTAGAGAAAAAGAAACAATAAAACAAAAAGAAAATCTAGTGGATGGGAGAGAATATTTGCAAATGACATAACTGATAAATATATATATATATATATACATACATATATATTTATATATAATATATAAAAAAAACTTATACAACTCAACACCCCCAAAAAAATTTCAATTAAAAAAAAATGGTCAGAAGACATGGACAGACATTTCTCCAAAGACGTCCAGATGGCCAACAACACATGAAAAGATGTTCAACATCAGTCATCATCAGGGAACTGCAAATCAAAACCACAATACCTCACACATGTCAGAGTGACTAAAACCAAAAACATAAGAAATAAAAAGTGTTGGTGAGGATATAGAGAAAAAGGAACCCCTGTGCACTGTTGGTGGGAATGCAAACTGGTGCAGCCACTGTGGAAGACAGTATGGAGGTTCCTCAAAAAATTAAAAATAGAGCTACCTTATGATCCAGTAATTGCTCTACTAGGTATTTACCCAAAGAATATGAAAACATAACTTAAAAAGATATATGCACCCCCATGTTTACTACAGCATTATCAACAATAGCCAAATTATGGAAGCAGCCCAAGTGTCCATTAACTGATGAATGG
Organism: Ursus maritimus; assembly: GCF_017311325.1. Classification (NCBI taxonomy): domain Eukaryota; kingdom Metazoa; phylum Chordata; class Mammalia; order Carnivora; family Ursidae; genus Ursus; species Ursus maritimus. The sequence continues at coordinate 84,206,754 of NW_024424452.1, forward strand.
ATAAAGAGGGTGTGGTACATATATATATAGAGAGAGAGAGAGAGAGAGAGAACGGAATACTACTCAGCCATAAAAAGAATGAAATCTTGCCATCTGCAACAAAATGGATGAAGCTAAAGAGTATAATGCTAAGTGAAATAAGTCAGTCAGAGAAAGACAAGTACCACATGATTTCACTCATATGTGAAATTTAAGAAACAAAACAAATGAACAAAGGGGAAAAAAGAGAAAGAGAGAAACAAACCAAGGCACACTCTTAACTATAAAGAACACGCTGACGGTTACCAGAGGAGAGGTGGGTGGGGGATGGGTGAAATAGGTGAAGGGGTTAGGAGTATGCTTACCATGATGAGCACCGAGTAATGTATAGAATTGTGCAATCACTGTATTGTACACCTGAAACTAATATAATAATCTATATTAACTATACTGGAATTAAAATTAAAAACGTCATAAAATGAAAAGAAAAAAATTCTTTGCAACATCCCATTAAAAAAAAAAACCAGATGGTTAAAGTAGATACACAATGGAACTTAAAAAGTATTTAGCATTGGATGACAATATAAATACAACAGATAAAAACCTCTGGGATGCAACTAAAGGGGTTCATGAAATACAGAAAATGTATGAATTCAAGTTAAAAGCCTTAAATATCTGTTTTATAAATAAAAAAGGTAAAAATGAATATTTAAATTTAGAAATTAAAAGGGACAACAAAACAAAACTACAGAAAGTAGAAGCTAAGAACTAATTTAAATAGGGCCACAAATTAATAAAACAAAAAACAAAAAAAAATTGGAGATGATCAAAAAACCAGAGGCTGTTTCCTTGAAATAGAAAAACTGATCTAAACTGACCATAAGGAAAAGAGAAGTCATAAGTAAATAATACTGGAAATGAAAACTGAGTCATCGGTATACATACAGTATAACGTAGTCAAATATTATCTCATCTTTATCTTGATTATAATTTCAATGGAAAAAAATTGAGCTTAACCACCAAATATGATAATTATTTTAGAGAGTTTTTTAATGAGGTTTTTTTAGATTAAAAAAATTACTGTACATCCTAGTTTTCTAAGAGCTATTTGTTTCCTTGTTTAATAACGAATGCATATATAACATTTGATATATATCAAATGAATCTATTGAGATGATCATATGGTTCTTCTCCTTTTACGCACTAATATAATAAGTTATAATGATTTACTTTCTAGTGTTAAACTAATCTTTTTCATCTTGGCATAAAAACAACCTGGTCATTACATAAGTTTCTTTTTATATATTGCTAGATTGATTTGTTAATATCCATTTGGAATTTTTGCATCTAGACTTATGAGGGAAGGTGACCTATTATTTTTCTTTCTTGTATTATCCATATTAGTTATTTGGTACAAGGGTTATCCAGCCTCATGGAAAGTGTTCCCTTTTTTTCTATTGCCCGGAAGTAGTTCTGTAAAAATTGTGATTATTTTTCCTTGAATACTTAGTAAAGCTCTCCTAAGAAATCACCTAGGCCTAGAGTATTCTTTGTAGGCAAATGTTTTACCCTGAAGAAAATCTTTTTTTTTTTTTTAATGGGAGAAATTTGGATATGGGAAAAAAATAGGCAAGGAAAAAAGATATGAGAAGTGGCAGACTAAGCTGACATGGAAGACATTCCCTCTAAAAAACAGGAATGCTGGATAAAATGCAAAGTTTCCTTTTTATATAAGAGCCAAACTCAAATGATTAAAATAAGGAGAAATCTTCCAGTTACCTAAAATAAAAAGGGAACTCAAACTAAAATTAAACTTCTCTTGTTACCATGGCAGCAAAAGAAGGTATCAGATCCTGATAGAAGGTTTGGCTGCTAAAATTTTAATGTCATGCAGGTCCAGTTTTCTTGGTATCAGCCTCTTTGGATCAGAGAACTACAACAAAGTATCCCGCTGAAACTCAGCCCAATCAGTGAGACAGGGATCAGGAAATTCCTCCCACTAACCTAGAAAACTGGCAAGAGACTTGCCATCTATCCAGGTCTCTAATGGGGGGAATACATCTCCTGAGAGAAACTGAAATCCTAAACCAGAAACATGTAAGGGTTAGTAGTTGTACTAGCTCTATGGTGCAAGAATCCAAAGCCAAAAAAAATTAGCCCACAAACTAATTTTAGGACCACAAAAAAAGCAAATGCAAACCTCTTATAAACACCAGTAGTGCACAATCCGGGGTACACCAGACTCCCTGCTAAAGACGCATTCACAGTCAACAATTAGCAACTACACAAGGAAACAAACCACAATGAGGGAGAGTCAGTACACCAAATAGTTGGGAGAATTTCTGCCACTCTAAGAGGTAGAAATAATACAACAATATTAAAGAGACTATAATATTGAAAAGCATATGGTATAAAGTAAAATAGACAGATTTGAAAAAGAACCAAATGAAACTTCTGGAAATAAAAAACTATTATTATTGAAATTGAAAACTCAATGGATGACTTCAAAAGTAGATTAGATAGAGCTGAAGTAAACTCTATGCAAAATTTGAGGAAAACACCAAGAATGCACCAAAGAAAGAAAAAGAAATGGAAAATATGAAAGATAAAGAGGCTTGGTCAACAGAATGAAAAGATCAAAAGTACACTTAACAGGATTTTATAAAGAAGACATTACAGAATGAAGAGAGGAAATATTTGAAAGATAAGAATTATCCAAAAGTGAATACAAACTTAAGTCCTCTGGTTGGAGAGGCAAACCAGGTTTCAAACAGGAATAACAAAATCAAATCCATGCTTAGACAGTAAATAAGGAACTACAACAACAGAGAAGCAAAAAAATCATCTTAAAATAACCAGAAAGAAAAGACAGCTTAACTAAAAAGGAATGACAAACTGACAGAAGACTTCTCATCAACAAAAGAAGTCAGAAAATAAAAGAATATCTTCAATGGGCTAAGTTAGATACAAATTCTATACTAACTAACCCACTAGTCACAAATTAAGATGCTATACATAAATTCTAAAAAAAACAAAAAAACAAAAGGATTTCCTACTGTCGGAGGTCATGGAGAGGAGGTGACTTCAGGTTGAAATGCAAGGTTGAGGATTTTCACCCCTTCCCTGTCCTTGGAATGCACATATGGCCCATTGTTCCTGCATGAGGAGCTACTTCAAGGATGAAGCCTTGAGGGAATAATGTGTTACCGAGACCATCTGAACTGTATACATGACTGAACCCCATTAAGTCTTCCACACAAACTCTTAAGATTCTGGGGGCCAGATGTACAGAACTACTCATCATGGCACTGCCCAAGACAAGCATCTTAAGTTCCCTTGGCTTATTGAACCTGCCACCTACCAATCTGGAATGGCCTGCCTCTTTCTTTGGTCTTTCCTTGCTTATTGTGTATGGGGGGCTAGTTCAGAATTTTACCCGGGAAACTCCCAAGGTTGTAAACCAACACCTACGTATATACAATTCCTGAAAAAAATACTAAGGAATGTAAAGAAAGTAAGAAAGAATGGGGGAAAAAATGGAAGAATCCAAAATGGAGTGGGAAGCTAGAAGTAAAAAGGAGTAAAGAAATTAGTAAACAAGTCAAATCTATACAAACACTGACTATATAAACAAAAACGACTCATTGGGATTTAAAAACAAGAATGTAATGTAATCTATACAAAAATAATAATAGAATCTATATTATAATCTATAACAAAAATCACAGTAAATAGAAAACACAAAATAACAAAAATAAGTCCAAATATATAAATAATCACAATAAAAGTACAGGATTAAACCTGACTATTAAAAATGGTTTGAAAATAAGAGAAGGATAAAAGATATATATCAAAAATACCAACCAAATATGGAACAGCATTATTAATACCAAGCAAAATGTATTTACAGGCAAAAGCATTAGAGATAAAGATGACTATATGTTCAATGTTAAAATGGACAATTCACTAAGAACAGAGAACAATCCTGAGCCAATATACACCTAACGACGTGTCCTTAAAAACAAAAACTGACTGGAGTTACAAGGGGAATTAACAAAACCACAATCACAGTGGAAATTTTTAATATAATTTATTCAAAAACTGATAGATCAATTAGGCAATAACTATAAAGAGATAGGATTTGTGAATAGCATAATTAAGCTTGATCTTACGGACATACATAGAAGGTGGCACTCAACAATTAAAGAATCTCTTTTCAAGTACACGTGGAACACTTACAAAAATTCATCCTTTCATTGAGTAACTATGTATTGAGTGCCTTCCATATGTCAGTGAGGCTCTGGGGAATTCAGTCACGAAAATTAAGTCTCTGGCCTCATAGAGTTTATACTGAGTGGAGGAGCTAGACCTCAAATAAATGGATTCATGTCGTCTCTAATGTCAACCTGGGCTAAGTCTATAAAAAGAAAAATAAAGCACTTTGACAGGGCAGAGTCACATGGGGAGCTATGTTAGACTGGTGGTCAGGGAAGGCCTTTCCGAGGGGTTAAGCTTGAGCCAAGAGCTTGATGAAGTCATGATATTAGCCAACCAAGATTCTGGGGAAAGAAGGAACAGCAAGAGCAATGGTTCTGGAGAGGGTGTGTGCCTGGCTTGTAAGAATTAATAAAGATGCCAATATGCTAAAAATGAAGTGAATAAGGAGGTCAGAAAGGGGAGTGGGGAATAATGTGAGGGGCCTTTCATTTTAAAAGCTCCTCTGACAGTCTGGAGACAGTAACAGGGACACCAGTTAAAGTGACTCAGTGTTGGGTTTAATGTACAGCATGAAATCATGCGTAACACCTGGCTTGCTAAAATGTAACCCGGAGGCCGCTGGGGGCGGGGAAGATTTCGAAGAAGGGGTAGGCTTTTGGAATGCTGAGTCCGGTGAGACCACTCTGCCTTAGGAATGCCATGAGGAATTGCCTTCCCCAAAGCTTTCTTAGCCCAAACAGCTGCCCTGTATGCATTGTCCCCTAGGCTATGTTTAGCAGCTAGCAGAACACACAGATTAGCATATCCTATTGTACCCATAAACAGATCCTCCTAGTTCCAGTAAGACCCTTTGTCATGCTTGAGAAAGAGTGATATAGATTTATCATGATTCTGAAGGATCAATAAAGGCGAGAGCAAAGGGTCTTTGTCTTTGAGCACTGACCCCCCTTGCCTTCTCCTCTCTTTCACAGCAAAGTTTGGAGTGATCTTTCATCCGTTGGTACAGGGATTGCTGGCCATTCCCGGCAACTCGAGGTAGAGGTGGTAAGTAGTGGTGAAACAAAGACTTGAAGACAGAGCCAAAAAAATTTGCAGAATGACTGGATGTGGAGTATAAAAGAGATGAGTCCAGGATGACTCCAAGGGTGTTGTCTGAAACAGCTGTGAGAAAATGGTAGCACCCTTGCTGAGTTGGGGAACATAGGAAAAGATGCATGTGGTGTGGGAAGGGGGTGCTAGTAAATGTGAGATAGCCCTGAGATGGCCCAGTGAACACCGAAGAAGGCAGTCGGTTCCTCCTGGGCGAATTCTGCGTTAGTGTTGTCTGCCTGGCATCTCTGGGTATTTACTGCTGAAATTTCTCAAATTGTCCTGGAGAAGAAAGTGCTCAGTCTGCTTCTTGTCATAGAATTAATTCTACATTCAATAATTCTACCCATCTAAAGGACTTTTCCAAGGAAAATTAAGCTAACATTTGGTGAATACCTATTACACTAAGTCCTTTCACAAATACCATCTCATTTAAACATAAATATTCCCCCTTTGTGTTAGAGTGGGTGAGACAATCATGCACATCTATTCGCAGCTCCACATCCAGTGACACCATGTGGTAGTTTGAAATTGGCACTGACAGAATATCTACACCACGGAAATTGTCAAATGCTACAAATAAGGACCCCTCCCCACCCCAACTCCAGAGGCAGTGGTTTACGATTTAACAGCACGCTAGTGATTATATCCTTATTTTAAACAGAAGGAAACGACGTTCTAAGAGGTCAAAGGACCTGTCCAGTTAGAGAGCCAGGACCCAGGTGTTTCGACTGTATGTCAAGTGTTACTTCCTTTGAAAAATCCTCAGCCAAATGTTTCAGTGCATTTTCCCCTCTAATTCTCACAACTCGACAAGGAAGTATGACCATTAGGACCGTTACTCTCACTTTAATGGTAAGGAGACTAAGGCTTTGAGAATTTAGTAACTTAACTAATAATCAAACACTGGTCTATTTGATTTGAGAATCCATTCACTCAAAATCTATACAATTCTGTCTAACTTTACCAGATTTTACTTTGTCAAGATAAATCAAGTCAATTGTTAATTTCCTTTATAATATAGAAGGAGAAAAAAATAGCAGTGAAGTTATCAAAGGCATAAATTAAGTCCATAAAACATACAACAAATATAAAAGGGGAATCTCAATATTGAGTGACACTTTTCCAATAATCCAGGAAAATTCCTTGGAAGAGGTAAAATTTTGGAAGAATCTTTTAATTAGAGAAACGAAAATGTCTTGGCACACAGGGAAACATTCCAACAAAGGGTGTGGCCTAGGAGAACACTTGAGGCAAAAGTGTGATCACCTGATCAGAGGGTGGTGAACAAGTTCACCTAAGAGGAGCAGAGAAGACCCTCTGGGGAATATGAAACAATAGAAATGAGGTTTTCTGTGTGCTCTGGCAAAGGGCTTTGAAGTAAAAATAATGAACTCAACAAAAAACAGAACAGATTTCACTTTGAATCTTAAAAATTGATATTCCAGATGCTACAATATCTTTTTAGAATTTTGTTCTCTACTGCTTCATGAAATAATATATTGTCTCGACCTTCTACCTGGTTTAAAATAAAAAAAAAACCTAAAGAACAAGAGCCATTTCATAAATTTATTTCTTTCCATCACCCATAAGTCTCATTTAACCAGCCTTCCCGGGTCAGATCTTGGCAAGGACAGCTACCACTGCCCTGAGGCATTTTCAGTGGTAATCAGAGTTCCTTCCAGCCAGAGAACTTCAAGGAACTCCTCCCACCTGCTATAAAACAGTGCTTAAAGGTAAGCTCTTAGAGATCTGGTGCTGTGGAAAAATTGCTCCAATTAGTGCGTTTGAAGTTTCCAAGAAAAGAAACCTAGAGGTATACAAACTTAAAATACTTTGGAACCCACACACAATCCTCAGAATTCCTAGCTCCTATATAATTTTCCCCATTTCAGAATTAAAGTAAATGTCTCAACATCTCCAAAAAAAAAATCAATAAAACCTAATTAAATGTTTTAAGAGTAAATGATCTCTAGTATTACATGATTTAAGAGTAAAATGCACAGATTTTTTTAAAAATTCAAATTATTTAAGGACTTAAATAGTACCCTAACATATTAATGCCCCTCTCCATAATTCCCAATGAGAAACTCATTCCTATCCAAAAAGAGATCAGAGCTTAGAGTCCATGATACTCCCTGATACAAACATTGTTATCAGAAATTTCTAGAACAAACTGACTCATAAGAGTTAAAGACTTTCGTTTTCTTAATGTTAATTACTGAATGGTCCCAGTATGGGTTGAATTGTGTCCCAGCAAAATTCATGTTAAAGTCCTATCCCCTAGCACCTCAGAGTGATCTTATTTAGAAATAAGGTTATAAAAGATATAGTTAGTTAAGATGAGATCATACAGGAGTAAGGTGGGCCAGTAATCCAATATGACTGATGTCCTTATAAAAAAGGGAAATTTCACACAGGGAGGTCACCCTGTGAACATGAAAGCAAAGATCAGTGCATCTACAAGCCAAGGAACACCAAAGACCTCCAGGAAAGCACCAGAGCTAGGAGGGAGGCATGGAACAGATTTCTCTCTCATAGCCCTCAGAAGGAAACAACCCTGCCAACACCTTGATTTCAGACTTCCAGCCTCCAGAACTGAAGACAATAAATTTCTGTTGTTTAAGCCACCCGACTTGTGGGGTTTCGTTACCGCAGCCTTAGCAAACGAACACGGTGGTCCCTTCACCATGCCTTCTTGGGCACATTCCCTCAATCTCACACATTTCTCAAAAGAAGGTGGCAAAAAAATAACTTAGAGAAAACTATTCTTTTTCAGGAGATTTTGTACATTTTGTGAGAATTCATATCACATAAGCCTCAGTTGTCTCATATGTAAAATAAAGATAACATCCACCTCTCAAGAGTTTTTGTGAGCCTTAAACGAGATAAAGCATGGAATTTATCTAGTTCGGTGTCTGGTCCATAGTCATGACTCAAAAAAATAAAATGGTGGCTGTTCTTATTAGAAATAAAAATTACGCTACTATGCCTGTGTCAATAAGATGTGTGAGATGAGATGTTTCATCAGGAGTCCCTACCAGCCACACTGCCCTCAGAGTTGCCAACAGCTAACTTCCTTAGGCTCCGACTCTCCCAGGGCCTGACCTGGTTTCTTAAATTTATATACAAGCCTTGGCTAGACTTTGCAACCAGCATATCCACCCTGCTTTATGTCACAATTGTCTGTGGTGGCTGCCCCAAATGCAAACCATTCCTCTTCTCACTTACTCTGTTTTCTCTCTTGAGCCATTCATTCACCATCCTATGCCCTCACAAATCCCATGACCTTCCAACCCATCTTCCCACAGAGCTCTCCATCTACCTCCCACTTTAGCTGAAACAGGGTTGTCCTTGGATGGCACCACCACCCCGACAGTCCTCTTTGGCGGGGTCTGCTCATTCCCAACACCTCAGATACACCAGGGACAGGAGGTGGCTGCTGATCCATTCCCAGTCCATTATTTCTCTACTTTCAGAGAAAACGCCTGCCATTTTGAGGTGCGTGCCACCTATCACACCCTCTAACCCTCTTCATCACTGTTAACTGGAGACTTCTCAATAATTCTTATTAAATATAAATTTGATGCCTGACTTACTATCTTCCTCACCATTTTAAGTTCTCTTATTATCTGAGTTACTTTAACAACCACGTTCAACCCTGGAGACTCAGGTTCCTTGATCTCAATCCCACGATCTTCATTCTAGTTAAACTTCCTTTGCTATGCAAGCTAAATTCTATGATCAATCACTCTGGCTATTCTTACCAATGACCTCAGCGTCCTTGTCATTTTGTCCTTCACATGCATCATCTCAACTTTTGTCAGTCCATTACATCCAGATCTGACTCTATGATCTGCCACTTCAGTCTTTCTCTTATCAATATCCTTCTCAACCATATCCTATTTCTTTAGTCACAGCTGCTCAACAAAATCCCAGTCCTGGATCAAACCAATGGTCAACCTCAGCAGTTATGCCCAAGCTGCTGAGAGCGGCTAAAGAAATCACATAGCTAGGCAAAGTTCAAGCATTATAAATTCATCTTCTGAACCACAACTCATCTTGAGAAACAATCTATCTGTCCCTATAGTTACCTTTGACCTCCAAAATTCCATTACTCTTCTAAAATCCCTTGTCTGTCCTCTGCCACTTCCCTCCTCTCGTCAAATGACGGTTCTGTTTGAGTAAAAAGAGTCCATCAGACAAGAAGTGACCTAAGATCCTGCATCCCCACCTACCAGCTCATCTATGACCATGCTATCTGTGATCTGTCTCTCTTCTATCACACTAATGAACTGAAGGTCTTCTCCTACCAACAACCAATCCCTCTACTTGGAATCCCGTCTCCTCTTGCTCCCTCAAAGTCCTGGTTTCATAAATTACCTGTTCTCTCTGGCATTTTTCCATCTCTTCTACTCTATTGACTCTTTTCCAGCAGTACTTAATTCTCTCCTCTGTCCCCTCTTAAAAAAAATGTTTTCTCAAAACTAAGTCCCCAATAAGTAATGTTTTTTGAGAATTAACTGGGTGCAAAGGGTTGTGCTAAGTTTTGGACATCTATTATTTCAATCCTCACATTCACACAATTCCTAGTTACTGAAACTGAAGCACAAAGAAGTTAAAATCATAAGTAATTGATGGAGCCAGGCTTCCAACCCAAGCATCAGACTCCACAGCCCATGCTTTTAACCAAAATGATATGTTTCATGAGTCAAGAGACTGCATTTGCTAGCACCATTTTCTTACCCATTTCAGCCTCATGGCTCCACAACCCCAATGAACTGTCCACTTCAGCCTGTGAGGTTAGCCTTTATTTTCTGTAACCTTATAAATGGACAGAATTAACAACTTCTCCTGCTTAGATCTAATTACCTCCTAGATTGCACTCAATTTCACTCAAGTTTCTCTTCCTATTTTCCTGGACTCTCTTTTCCAGAATCCTTTATGAACTTCCCTTCTTCTGTCTTTTAAGTGTTTGTGTTCCCCATAGTTCTACCCTGTCTTCTTTCTTTTCTCAGTGTACATACTCTCCTTGGATGATCTCATGTATTCCAGTGGCTTCAGCTGTCATCTCTATAAGTTTCAAGTGGACAGAACAGCTACTTGGCACTATTCATACTAACACTGACAGTTGGAGATGCTTGAGGAATGATACCTGGAGACAGGCCACCCAAACAGACCCACACAGGGAGACATTTACTTTGTTAAATTCACCACCAACCAAGTTCTGGCTCTCAGACTTACAAACTCAAAAACTTGAACTTGACACTGTCAGAATATTTTAAACAATAGAGACTAATGCATAAAACTGGTATGCCAAAATATGAGTTATCAACGAAGAATATAACTGTCTAGTAAATCTGATGTATGTGCAAGTCTGACCAGAGCATTCTCTCCCCATAAAGAAAGTGCATTCGGTTAAATTATCAGGAGGCTGTTCAGGGAGCATGCAATCAAAACAAGGAGAGTTAATAGTATGATCCAAATATGTAATGACATCATTACATATTTATAACGATAAACAGTCTATTGCCACAGTTAGAATATTACTGATGGGTGGACTGGTTATTTAAGGGTAGAAAGAACTAACATTCTGAACCCTAGATAGAACTTGGCAAAAACACCAAACAATCCAATTAAAAGCTGGGCAGAGGATCTGAATAGACATCTTTCCAAAGAAGACATACGACCAACAGGTACATGAAAATATGCTCAACATCACTAGTCATCAGGAAAAGGCAAACCAAAACCACAGTGACATATCATCTCACACCTGTTAGAATGGCTATTACCAAAAGGACAAGAAATAACAAGCGTTGGCAAAGATGTGAAGAAAAGGGAACCCTTGCACACTGTTGATGGGAATATAAACTGGTGCAGCCCCTATTGAAAACAGTACGGAGGTTCCTCAAAATTAAAAATAGAGCAACCATAATATTTGGCAATACCACTAAGGTATCTACCTGAAGAAAACAAAAACACTACCTCAAAAAGATATATGGACCCCCCATGTTCATTGCAGCATTATTTGTAATAATCAAGATATGTAAACAACCTAAATATCCATCAATGGATGAGTAGATAAAGAAAATGTGGTATATATACAATGAAATATTATTCAGCCATAAGAAAGAAGGAAATTTTGCCAGTTGCAACAACATGGATGGACCTAGAGGGTATAATGCTAAGTGAAATCGGTCAGACATAGAAAGACAAATACTGTTACAGATCTCACCTATATGTGGAATCTAAAAACAAAACCAAGCTCATAGATACAGAAAACAAATTGGTGGTTGCCAAATGGGGACTGGGGAGAGTGTCAAATGGGTGAAGGGATCAAAAAGTATTAAGGAGGGCACATATTGCATGGTGCACTGGGTGTTATACGCAAATAATGAATCATGGAACACTACATCAAAAACTAAGTATATACTGTATGGCGACTAACATAATAAAAAACTATTATTAAAAAAAAAGTACAAACTTCCAGTAATAAAATAAGTAAGTCATGAGAATATAGTGTACAGCATGGTGAATATAGTCAACACAGTATTGCATATTTAAAAGTTGCTGAGAAGTAAATCTTAAAAGTTCTCATCACAAGAAAACGAATTTTTATAGCTATGTATGGTGACAGATGTTAACTAGACTTACTGTGGTGATCATTTCACAATATATACAAATAACAAATCATTAAGTTGTATACCGGAAGTTAATATATGTCAAGTATACCTCAGTTAAAATAAAGAACTTGGTTGTACAATGCCTTAGCTATTTTTGTGACTCTCATTTTCATTGTTGACCCCCCCCATACTTTTGGTTGATACTTTATTTTAGGCAAGTTAATGTATAAGGAGCTTATTATCAAGACTACCGGCCTGAAGAGTAATGGTATCTCTTAAAACAAACTATACATATATTTTCTTTTTTTTTTAAAGATTTTATTTATTTATTTGACAGAGAGAGAGAGACAGCACAAGCAGGGGTAGTGGCAGGCAGAGGAAGAGGGAGAAGCAGGCTCTCTGCAGAGCAGGGAGCCAGATGCGGGGCTCGATCCCAGGACCCGGGATCATGACCTGAGCCGAAGGCAGACGCTTAACCAACTAAGCCACCCAGGCACCCCAACTTTACATATATATTCTCTTCAATTGTATGTCAATTTCATATTTTAACCTGAGCAGGAATTCATATTTCCCTTTTTCCCTAGTTCTAAGGGCCAAGTCCAATCCATTGGACTTTGCTAATAGCTCAGAAATTTATAATCTTCCTATATCCAAGTCACCTCAATATTTCCCCACTGAATTACTGTGATTACCTCAGCTTTCAGCTCTCAACTGTCAGGACACCTTGTTCCAATCCATCCAAGAGATAGAGATCTAAAATGAAAACCCAATTATGTCACTCCTCACTTATAATCCTTCCAAGCTCCTGATAGCTTTCAGGATGAAATCCAAACTCCTTAATATTTTGATTAAACTACTTTAACTTATGCAATTTGTTCAGGTTTCAGCCCAGGCTATACTTCCAGAAACACTTTGGGGATCATCACCTTCTGAATTTTGAATCAGGGGCATTGCTCTGGGCTCACATAGCTCCCTGTGCTTCTTTCCACTATAAAATGTATCATGGTATATAATATTGCTATTTCTCTTGGTCTTCTCCCCAGAGACTGTTAACTTCGTCTAAGTTATGCCTCGTTATTTTTTAATCAAAAGTACCTATCACAGTCCTTGACAAATAGTAAGAAGCCTATTATTGACTGATGACTAAGTGAATAAATGAATGAATCAATGAATACGATGATTTATCTGTGGATTTTTAAATTCTCTTGCCAGTTTCCCAATTATAAAGCAGTGGTCAATGGCTCAAGGGACCAGTGCAGCAAAGAATACATGCTTCTCAAGCAGTGAACGTTATTAGAATGGTACTACATTTGAACTTGTTTGAATTGTCCTTTGCCCAGAGGTTAATAGCCACATAATCAAGGGGATATTTTTCCATTTAATGTTGTAGTCTTATTGTATAAATATTCTACTATTTTTCTTAATAACTGGCTCCTCTGCAGCAGCCATTCATTCTTTATTGACCAATGTGAGTCATTCAGCAAGAGCACCACCACTGATACCACTTTTAAAGGATCTGCACATATACTGTCTTATTTAACCATAATATCACAAAAGTAAGGAAAGTTGATATCATTACACCTTACATTTCACATAAGTTCAGTTTTAAATCTTTCCTATTCTCCATAGAGATGGGAATCCTCATGGAAATTTATCAGAAAAAATAAAACCAACGTTGAGAATCCCTGTAGACTTGTGAGAACTACTATAATGTGGACCTTTGGTTTATAGTGCTCCTTAGAAATTAATTTATTTGTTGTGACACTTTTTCAACCACTTTAGTAAAAAATGGAAGGTAGTTCAGTTGAGACATTCCAGACTGCATAGAAATCCAACCTCCCCTAAATTCACCTGCTATACAAACATTCAATGACTACCCAAAGACTCAGGCATGACCTGTCACAATGCTACCTCCAAATCATATTCAATCTTAGATGGGACATATGCATCACCAAAAAGGCCAAATTAGTAAATCATTATGTTGTTTAGTTTTGTTCTTCTGATTGTTATGATTTAAAAAGAAAAGTCACATGGGGTACCTGGGTGGCTCAGTTGGTTAAGCGCCTACCTTCGGCTCAAGTCATGATCCTGGGGTCCTAGGATCGAGCCCCACATCAGGCTCCCTACTCCGCAGGGAGTCTGCTTCTCCCTCTCTCTCTGCCCCAACCCCTGCTCATGTGCTTGCTCGTGCTCTCTGTGAAATAAATAAAATCTTTAATTTAAAATCACTTTAAAAACATATACTGTTTTATCATTTTCAGAGGTAGAATTTAGTGATTCATCAGTTGCATATAACACCCAGTGCTCATTACATCAAGTGCCTATCTTAAAGCCCATCACCCAGTTACCCCATCCCCCTACCCACCTCCCCTCCAGCAGCCCTCAATTTGTTTCCCATAGTTAAGAGTCTCACAGTTTGTTGCCCTCTCTGATTTCATCTTTTATTTTTCCTTCCCTTCCCCTATGTTCATTTGTTTCATTTCTTAAATTCCACATATGAGTGAAATCATACGGTATTTATCATTCTCTGGCTGACTTATTTCGCTTAGCATAATACCCTCTAGTTCCATCCACATCATTGTAAATGGCAAGATTTCATTCTTTTTGATGGCTGGGTAATATTCCATTACATATATATTTTTTTATACACACACACACACACACACACATATGTATGTATATAAGTGTATATATAAACATACACCACACCTTCTTATCTTCTTTATCCATTCATCTGTCAATGGACATCTGGGCTCTTCCTGTATTTTGGCAATCATGGACATTGTTGCTATAAACATTGGGGTACATATTTCCCTTTGAATCACTGTTTATTTCCTTTGGATAAATACCTAGTAGCGCAATTGCTGGGTCATAGGGTAGCTCTATTTTTAACTTTTTGAGGAAATCTCCATACTGTTAAATAAATAAAATCTTTAAAAAATAAAAAGTAAAGTCGCAGAAATGAAAGGCAAGATTAAAATACCCAGAGAACTCACTGGTTCTTGTTTCCAGCATTCATTCATTTATTCATTCATGAAACATTTCTTTGTGTTTCTACTGTGTTCCAGGTCTGTGAGATAAATGGGGCAGTCCCTGCCCAAGGAGGTTAATGTCTAGTCAGAAAGAAAGGTGGGTAAGCAGAATTATAAAGACCACTGAGAATGGTTATTGTTTGTTTGACCAGAGACAAACCATAAGCAAAACCAAATTCTGATTTACCAACAATCAATTAGAAGGCTGTTCCTCAACTTAACAGCAACAAAAACAGAAAACAAAAAAAAAAAACACTGTTCTATGGGAGTCAGATAAGATTTGGTTAAATAGAAACATCCCTAACACATTTAACATATTTGATTTATCAAAATTTGGTCCTTATATGTTGGGAGAAAGTTTTCACTGTACATAGAAAAACACCTCTACAGATCCTCAGAAAACATCCAGTGACATAGTATCTACTACTCTCTCAGGTTAAAATATTCTATCATCCTAGGGAACAAAGCTATCATTGTCCAACCAAAATCTCTCATTCTTAAATGTTAGTTCATTGCCTTTGGTTGGATTTCTCCTGGACTTTAGAGACCAATCCTTTTCCTCATGAAAATCTTTCTTCTTGTAGAATATGCTAGAAGCAAAAGGAGACTAACGGCTTTGTGGCTCTTTTTCCTATACCTATTGGAACTCAAAACATTTCAATTGGAAGTTTAGTTCATATAAATTTGTATAGGTTTTCAAAGTTTAAATGTGCAATATTTTCTTTATAAAAATCTTTCTATTCGTTATGGCTTCCAGTGATTTTGCTATTGCTCAGAATTAAATTCTAAGAGCATCTTCTCACAAAAACCCTAGAATGTTTTCCTAACACCTTGAAGGTCCTGCAGAAAGAAACATACAAAGTCACTCCGGGCTCACAGGTTTTATTACAATGAAACTCTTCACGTGCAGAGAAAGTAAGCTGATATTTCTCCCAATGAATCAAGCCCTTGCTACTTTGAACCCCTTTGCAGTCACTTATCTTTCACCATATTACAGTTATTAAAATCACAAACTTATTAATAACCTACCAAGGCACAAATTTTACAGATAGAGAAGCAGAAGTCTAGCGAGGTTGAATGATTTGCTCAAATGACAGAATAAGGAAAAGAACACAAATCTTCTGTTTCAAATTGGATGTTCTTTCCAATACGTTGAATTTGCACTTTGTAAAATACTGGTTGAATCATTTATCAAAACTACTTTCAATTTTTGCTTCACGAACAAAGCAACCATTCCAGTAGTTGGAAACAACAATATAATTCCAAAGAGTTCCAATTATTTTTCTCCCATTCTCTTCTGAATTCTCTCCAAACAGGCTTTCACTCCCATCACTACACTTCACTATGGTTCCTGAGTCACCAATGACTTCCATATTGCTCAACTGACTAGCCAATTCTCAGTCCTCCTCTTAATTAACCAATTAGTGCTTCTTCCTCAAAATACTTTCCTCTCTTGGCTTTTAGGATAATGTACTCTTCTTCTCCATCTCTGACTTCAATTTCTCAGGCTACTTTGCTGGTTTATTCTCATCTCTCTGACTGCTCACAATTGCTGTCCCAGGGCTGGCTCCTTAGACCTTTACTGTTTTTCAAGTAATCAGTCCCTTGGTGGCTCATCTAAACTCACGGCCCTAAATATCATCTATACGTACACCTTTGGATCCCAAATTTGTATCTCTGACCCAGACCTCTTCCCCTGAACCTTAATTTCATATATCCAGCTGCCTTCTTAATATCTCCATTTAGGCACCAAAAAAACATCTCAAACTTAACCACACCAAAAATTAAAGCCTCATCCTTCCAATCATTTTCTCAAACCTGCTTCTTGCCCATTCTTCTCCATCTCAGTAAACGGCTATGCTATGCTTCCATTCACTCAACAGAAATCCTGAGCACCTGCCTTATCTTCTGTCTTTTTCCTCACACATCATTAAATCCTTTTGGTTTAATCTTCAAAATATACACAGAATACAATTCTCTCTCCAAACTTCCACAGCTACCAACTTCACCCACGACATACCATCCTCTTGTGCCTGAATGATACAATAGTCTCCTAGCCACCCTGTTTCTACCCTTGCTCTACTCTAGAGTGTTTTCAAACAATAGAATGATTATGTGGATGCATAATTCAGATCATGTCACTACTCTGTTCAAAACCCTAAAATGGCTCTGCATCTCACAGAAAAGCCAAAGTCACAGTGGCCTATGAGCCCTTTCATGGTGTGCCCCACCAACTTTCTGATCTCACCTCCTAACTTCTCCCTATCCCCCACTGTTGCACTGGATACAATGGTCTTTTCACTGTTCTTTGAACATGGCAGGATGCTCTTGCCATATTCGGAACATTTCATTTATTGTTCCTCTGCCTGCAAAAGTCTTTCCTCAGATATCCTCATTGCTCCCTCCCTCCCTTGTCTCCTTCAAGTCTTTGTTCAAATGTGACCTTTTCAATTGGGAACTTCCCTGACCACCACATTTTAAGTACCAACACACGCAACTCACTTCAAACTCCTCATACTCTTTTTCTGCTTTTTATTTTCTCCAGGCCAATTACCACCAACAAACACATCATATATATTTTAATTATTTTCCTTATTGCCGGTGGCCTCTCCCAGTAGAACATAAGCTCTGCGAGTGCAGAAGCGTTTGTCTGTTTTATTCAGACAATCGTATGCCCAATGTCTGAAGCAATGCCTGAAACATAATAGGTGAGTGAATGAGTGAATGAATGTAGACAGATAAAAGATATCCTGGGGAAAAACCAGAGACATAATGAAAGAGAAGAAGAGAAATTTTTTTATATGAAGTGACTCATTTATACACACTGCCCCTTTCTCTTTCCTCTGTCTCTAGCACCTCTTTTACAGAGAGGAGAATTGGAAGACTGATGATAAAAGGAGCTGTCGTAAGAGGAAGACCATCAGCCCTCCTCAAAGCTGTGTGCTGAGAAAGACAGCAATACATTTTGAGTGTTGTAAAAAGCACAGCAAAAATTTTTATGTAAGAATCAACAAGTTCAATAATAAAGTAGTGGTGATGAGGATGTGTGGGAATCAGAACCCTCACACACTGCTGGTGGGAATGGAACATGGTATAAATGCTTTGGAAAATGGTCGGGCAGTTCCTCAAACAATTCAACATAGAGTTACTATGACCCAGCAACTTCACCCCTAGATACGTACCCAAGAGAAATGAAAACATACGTTCTTTTGTGTTGTGAGCCCCCAATTTCAATGTGGGGATGTGGGGGGGGGGTTCCTCACATCACAATAAGCTATTCTCAGACGCCACCAGATTCCACAGGGTAAGGGTTCAGTTCTACAAGACTGCCTACCCCCAACCCCATCCACTTCAGAGGCCAGCTGCAAGTTCAGGTTGTTACCTGTACCTCCAACCAACTGGCTATAAATCAGAGGCTCCCATGACCCCCTTCTTAATTTGATGAATTTCCTAGAGTGCCTCAAAAAACTCAGGAAACCCAAAGACTCACTAGATTATCAGTTTTTTATAAAAGGATATATAACTCAGAAACAGCCAGATGAAAGAGATGCATGAGGAAAGGTATGCAGAAAGGGGTATGAAGCTTCCATGTCTTCTCTGAGAGTGCCATTCTCCCCAGATCTCCACATGTGAACTGCCCCGAAGCTATACAAATCCTGTCCTATTGGGTTTTTATGGAGGCTTCATTACATAGTCAAGACTAATTAAATCACTGGCCCCTGGCAAGTGATTTGACCGCCAACCCCTCTCCCCTCCCCAGAAGTCTGGGGTGGGACTGAGAATTCCAACCCTGTAATCACATGGTTGAATCTCCTGGCAACCAGCCTCCATCCTTAGGTGGGATCCAAAAGTCACTCCACTAACATAATAAAAGGCAATTTTATGGCTCTCATCGCTTAGGCTATGACAAGGGTTTTAGGAGCTCTATGCAAGAAATGTGAATGAAGAACAAATATATATTAATAAATTACAACATCACATATATCCACAAAGAATCTAGTACATAAGTGTTGATAGAAGCATTATTCATAATAGCCAAAACCCTAAATAGCCATTATGGATTAACAGATAAATAAAATGTGGTATATCCACACGATGGAATAATATCTAGCCACTAAAAGGAATAAAGCACTGACACATGCTATAACATGAATGAAACTTGAAAACATCATGCTAAAGTGAAAGAAGACAGTCAAAAAGGACTACATATTATATGACTGCATTCAGATGAAAGGCCAGAACAGAAAAATCTGCAACAGAAAGTAAATTAGTGTTTGCTTAGTGCTGGGAGGATGACGAGCTAAGGGACTGGTAAGTAAAAGGCACAGGGTTTCTCTCTGAGGTGACGAAGATGTTCCAGACTGTGGTGATGGTTGCATGTACCTATGAATAAACTAAAACCCACTGAATTATACATTTTAAATGAATGATTATGTAATAAGGGAATTATATCTCAATGAAGCTGCTAAAAAATAATATATTAAATGTAATTACGGAAGTGAAAAACCCATCTTGGCCAGTCAGCATCAAAAGGTTGGCATGACTTTTCATGATCCTCGTCCTCTCTGGTACTTCCTCCTACCTTGGGTGTGTTTTTGGTCCTCCACACTGGCTTCCTTATATGGGCATATTCTTTTTTTTTTTTTTTTAAGATTTTATTTATTTGACAGAGATAGAGACAGCTAGCGAGAGAGGGAACACAAGCAGGGGGAGTGGGAGAGGGAGAAGCAGGCTCATAGCAGAGGAGCCTGATGTGGGGCTCGATCCCAGAACGCCAGGATCACGCCCTGAGCTGAAGGCAGCTGCTTAACCGCTGTGCCACCCAGGCGCCCTCCTTATATGGGCATATTCTGAATGATTTTATCACCTCCTTGTTAACCTGTTACACTTCTGCCTCATGTATGCCTGGCCTGTGTTTTCTATGTATTTTAATTTTTACCTGCACCCACAAACACACACCTTGAGCCAAACTATAATGCAGAAGGCCAAAGCAATCATGTGCAAAGGCCTAAAGATTGTTGTCAAATGCCTAGGAGCATATCTCGGATCTTATCCAGCTTTGAAAAGCTGTAGGTTGTCAAGATTATAATTATTGTATTAAAGTCCACACATCATTTCTCTCCATGTTTGTTATAGCACCCAACTGTCAGGATATGGGTTAGGAGCTATGAAAAACAAGCACAAGTAAAGCAGACAGCCATAAAATGTCATAGTCAGAAGAGAACTTATAATTGCTCAAATCCAATTCTCTCATTTTATAGTTGAGGACTCAGGTAAATTGACTTTTCTGATGTCACTCAATAAAACAGCCAATACCCATTCAGGGCCCTTTCTGTCATTCCAGGCTGATCACCAATCAAAAGAACAAGAGAATCAAAAACTCTTAAATGATTACATACACCATACACACACAAACGCACAAATGTCACACAAAGATAATATCACAATCCAGTAAGTGAATTAGCAAACTAAATTAAAGATTATTAGTATGTTTTAATTTCTATCTCCCTCTTTATCTTCAAAAATACTTTAAATAGTCTTAGATAACAAACACTTGGCCACTTCTCTCTACTTTGAATCACAATAAAGTTAATTTTGTTGAATTATACATGCAATTAATTTTATGGAACCAATTTAATCATTTTCTCATATTATTTCAAAAAGCTATAGCATGCCAAGTACTACAGGAAAGTCAACTACAGCATACTTTCCCATTTGGTAACAATTGGAAAGCGGTACACCACAATACAATTTATTCCAATAATTTTTCATATCACATCAAAATATCATGATGATCCAGTTTCCATTTATGACTTGAGGCGATTTTTGTGTTGTTTGCAGCAACATCATTTCATAAGAGTCTCTCGGACATAAGTAAATTGTGACGTTAATTAGAGAAAACAATTTTTACTTTATTTTTAGCCAACTACAGCTATATCCCCATAGAAGAAACATATTTAAGCGATTCCAAAACAGCAAAAGGCTTGAACTGATCACAACTGGCATCCTGACATTTAATAAGTCGAAACATAACACATGAGGTGTCTTACTAAGACAGTAAAAACAGCAAAGGACCATTAAATTCTTTATTCAAGAATACAAAACATTTCATGCTTAGTCAATGTAGAAATGTAGAAAAACCTACCCTACTCTTCTATGTCCCACAAAAGTAGGATAGGTTCTTATTTTCATCATTTGAAGAACAAAAAAATCCCAGAAAGTTCCATTTCCCTCTAAATTTCTCCCCATGCTATATTTTTTACAAAGCTGGAACTTGCCACATTTAAGACCTGGCAATAATGTGAACTCATACGTTTGTCAAAATGCACAAGGAAAGAATTTGAGATTCTCAATATCAGGCTCCCATAGCGAAGAAGTGGCGTCGAGGTCTTCTAAGTGAAGAGAGAGACTTTCAAAGCAGGAAAAATGTGGGAGAACAGTGGGGGAGGGCTTTTAAGAAACCACTGCTGTATTTCTTCAACTGGGCAGGGACTTGCGCTAATGAAACTCAGGTGGCTGTCAGACAGCAAGCCCAGGGCTCCCCCTGCAATGCTGCCCTCGGCAATGACAATGAGGGCTCCCCTGAGCCTCACTGAAAGGTGCCACTTGAAATAGAAACTGAAAAAAGTAAATAGGATCATATTACAGCGGAGCAGCTGAAACCCATGGCTTTAGGGGGAAAAGTACAGTTATTTTGCTTCAACTACCTTTAAAGAGCACCGCCACCTAAATTACATGCTTTTCTACTGGATGAGACATGGACATAATGTTTCTACCCATCTGTGAACCGAACTAATGATGGCTTGGGGCGAAGATGAAAAGATTCAGTTAAGAAATGAATGGCTTCTCCTTTATTTTCACCTTTTCGGTTCCACTAGTAATTACTCACAAGCTTCCCTGGGTCTCACACAACAGGTTTTTCCTCCCCCTCTCATGTGCGAGTTATCCTGAGTGTGCTCTCAACCGGGATGGGAGCTCTCAGGGCAGCGCTGCTGGATACCCAGGTCCAAATCTGCCTTCATAATTAAGCATTCTTTAGCTCCAAAACCAAAAAGTCAATGAACTCCAGTTTCCACGTCCTTGCTCAGGACTCTGGGTTCCGGCTTTTCCTGTAATTCCCCACTTCCAGGTTTGGGGACCACTGCCCAAGCACCTACAAGACCCGAGGAGGAATGGGGGAGCAAAGCCAGATGCCAAAGAGCAACTCTTTGTTACAATGGTTTTCAGCTACACATTAAAAGAAAATAAAAAAAAAAAAGTTTTGAAACTTCCTAACCCTGAAATAATTTCGGAGCATAAGACATAGGTAATCACAAGAAATAACAAACACAAAGAATAAATATTTCCCTTACCTGGATCATGGAAAGGCACCAGAGCAAAGTTGAAAAGTGGTCTCTTAGGTCTTTTCAAAGACGTCTCCAAAATTTTGGAAGCCCCTTCGATTACCTGAACTAAATCATCATACATGGAACCAGTCACATCAAACACAAAAGCCAAGGTGGAGGCCCCCTCGGGAATTTCCTCAGCCCCGGTCTCTGCCTGGGGGCTTGCATCTTGAGCTAGGGAAGAATAAAGAAGAGCAAACAGGAATACGGTGTGGACAATGTCCCAGGAAATCATTGTCTCTTCTTTCCTTTTTTTTTTCTTTTTTTCTTTCTTCCTTTTTCCCCCTGGGCGCCTTAGCACCGTGCTTAGCCCTCCTCAACAACACGCAGGGGGGTTCCTCTCAGAGCAACTCATTAGGCTCTCGAAAGCTCTCTGACCTAGGAAAAGTTTGGAGGCGACAATCCGATGGGGACGGGCACCAACCCCGCAGCGCTGCAGGGGCTGAGCGGGCGGAGATGCGGCAGCTTTTGTCTGGACGCAGCTTCCTCCGGGACGGCTAGGTGCCCGCCGGCCGCGCGCGGCGTGTCGCGGAGAGCGGGCAGCGCGCCCGGCCCATGCCCCGGGGGCCGCTCCGAGCACTGCGGCGCCGCACCGAGTCCCGCCGCCCTCGCCGCCGCCGCTCTCCCGCCGGGGCCAGCCACTCAGGCTCCCAACTTTCCACTGTGCGCCGCTCGCTCGGGAGCGCGGAGGGGAAGCCCGGCGAGGCCGCGCCTCCTGATTGGCCAGCGGCGCGCCCCCCCCTCCGCCTCCTTGGCGCTGGAGCCCCCCTCCTGGAGGGCGACTTCTCTCTCCACCGACGCGAGTAGGGTCGGTTCGGTACCAGGGAAGCGCTCCCAGGGTCAGCTCCGCTCCCCCCGGCGCTGCTCCTGACTTACTGAACCTCAGTGTGAACAATGGCTTTCAAGAATGTGTGGCCAAGTCCCAAACTGAGGGGACACCACACTAACCAGCACAAAGGGAATTTGACTTCTCCACTGTATGCAGTGCTGCTGCAGACACCGCTTTCCTAAGTTCCCCCAGAAGCCAAGACGCCCCAGCCCAGCCTCCGGTCTCGCAGCCCACAACTCAGCCCAGCCGGGAGGGGGAGCTGGAAACGTCTCTCCCGGCGGCAGCCTCACTGTCACTCTTTGATCTCCTCAGGGACTGAGGAGGGAGGGAGGAGAGATCTGGATGGTCCAGACGCGGGAGGAAAAGGAAAGGGGCTGTTGAGGGAAATGCGAGAGACAGGAGGAACGGGGAAGCCACTGATTGTGGTTAGGAAAGATGATAGAAGGGAAGGCAGCTGGATGTGAAGACAGGATGGAGGTCCAGTGGAGTACGGTGACGAACATAACATAATAAAAATTATTAAAAAAAAAAAAAAGGATGGAGGTCCAGTGGAGTGGATGAGAGACAAAGAGTGCATATTGAAGAGAAAACTGATTTTTAAAATTTCATCATCAAGATTCATGCTCCTGAGCAGCTTGAATCCTCCTAGCACGGCGAGGCAGAATAATATCCCCATTTCACACTTCCTCCCATAGAACAACCATGTGCCAAGTCTCAGCCAAAGATCCATTAAAAAGGTGTTCCTCCGTGGTTTCTTGCTGATAAGTGAGGGAACCTCGCCCTGGAAAACATTACAAAGTTTTTCCATGTTGTAATTATTATATACATTTTAGAACAAATAACAAAGAAGGTAGACAAGGAAAATCAACCATTAGCTAGAGAGTCTTTGCTTCATTTTAATAAAAATGTATTTCCTTCGTGGAAAAGGAGCTGCTGTCTGGATCCTGGCATTCTGAAGAGGAGCAAATGTGCATCTTGCTCCACGTTGGTTTGTGTATTAGACCACCCAACTCTCACACACAGTCGCAGCCTGAGGAGGAGCCAGCTCCCATCTGCATTTTATTGTCTGTGACTGCCTTCTTTTTTAGACCCAGCAGTGGTGGGACCTGAGTTTATGATACCTATAAGTCATGTCACTTAAAGGAAGCGACAGGCCATTTGGGCTGAGTGGGAATATGAGAGGAGTTGGGGAAAGTACTTCCTTTCCAAGCAGTATTTACAGAATGCTATTTGAGTAGCCTACTCCTTGTTTATTTAAAAAGGATTGCATTCTAAGTCCTACGTTTTCACTCAGAGCTGAGCTGTTCCAGGTGTTCAAGGAAGGTCACAGAGCCTAGTGATTAAGAGTTCTGGGTCAGATACCCTGGGGTCAAAGCCCAGCAGTGACACTTAATAACTGTATTTGCAGCAAGTTACTTAACTTGTAGATACTCAGTTACAGTTGCCTAACTATAAATACTAATAATGATAGTACCTACCTAATAAGGATTAAGTGATCCATCTTGGTGAATGTTCCAGGAGCACTTAAAAAGAATGTATGTTGTTGGGTGGAATGTTCTATAAATGTCAATTAAGTCAAGTTGTTTGATAGTGTTATTCCAATTTTTTATATCCTTGCTGGTTTCTGCCTATTCCATCAGTCGAAATCACTGACTATAATTGTGGATTTATCTATATCTTCTTGTAGTTCTGGGAGTTTTTGCTTCATGCATTTTGAAGCCCTATAATTAGATGCATTAACATTTAGAGTTGTTATATTCTCTTAATTAATTGACACCTTTATCGCTATGAAGTTATCTTCATTATCCTTCGTAATATTATTTGCTCTGAAATATATCCGGTGATAATACTATAGCCACTCTAGCTTTTTCAGTTAGTTTTAGCATGATAGAGCCTTTTTTTAAAATGTTTTTTTATTATATTGTGTTAGTCACCATAGAGTACATCCCTGGTTTCTGATGCAAAGTTCGATGATTCATTAGTTGCGGATAACACCCAGTGCACCATGCAATATGTGCCCTCCTTACTACCCATCACCAGCCTATCCCATTCCCCCACCCCCCTCCCCTCTGAAGCCCTCAGTTTGTTTCTCAGAGTCCATAGTGCTAGAGCCTTTTCTATCCTGTCGCTTTTACCCTATTTGTGTCTTTATACTGAAAGTGTTTCTTGTAGTCACCATACAATTCAGTCTCGCTTTTTTTTTTTATGCAATCAAATAATCTCTGCCTTTTAATTGGGCTGTTTAAAACATTTACATTCAATGTGATTATGTATATGGTTAGATTTAAATCTGCCATCTTGTGATTTCTATTTGTTCCCTCTGTTCTTTGTTCTTTTCTACCTGTTTTACACTTTCTTTTGGATGTATTGAATATTTTTTATGATTCATTGTATCTCCATTGCTAGCTTATCGGCTATAACTCTTTATTTCAGTGCTTGCTTCAGGGTTTATAGTATATAAACTCAATCACAATCTTCCTTCAAAGAATAGCACACTTCATGTATAGTAAAATAACTTCAGAATTGTATACTTCCATTACTCCCCTCACAACCTTTTTGTTATTGTCATCCATTTTCTTTTGCATTACTATATTTTAAACCCCACACTACATTGATGTTCTTTTTGTTGTTGTTTAAATAGACGACTACCTTTTAAAGAGATCCAAATAATAAAAAAAAGTTAATATATTTACCGATATACTCACCATTTCTGGTGCTGTTCAATTCTTTGTATAGATCCAGATTTACATGTGATATGATTTTCCTTCTCCCTGAAGGACTTGCCTTAATATTCCTTGTAGTGTGGTTTTGCTGGTGAAAAAATCTTTCACTTTTGTGCATTTGAAAGTCTTTATTTCACCTTTGTTTTTGAAAGTTTCTTTCTTCTTTTTTTTTCTGCGGGGTAGAATATTCTAAGTGGACAGGTCTTTACTTTTCTTTCAGTACTTTAAAGATATTACTTCACTGTCTTCTTGCTTGCCTTGTTCTCAGTAAGAAATCTCTATCATATTTACATTTGTTACTTTATATAAACTATATCTTTTATTTCCTTGGATGCATTTAAGAGTTTTCTTATTATCACCATTTTTTAATCAGTTTGATTATGATTATGCCTTTTTGTGGTTCCCTTCATATTTCTTGTACTTAGGGATTATCAAACTTCTCGTATCTGTAAGTACATGGTTTTCATCAAAACTGGAAATTTTCGGCCTTTATTTCTTCAGATGAGGTCCTCCTTTCCTGTGAGGACCCCAATTCACATATATGAGGCCACCTGAAGTTGTTGCACAGTTCACTGATGCTTCGTTCATTTTTTAAGTTATTATTTTCTTTTTTCATTGGGTTTCATTTTTTGGTAGTTTCCATAGCTATTTCTTCAAGTTCACTCATCTTTTCTTCTCCACTGTCTATTCTATTCTGTCCCACCCAGTGTATTTTTCCTCTCTAGAAATTTGATTTGGATTTTTTTTATATCTTTCATGTCTCATTTTAAGTGTGTGAATATGTAGAATACACTTTTAATGTCCTTGATTGGTAATTTTAACATCCATGTCAGTTCTGCATTACTTTTAATGGATTTTTTTCTGCTTGTTATGGGTTATATTGTTTTGCTCCCTTTTGGGCCTCATAATCTTTGATTGGGTGTGATACATTGTGAATCTTACTTTGAGGTATGGGATATTATGTATTCCTATAAATATTCTTGAACTTTTTTCTGGGGCAGAGTTAAGTTATTTGGAAATAGTTTGATCCTTTTGGGACTTACTTTTGAAATTTGTTAGGTCGGACCAAAGCAGTCTTCAGCCTAGAACTAGTTATTCCCCATTACTGAGCAAAGACCCATCTGTCACTCTACCAAAACTCTGTGAATCATGAGGTTTTCCAGTCTGACTGGTGGGGACAGACCCATTTCCATCCCTATGTGGGTGTAGACACAGTTCCCTTTATTCATTTCAAGTGGTTCTTTCCTCAGTTGGCCTTAGGCAATTCAGTCCTCAGCTGAATATATAAGGGGGACTCCATTCAGATCTCTGGAGTTTTCTAGCTACATAGCTTCTTCTGGTTCTCTCTCCTGCAAACTCAAGCTTCTTAGTCTCCCTGGGCAATCACCTCCATCTCCTCAACCCAAGCAGCCTTCTAGGTTCTACCTTGGTTCCACCTCCATACATCATGACCTGGAAACTCTCTGAAGGTGGTAAACTGGGACAACTTGCCTCATTTGTTTCCCATCTCTCTAGAATCACTGTCTTTCTTTGCCTGAGAATAAAATCAAAGAATGACTATACTCATTTAGCCCAGTGCCAAAGAATGATTGTATTTCATTTAGCCCAGCAATGTAGCAAGCTCACAATAAAACTTAAGTATTATGCCTTCTATTATATGTACTTGAGGATATAGTTTTGAAAGTTTGAACCTATGTATATATGCACTGGAGACACGATGCTTTGGAAGAAACAGATAACTAGAGGGGACTTTTTAATCTATTTGTTTATAGAAGGTCTTTTATAGCTTCACTAACATCCTGTTATCTAAGGGGTGGTAGCGCTTAAGGTCCACTGGGCACTGTGGTAAGAAAAGAGGGTTAAGAAAGGAAAGGAATATTCAGTGTCTCAGAAAGCATTTGTACTTATATATGTATGGATGTAGAATATACATTTATCTTCCATAATCCCAGATGCATGTCTCCACTTTAGCCTCAGATAATTGATGACTACATGATTTGTGACACAGTAGAGACACACCTGGGCTCTTCCACTCCCTTTCTATAAAGTTTGATCTCTGTTGAAATGCAGATCTCCAGACACCAGGTAGCCTGTGGACAGAAATCTTATTTACACTTCAAAATAAATGAGTCTCTGAAAGTAGACTTTGGCAGGCAGTTAGTCGAGAATACCAAGAATACACATTGGGAGAAATGACTGGGTTAGGAAGAGGGCATGGCCCACGGTAGGAGTAGGAAGGGTTGGGCAAAAAAAGACAGTACTGCTTAAGTCAGAGTATTGCCCAGAAATAACAATACATCCTAGCCTGTTTCCTGCTTTTGTTATTAAAAACAGTCTCTATGAGGTTGGAAGGAGCACTGGTCTGTGAATCTAGTCTTGCTTTAGCCACTAATTACTTCAGTTCTGTCCCTCACAAACCATCATACTAAACAATTTCTAAAATTCATTTCAGCTGTAAAATTATCTGACTGTCTTGACAGAAGTTCCCCAGAAAGCAGAGTCTGGGATGAAGGTCTGGGTGTGATTCCCAGGCTGGAGGCATGAGGGATAGGAGGAATAAAGTAGGGAAGAAGGGAGAGCCTGGGTAAGGGTACATTACAAAGTTGGCCTCTGCTATATGCTACTGGTTATCGGGTCCCGTGGAACTGACGGAAAGCCCTGAGGTTAGGTGTCTCGAGACTGTTATGAAGGAGAAAGGGGAGTCGGTGTGGTAAAAGGGGGAAGTACTTACTCATCACCTCCCATTCTCATTGGTCAATGACCTACCCCATGGGGCCCAAACAACCCCACATTTTTGGGTCCCACATACACAGATGTGGATTTGATTTCCTGGACAAGCCACTCTAAGACATCCATAGAAAAGCCCAGGACAGAGATGGGAAACACATAGGGGATGCCTGAGGTAAGACACTGTCAGGTGGTACCTGCATAAAGCTGATTAGAGCTTAGATCACATCCTGAGGGTATATAAAGATACTGAAGGAATTGAAGCTGAAGAGCAAAAAAAAAGAAAAGAAAAAAAAGAAAATAGTTATATTTCAGCAAAATCACTCAATGAGTGAGAAGTAGAATAAGGCAGGCAAATTGCGGAAAAGGACAAAAATAGTAGTAGGTCGCAGGAATATTAACAACACTCTTCACCTAAGGAAACTGAAACTCGGAGAGTTTAAGCAATTTGTCTAAAGGTCAATGTTAATGAGCAGTAGAACCAGGGCTTGAACCCAGGCAGATGATTGTCAAGCCAGTGCTCCTCACGGCTTTCCCGTGCTGCCCTCAGGCTGGAGACTTTGAGGATGTGAACTAAAAATAAAGCAATGGATAAGACAGACAAGGAGAGATTATGAGAACAATATCGAAATTATTAGTATTCAGTTGTTTTTTATGAAGAGATCTGCATAGGAAGCACCAAACAGGCACAAGTCTAAAACACTCTTCACGGGCCCCGGATCAGAGACCAGGACACGAGGAAAAAGTGAAAGAATTTTTTGGTTTCCTCAGAGCTGACTTGGTTTACCTACCCTATCATAGATTTATCCTAGACCACTCCCACACCCCCAAATTCCTCCAGGAAATCCTAGAAGATCCCAGGAGGTAGGAATGGGAGTGGAGAAGAGATGAGCTCGGCCTGCAGATGCATATACAATGGTCAGCTTCATGGAGACATGTAGTAGACTGCGGAACATTTCTAGTGCAATGCCAACAGTCAGCAAATTAGCTCTCAAAAATCTCCTCACACAGGTTCTCGTCATGAAGGTTATATTTGGGGGGTGGGGGAGTATGAAAAAGTAACATCTTTTTAAAAGTAGTGTGGCTCATTTATGGCAAGTCAATACTAAAATTCTCTCTCTGGTTCAGTTTTCTCTCTTGAAATTCTTCTTCCTTCCCTGGAGAAGATAAGATCCTGCTTGCTGGTTGAGTATTTCAAGTGATCACCTAATTGGAAGCATTCATCCCACTAGGCCTGATAAAGCGTAGCTCAGAAAAACACTGACTTAGAAGAATGAGTCCTGAAGATTGCTATAAAGTGGTACGTACACACACTGCTTTATCATAAACTGTCTCCTGCAAATCACTAGATGGTTTGATGTTACCCTCAATGAATGATCCTTCCCAGCATGTCTGGTTCTCTATGTAATGAGGTCCAGGATTATTTTATGTTTATTTTAGCACATTTCTACAGGATAGGTAACTTGTTATTACAACTGAATTAAAAGTAGATGACTTTTGCACCAACCATAATGGTTATACTTGGCACTGTTATGAAACAAAAAAAAAAAAAAGAAGAAAGAAAGAAAGTTAGGTTATTTTTTCTTCTCTTGTCTCCCTTAAGAAGGCAATAAAAGAACGGAGAGCCGTTGTGTTGTAACTGGAAAATTAATCACATCAAATATTCTCTTATACTAATCAAGTTAAAAGTCTAGAATTAGTTTATATAAAACAGATGTTTACATTCTTATTCTCTTTTGGTACTAATGTCAAGAGAAGAAAGCACAGAATAACTATGTCATGGCAAACTCCGGGGAATATAACACTCTGCTTTTACTTTCTGTGAAGCCACAAAGCCTGTGGTCAGCAAGGGGGATAGCCCCAAAAGGAGGAAAAGCACCAGGGGCCTAGTCTCCTACTCCTTACATAGTTGAAATTCCCATCATCTATCATGGAATGGGAAGTAAGATGCCTAAGGAAGAGAAAACGCTCTCAGCAAGTGGGAGAAGACACAAGCCACATGTGTCTGGTAGCTGGTCCAAAGGGAGCCTCCCTTTCCGCTCAGCCAGTGTCCTAGTTCTCGAGGACTCATGATTCTGGTTTGTGTTTCTGTCGTGATCTTCTCTATAAGGACCTCAGGGATCCACCCACTCCCAAAATAAAAACCAAGAGACCTATAAGCTGTCCTCATGCTACTTGGGAAAAACCTTTAAAAGCCCAACTGAACTCTTACTGGGAGGAGCCTGAACCCAGAATACCCCCGCCACACTTTCTGAGAGAAATGTTGAAAAAATGAAAATGTATCCTTAACCACCCCCTCCAGATGTCCTCTCACAGGGAGCCTTTGTCCCCATAAAGTCAGGGCCTTGGCCATATCCACCCAGTCTTTTCTGCAACTTTATCCCAATTCAAAAGCTGGAAAGAATTTTAGAGGTCATTTTTCTACCCTAGGGCCTTCATTTTGCAGAGAGAAGCTGAGGCTCAGAGAGTGACTTGTCTAAGATCTCATAGAATTTTGAAATCATGCTGGCAATCTATTTTGGACCTGTAATCATTCTTCTTCTGCCACACCAGATGGATTAGCTAACAATCATTGAGCACTTCCTATGTCCCATGCACTATTTTAAGGACTTTACATGTATGACCTTTAATCCTTATTACAAAACTATGAGGTTGCTAAAAGAATAATCTGCATTTCACAGAAGAGGAAGTTGAAGATGAAGTTCGCATAAAGAAATTAGATCACTGGGGCGCCTGGGTGGCTCAGTCGTTAAGCGGCTGCCTTCGGCTCAGTTCATGAGCCCGGAGTCCTGGGATCAAGTCCCGCATCGGGCTCCCTGCTCGCAGGAAGCTTGCTTCTTCCTCTCCCACTCCTCCAGCTTGTGTTCCCTCTCTCACTGTCTCTCTCTGTCAAGTAAATAAAATCTTTAAAAAAAAAGAAATTAGATCATCTGTCATGGTTCTCACATCTTCTTCCCCTTCATCTTGATTCTCCTCCTTTTGCTTCCTATCTGCACTTTCCCTATTATTTTACAATAAAATTGAAAATTTTAATAATAAAACTTTGAGATATATAATTGCTTTATAGTGTATTTCAGAGTCTCATCATTAATAAAATAATACTCATACTGTATACGCCCTTTCAGGAACAAAGAAATGATACTATAGTCCTGGTTTCTTTTGCTTTGTGCATCAAGCATTCTTTGGCCTTGAATGAGCTCTTCTTGCCCCAAGCCTGTTTCTGAGCTTTCTTCCTCATTATTTATCAATTCCAACTAATTTTATATTTTTCCCACAATGCTATGAATTCCTTGAGAATAAGGGCTATGTTCGATTCATTTTCATAAGCACATAATGCCCAACACACCATAGGAATTCAATAATGTTTACTGGACTGCTGAATGTATAATGATTAATAATAATGATAATAATAGTAACTGCCATCTAATGAGTACTTTAACCCTGTTCTTAGCACATGAATGAACTCATATACATGAATAGTCACAATAACCTTGTAAGATAAGTATTTCTTAACTATTTCCGAGATGCGCAAATTAAATTCGGAGCATCAAGCAACTTGCCCCAGATCACATCAGTAGTATGTGGTATAGCCAGGAGTAAAACCTAGGTCTTTTAGGACTCTTTCCATTGTCACCGTGCAAAATAATTTTATTACTAGCCTGAATATGACATTTTTATGAAAATAAATATTCTGGAGAGAAAATTAATCATTACAATGTCAAAATAATTGTTTAAACCATCTTGTTTATGGGAAACTTATCTTTACTTACCTCCAGATAGATAATTAAAGAGTTATAGAAGTGAGGACACCTTGCAGGAAGTAACTTTAGAAAAATGGTTCTTTAAAAAGGGAATGGTATGAAGCTGTGAATATCTAGCCATTTACCTATGGATTAGAAGGAAACATCCATCAGTACCGCAACCAGTTTCTATTAACTATCAGGTTAAAAAAAGAAAAGGAAAACGAGGAAGATCGATGTTCTAATATGGATTTACTTGATACTGAAAAATATGAAAAGCTTGGAAAGTATAGCTCGGGTGGTAGATGTAACCCATTTTCTATATTCACCTTTAATTCTAAGTATGACTTTTTTAAGGGTGAAATCTTTCTTCTCTTTTTGTACACCTTCCTCCCACATCTTCAAAGTAGGGGCTTTCCTCAGCTCAGGTTTTGATTACAGATGTAAAGAGTGTCAGAATTCAGGGAGGGAAAAGAGCTTTGAAAATCAGAAAACACCTACTATTCTAGACAGCTGGGAATCTGTCCTAATTTTAAAAAACAGAGGAAAAATTCTAACTTCTTATCTTACATTCCAACATTTAGCAACTCTCTTTATCAGACTATTTCCCCCTTATATTTCTTCTAATATAATTTAAGCTTCTTTCTTGTTTTTCTGTTTTCAGAAGAACTACAGCTGGTCACAACCATCCTAATATTTTTTCTGTACCAATTAATGAAAGGGGAAAGGTGCTAGTTTCAATAATAATAAACTGGATTCAGCTTTCTGCCTTTAATTTTTTATTTAAATACCTTAGTTACATTCAAAATACGTTAATCAAAATATAATAAATCATTCCATGTTCCTTTAAAGAAATAAGGGAATATATCGTGAAAACCAAGCTTCCTTCTTTCTTTCCTTTTTATTTTCAGCCTATACTCTGCAAAAAAATCTTTTTTTTTTAATTTAAGTAAAAAGGAGGCTAGTGTGATACTGTGATAAAAGGTTAGAGTTGGGACATTCAGAGTGAACTAAAGTTTGTGGTGCTTTCACCATATTGGGACCCAGCAACCAGGAAGTGGTTCTCATGGAGATACCCTGTCCGCCAGCCAGCATCTTGATCTGGATTTCCCAGCATCCAGAAATACCAGACAAATGTTGAGTGTCTGAATGCACGGAAGGACAGAAGGACTGGATTCTCCCTGAAAGAAAACTGGGGCGGGAAGATGACAAGAGCCAAGCCGAGCAGAGCTCACATCAGAGCATACAACTTTACTATCCATAACCCATGGACCTCAACATCCTTCTTACTACCTTGAGAAATAAAGAAAAGAACATGCAAAAAAAAAAAAAAAGATTGAATTCAAGTTTGACTTATTACATATACTGATAGATATATGTAAAAATATTTACTGAGATGTGTATATATGCAGGTTAATATCAACACATGTATTTCCTTGCTCTGTCAGTTGAGAGAACCTAGAAACAATGACAGGTAACATGACATGTCAATAGCAATGAGTATACTTAGTGCTCAAATCTTGGTTTCTTTTTTTTTTTTTTTAAAGATTTTATTTATTTATTCAACAGGATAGAGACAGCCAGCGAGAGAGGGAACACAAGCAGGGGGAGCGGGAGAAGAAGAAGCAGGCTCACAGCGGAGGAGCCTGATGTGGGGCTCTCGATCCCATAACGCCGGGATCACGCCCTGAGCCGAAGGCAGACGCCCAACCACTGTGCCACCCAGGCGCCCCCAAATCTTGGTTTCTAATGGCAATTTCCAATAAAAGAAACCAGAGGTCCTTGGAGAAATGGCTGATTCTAACTCTGGGACAGGAAATACACAAGATGAGCTTAGAGCATCTTATAAGGCCATAAATGAAGGAAATGCAAAACAAAACAAAGATACAGAAACACACACATACAATGGTGAGATATGTCAAAGAGATACAGAAGCCAACTGAAAGAACTCCCAGCAGCCAAAGTTGGAACAATTTGAGCAAAAACATAACATAATATTGATTATAGCCCACAGTATGAAATAAATATCCTTGAGTCCATTAGGATACAAATAAATAATTGAATAAATAAATAAGTAAAGGGCTGTTTTCCCATGTAGAAGAGTTCCAAATAATATATATACATAGCCCCATACATTCCATGTCAAAAATATGGAAGATAAATACCCACCCCATAAATGTGGGCTGCACATAGTGACTTACCCTTCAAGAATACAGTAAAGAAAGGGGGGAAATAGCTTACAAAGGAGAAATATGGCCAACGCTAACTCTACCAGGTGATCAAGATTAACATTAACAATGAAAAGTCATGCTGATAGCACATACTCTTGATATGATGTGATGAGAATAGCATCTGTCGTCTTCCATCAAAGAATCCCCCCAAGACTTCCTGTCACAGTCTAGAGAATCCTTGTGTGCAGATGCTATCCTGCATGGGATCCTGGAACAGGAAAGGAATACTAGCTAAAAACGGAGCAAATATGAGTAAAGTATGGTGGAGTTTAGTTAATATTTAGTTAAAATTGGTTCACGAGGTGTAACAAATCGCCCTAACAATGAAAGATGTTAACACTTGGGGAAACTGGGTATAGAGTATAAAAGAACTTTCTGTTCTATCTGTGTTATTTTTCTATAAATATAAAACTATTGTAAAATAAAAAGGTTATTTATAAAATAAAACAAATAAATAGCAAAAGTAGCCCTCAAACCATTCTTAATGAGTCATGAATATGATAACATCAAGAAAATCCAACTAATTTTTATTAGTCATTTGTCATGCGTACAATGAAGTGAATTAAATAATTCATGGTAATTCGTGAGTATGTTTTACCAGCAGAGTAATGTCTTAAACTTCAAAGACTGAACATCTGAAAGAAATTCTACTGGGCCTATTGGAAATCAGACTAAAGGCATTATATAGCATAAATAAACATTGGAAATGTACCCTAAAGCAATAATGCTACTGTTGCTCACTGCCATATGGCAAATGATTGCTGTTCAAGCCAAACTTAGAAAGCACAGTGTTATTACTGAAACACGAGGGTGGAAGAGATTCGTGATTTAAAGAACAAAACAAAACTCTCTCTATAATAACTTGCAACTGCTATCTCAATCAGAACAGCCTGCTAATGAAACCAGAGTCATCAGCACGTGTCTCACTTCATTCGACTCGAGTATTGGTGACAAACTCCAGCCCAATACTACCTTGCGGCCTTGTAGCCATTAGTCGATGTGGTACAAGAGTGTGCCAAGATAGCGTAAACCTCAAACCTTCTCTAGAAAAACCGCTTAAACAGAACATCTTCCTGATGATAGATCAGGCGTGTTATTTTCTTACGGCACTTGAGCCGCCTTAACCTGGAACTGACTCGAGTGGGAAAACTCTGCTGAGATGGGATGGACAAAATTTCAGCAAAATCCTTCTACTCACACTACGGCTAATCCCAAGTCTCTCAGTAGAGGATTTTCTGTACGACAAAAGCATCTCTACAAATTTCTTTTGCTGTGACTTATAGGCTGGCCAAAAAACTAAACATCAAGAGTGCACAGAAAAAGGTTTCCTCCCACTGGGCTTGTAGTTTATGCCTTAAAATTGATTTTCTCAACACAAATGCACAATGAATTATTGGAAGCATGAAAACGCATTCAGTCATCCCCAAAGGGCATTTTTAAATGCTAAATATTTAGCTATATGCTGAAACAGAGTATAAAATTAGAACCATATTTAACAGATGTTGAAAAAAATGGCATTATGCCAACAAATTCAAACTCCCAATATTGTTGCTATCATCCTGTGTAAGGAACAAAATAAGCAATGGTAAAATAACTGCACACCAAAATTGACAAAATAAGATTCATAGATAACCAGATGCACTCTGACTCACAATATGTGTTATACCTCTCAACTGAATGCAGCCAAAAAAAAATCATAGTTTCGGTTTTTGTGACTTTATTTCTATCAAGTGGCTCATTTAATTCAACCAGCAATCCAATATTTGCCAATCTTAAATAAGCCTCAGAACTCTCCTATGGAAAATTCAGGAATAGCATTTGTCTCCCATTAATGCAAAGCTATGAAGATTAAACTCATCAATTTATGATTGTCCTAAGATTTTGAGAAAGACTAGAAACTACTTTCCAAGGTGGTAATGGAAGCATTCAGAGAAACCATGTTCAAAATTGATTGCATTCTAAGTAAGAGGGAAGTGTGAGAAGTTTTCATCCTACCCTCAGCTTCCATCCCAACCCACACATGTATATATTTGATCAACATTAATTTACTCATAAGTCAGTCAATGAATAGTCACTGAGTACCTTCTATATGTTAAACACTGGGAAAATACCATAAAGAGATGGTAACCTCCCACCTGCATTATAATCAATAAATATCTAGACCTTTTCTGAGTTTTCCAGCTTTTTTGTTAATTCTTATCAGAGATGTTGGAATTTTAGTAATCAACATTATGCCTTATCTTTGCTTCTGCTATATTACTAGTCTTATTTGCATAGAACAACAACAACAAATTACAACCTAAGGTTTCTACTAAACAGCTATTTTATACTTAGTGGTTTAGGATCAGTAGAGGTATTAGGAAAAGTGTGAAAACTAATATTGCCCTCTGCTGGCAGATCCTTCAAGTAAAAAGCATTGTGTTTGCTTTGCCATTTTACCTTATTCTCAGTGGTTGGGGATACATTTTGTCATTAAGAGATTAGAGTTTGCTTCTTATAGGTAATATTTGGAATTCCTTCTGAAATAAAGTCCAAAACGTCTAGGCAGTGAAGATAATCACCGTCAGCACCAATCAAAAGAAATACTTTTTAAAATACAGCTCTGCCAACACGATGAGACATTGTCTCACAGCATAGTGGCTAAAATTCAGGGACACCTTAATCTTAATTTATTGAACCTGAATCTAATTATTCATGACTCTCCTGGCTCCTGCCAGCCAGATGGCTCTGAAATTTGAGTAGTCAACCCACAGGATAGACAACTATGCCTCTCTTTTGACAATGGGGGTGTATGAAATCACTCCAGTTAAAACTTCAGATGCGGCGTGAGGTTTGGAGATGGAGATCTCAAGAT
Organism: Ursus maritimus; assembly: GCF_017311325.1. Lineage (NCBI taxonomy): Eukaryota > Metazoa > Chordata > Mammalia > Carnivora > Ursidae > Ursus > Ursus maritimus. The sequence continues at coordinate 84,244,184 of NW_024424452.1, forward strand.
ATTTGAAGAAAGTCTTAGTTTTCACTGACCCTACGTTAATATACTGAGAAGCTTCATGAAGTAAAAGCTTCTTGTTAGTTAAAAAGATTTGAATCATGCTTTGGAGTTGCTTCCATCTTTTTTTAAATGAATTTCTCTTGTTTGATCAATGTAGATGAATTCAAGAAGCATTTGTTGTGCACAAGTGCTCTGTTATTGCATCTTTGTATTGCTAGTACTTAGCACAGTGGCCCATATATAATACATATTTAAGAAAGACTTATTGAATTGGTAAAGGAATTGGCCGATCCCTTTTACTATGTTGAATCAGATTTGTCCTTCTTTCACAATAAAATGCTTAGGGCGGACCATGGTATGGTACGTAGAAAGAACACGTGCTTTGGAGTTGGACAGGCTTGGGTTTAAATCCTAGATCTGATACCCAGCCGAGTGGTAAGAAAGCCACCTGACCTCGGCAAGCTGCAGCTTTCTCTGTAAAATAAGAAACATACTACTTTCTTCCTGTGTGGTTGTAGGGGTTATATGAGATAAATATGTAAAGTGTCTGGCACATAATGAGCTTTCAAAAGTTTCATTCTCTTCCCTTTCCGTTCAGGTGAATTGCTAACTTCTTTCTTTTTAATCAAGACTGTAGAACAAATTTTTCTCAGATCATTTTGAGAAAAGAATACAGAGGATGTGTTGTAGTTATACTATTTGTTTACATTTTGAAGCCCTTTCTTCCCCCATCAGGAATAATACGTATACAGTGGTCCCTCATTCGCAGGGACTACGTTCCATGACCCCCAGTTGATGCCTGAAACCGGAGGTAGTATTGAGCCCAATATATACTGTTTTTTCCTGTACATAGCTACCCATGATAAAGTTTAATTTACAGATCAGGCACAATAAGAGATTAACGACAACACTAATAATAGAACAAACAACAATATATGTAATAAAAGTTATGTGAATGTGGTGTCTCTCTCTCTCTCAAAACATCTTATCATACTGTGCTCACCCTTCATGCGATGATGTGAAATGATAAAACGCCTACGGGATGAGAGGAAGTGCGGTGAATGACGCAGGCGCGTTGTGGTTGCTGTTGTCCTGAGGATTCCTCGGAAGGATTACCTGATTCCAAACCACAGCGGACCACTCCTAACTGAAACCGCAGAAAGCAAATCCGTGGGTAAGGGGACTGCTGTATATAAGTTTCCACACTGTACCGGCTTTAGAGCTTCCTCTGACCTTAAAGTGGGTGACCAACACTAGAAAAGTCACTAGAGGGATATATTTTACTCACCGCCATTTTCCAATTATGCGAAAGTGGAGCAATTATAATGCCTCCCATTAGATTAATGATTTGCAGGTTTCAAAACACTTCAATCTCTACTCTCTTACTTCACTCTCACTTTAGTCCCATTTTTAAAGCTAAGGAAACTGAGAGGACAAAGGGGTGAATGCCAAATGTGGGGAATAAAACCAGAAGACCCCCGTTCTGACTTGTGCCGGGATCATTCCTGACCCATCTGGGATGCATAGCATCCTGTGTTTGCCTCCAGAGCTGCCATTACGTGCTCGCCAGCGCTCCCTGCCCTCCACTTCGGGCATTGCATCCTGGAGCCAAGCCGTCTCACACTGCCAATGGGACTGCGGTCTACTAGTTAAAGGAGACAACCAAGTCATGAGTCCTGGAGCTCATTTTTTTGTTTGCACAGTGACTCACTGAGACATGTGATGAGTTGTTTGGAATTAACTACTTTTCCAGCGTTTTACAAAGCCTAAGTGCCCTTGGTGGTATTTTTAACAATTCTAGGGAAGTTCTCGGTTTATTTTCAACATTAAAGATGCTACAGCAAGTGTGAGCAGAATGGAAAAGTTGAAGCTCTTGTCTGTAGGGCTACAGACTCAGAGTCTCCATTAGAAACAGCTGTGGCTGGAAGTTTTCTTCTGTGATGCATTTATTGACATTCTTGTTGTGTTGCCAGTGCTAGCTGGCGGCCAGCTGTTCTCATGATATTTTAATTAAAGAAGCTCCCACACCATCAAGAAATATTCTGTGCAAAGATGTACAACACCTGTCTGCTGCTGTCCCTGTACCGGATCTATCTCTATATCTAGTCCCCAACAATATAATTCACGCTCACTCTTTTTGCCCCACATCCCAAATAAAGTGTATTAAGCTGGGACCCCTCACCTTTAAGGAAATTTTATCCCCCTGAAATTGTATGCAAAATTGGGTATATATATATATATATGAAGAGAAGACTCATACTTTTTTTTTTAGGAAGAGAAGACTCATACTTTCAACAGATTTTCAAATGGATTCATTATTTGGAAAAAGGGTAAAAAAGATTGATGATAGGTACCCCTTTATACTAATTTTCTTTGGAAAAAAAATAATTGTTTCTTGTCTTAAAAACCTCAGTCAACAATGGGGGACTACTGAGGGTAAGTTAGAGACTAAATAAAGGATAAAAACACAGGATAGGAAAGTTAAATATAAACAGTGTATCTGCTGACAGGCAACAGATGATGAATCACTTGAAAAGAGTAGGTTATAAAATAGAAGTTTTACTACCAAAATTTTACCATAGTCAATATACTAACAATAAATGTATGTATCGACTTCTGTAAGAGGCTTTCTGAAAGGCAAATGTCATCTTTCAAGTTTATGGGCTCATGCTATGTCCAAAAAAGAAGTATATATTTAATCTTAGTAAATAATAATTTATAAATCGATGAATCATAATTTGCCAATATGCCCTGCTCATCTTCCCATTGACCAAGTAAAGCAGCCAGTTCAAAGCCATTGTCCTCTTCCTTCTCTATCATAGAATAGAAAAAATTTCATAAGTTCTAAATTTGCCTTACAACACCCAACACCGTAATGTGTGACATGGTATTGGCCATCAATATATTCCCCCAAATTGCCTTCAAGTTTGGAATTTTTTTTTAAAGATTTATTTACTTACTTATTTATTTATTTGAGAGAGAGAGTGCCCATGAACAAGGGGAAGAGGCAGAGGGAGAAGCAGAGTCCCCACTGAGTGGGGAGCCCAACTTAGGGCTCGATCGTAGGACCTGGAGATCACAACCTGAGCCGAAGGCAGACATTTAACCATCTGAGCCACCCTGGCAACCCAAGCCTGGAATTTTTTTTTAAAGATATTGCTTGTTTGTTTATTTATTTATTTGACAAAGAGATACAGGGATAGAGGGAACACAAGCAGGGGGGAGCTGGAGAGGGAGAAGCAGCCTCCCCGCTGAGCAGGGAGCCTGATATGGGGCTCAATCCCAGGACGTTGGGATCATGACCTGAGCCAAAGGCAGACGCTTAATGACTGAGCCACCCAGACACCCCCAAGTCTGTAATTTAATAAGAAATCTCATTTCACTTCCTACAGATATACAAGGCTTCCTACCTCCACTTCCCCTTCCTATCCCTACTTCCATGCTATCCTTTCCTTCTCCAACATCCCTCCTGGCCCTGCCTCTGCTCCCCATATCCCCTTACCCTCTTCCCCACAAAAAAAAGAGAAAAGAAATAATATTAAGAGTAGACATTTGGGGCACCTGGGTGGCTCAGTTGGTTAAGTGTGTGCCTTCAGCTCAGGTCATGATCCCAGGGTCCTGGGATCAAGCCCTGCATTGGGCTCCCTGCTCAGCTGGGAGTCTGCTTCTCCCTCTCCCTCTGCCTCTCCCCCCACTCATGCTCTGTCAATCTCTCTCCAATAAATAAAATCTTAAAAAAAAAAAAAAAGAGTTGTCTTTCTTTGGAGGCAGAGAAGTCAGCCCAGGACTTTATTCAATAGCACAGTAATTGAAGAAATATCCTTGAATGTATGACCAATTTTACAGCCTCACCATGTCCACCTTCTTTATATTACTTCTGTTTCCTTTCTCTTTAAGAATCTCTCATTGACTGATTGCTTCCAAGAAGCCCCAAGAAAAACCACTTTGTCACTAGAGCCATCCCAAATTCAATGCTTCTCACCACCTTCAATTTGGCCAATACTAGTCTTTGAGAAGAGAAGCAACAAAACTAAGGAAAAGGGACCGTGGCAATCTATTTTTCTCCCTCTTCCAGTCTGAAAGGATGAACTGTTAGATAATGGGAAAGGGGCAGACAAGTAAGAAAACAGCAGCAAAATGCACACACATACATACCTTGCGTAAAGGGCAAAATTGGGGTTGACAAGAATAACTGAGTGGTAAAATGAAGTTCATCTGAGTAGTGAGATGGCATTGCAAACACTTAAGTTTTGGGAAAGAGTTAACACTTGGCTCACTTCTAGTAAAATTCTCAATTTCTTATCCCTATAGATTTAGTAGCACAATAATGGAGCACAACAGGCAGTAAAAAGTTACTGCTTTGAAGAAAAAAGTGGGTTCTACAATAAAATGTGTAAACGTTGCTTCTTCAATGCCTGAGGCACTGTTTCCAGAAGCTTTTTTAGCCTCGTGTCATGTGCACATACAGAATATCAAAATAAAACTTTCAGTGGGAAATTTAATAAGGTTAATTCCTTTTTTAAAAAGATTTTGTTTATTTATTTATTTGAAAGAGAGAGAGAGAAAGCACTAGAAGGGGGAGGGTCAGAGGGAGAAGCGGACTCCCTGCTAAGCAGGGAGCCCGATGTGGAACTCGATCCCGGGACTCCAGGATCATGACCTAAGCCGAAGGCAGTTGCTTAACCAACTGAGCCACCCAGGCACCAGGTTAATTTCTTTTTTAAGAAAACTAGTTTTAGTGAGAGATGCGTGCTAGTCCTCGCATTCTAAGATTTATTCCAACAGCGGTAAAAATGTTTACACTTACTATGTGGTTCAGGCCAAGTTAATAATTAGTTCTAAATTCTACTATATTTCTGTATTATGTCAAATCTAACAAAAATCCGTCAAGATTTAAACAAAATTCATCAAATGTTTTAAGACTTCCTGAAATTCCATCTTCTCCACAAAGGCTTGCCTCAGTAAGGTGGCAATTTCCTGCCTCTTACCCTACCTTTGTCTTCCAATATAACATTCATAAATCTGATCCCATTTTAAACCGTTTAAGGGAAATGATGGAACTGTGCCAGAAGATTTAAGATACCCAAAGCCCTGATTCCAAAGGAGTAGGGAGCAGGAGAAACAAAATACAAGGTCTTTGAAGTTAAAGGCTGCATCTTAATTACTTTTTTATTGCCGGTACTTAGGATAGTGTCTGTAAAATGAATGAATGAATGAATGAATGAATGAATGAAGAAATCAATTCAAATAGATTCTGAAAACCACAGACTGGCAAATATAGCATCTACCTTCTCTTGAAATGAGAAATATGTCAATGAATTGTTTACCCTTTAAAAAAGAGAGCATGGGAGCACCTGGGTGGCTCAGTTGGTTAAGCAGTTAAGCATCTGCTTTCAGCTCAGACCAAGATCTCAGGGTCCTGGGATGGAGCCCTGGAGCCTGTTTCTCCCTCTCCCTCCACCCCTCCCCCTGCTCATACTCACTCTCTCTCTCAAATAAATAAGTAAAATCTTGAAAGAAGGAGGGAAGGAAGGAAGGAAGGAAGGAAGGAAGGAAGGAAGGAAGGAAGGAGGGAAGGAAGGAGGGAAGGAAGGAAGGAGGGAAGGAAGGAGGGAAGGAAGGGAAGGAAGAAGGAAGGAAGGAAGGAAGGAAGGAAGGAAGGAGGGAAGGAAGGAGGGAAGGAAGGAAGGAGGGAAGGAAGGAGGGAGGAAGGAAGGAAGGAAGGAAGGAAGGAAGGAAGGAAGGAAGGAAGGAAGGAAGGAGGGAAGGAAGGAAGGAAGGAAGGAAGGAAGGAAGGAAGGAAGGAAGGAAGGAAGGAAGGAAGGAAGCTAGCCTGACATCCTGGATTCACTAAAAACAAATCACATCATCCTAAACCCACTAGGATTTTACTCTTTGCCCTGCTCTGATCAACTTAGATCAAAACATAATCAGCATACTAACTTGTGAAGGTTACAAAATTGGTGAGGATTGTTAATACACTAGATAATACAGTAGAAATTCTCCTTTGTTTCAAAGTTCTGAAAAATGGACTGAAAGCAATCTATTTAAAATTTAACAAAGAGAAATGTAAATGACTGTTTCAGATTTATGAAAACAACTTAAAAATTCAAGATGAGGGGCAACTGGGTGGCTCATTTGTTAAGCGTCTGCCTTTGGCTCAGGTTGTGATCCCAGGGGCCTGGGATCGAGCCCTGCATTGGGCTCCCTGCTCAGCGGAAAGCCTGCTTCTCCTTCTCCCTCTGCCCCTGCTTGTGTTCCCTCTCTTGCTGTCTCTCTCTCTCCATCAAATAAATAAATAAAATCTTAAAAAAAATTCAAGATGAGAGAATCTGGATTCAGTGATGTGAAAAACATGGTATGGCATAGCATGGCATGGAAAAAAAAAACAATGCAAAGGTTTCAACGGACCTCAGCTCAGTACGAGCTGATGATGTGAGACGGCTACTAAAAAAGTTAATGTAAGTCTTAGTATTAATAGAAATATTCTATACAGATTATAAGAGTAAAAAGTCCTCTGTAGTCTGCATTAGATAGAAGCCATCTTTGCCCTCTTGTTCTGACACTTTAACAGAAATGCTGATTAACTGGAGAATGTTGAGAAGAGCATGACCAAGATGGTGAGAAGCATTAAAGGCACATCAGATAAAGAATATTTAAGAAATTTGGAGCATCCAAGTTAAGGGAGATGAATTTAATCACCAGGTTTGTTTTTATTTATTTATTGGACTTCAAGGACACAAAAGTATAGTAATCATAATACTTGGTTTAAGACACATTCTCTTCACTGATCACAAATGTTCTTAATCATTTATTTTTATGCTTGATTGTTTGCTTGTCTGTTTTTAATGATGTAGCAAGATCCCATGAACCCACCACCCTAAAAGAAAATAAGAACTTGGCAATAACTTACTTCTACTTCTGACAGTGGCCACAAGGTATCTCCAGCAGATGGCCACAAAAATAGGTCCCATTCTTACAATATGATATTGAAATTCTACCGGTGGAGTGGTGAGGTCTATGCATCCTCCTCTTGAAACTGGACCATTGTAACTGCCTTGACCAATAATGTTTGGCAAAAGTGACACTATACAACTATACTAGATCATAAAGATGACATGCGCTTTTGCTTTTCCCCCTTTGGATGCTTGCTCGTGGGATGCAGGCATCATGCTGTGAAGAAACTCAAATTAGCCCACACTGAGAATCCTTGCGGAGAGGCCACAAATAGGTGTTCCAGCCATTAGCCAACATCAACAGCTAGACATCCCCAGATGATTCCAGCTCCCAACTCCCAAATTCAGCCCATCCTTCCAGTCTTCTCAGTTGAGGCTCGGACATCATGAAGCAAACACAAGATATCCCCATTATTTCTTGTCCCGACCTCTGATGCATAGAATCTGTGAACATCATTAAACGGTTGTTTTATGACACTAAGATTTGGGTGGTTTGTCACACAGCAATAGTAACTGGATACCAGTATGTGGTCATTACGATGCATTTCCCTGTTGCACTCAAAACACCACCTTGTATCTTGTGTTTATCTATCTCTTCTTTTCATCTTTTGTTATTAGATCTCATCTTCAAGTAAGCCTAAGAGTATAGTTTTAATTTAATATTGTTTTTTACTTTATAAAAGGATATCATATTTAATGTATGCTTTTGGAACTTTTTCTTTTAACATTACGTTTGTATTATCCATTCGAAAAGCTGTTGTTCAATAATGTTGACTGCTAAATAATATTCCATTGAATAAATATACTCTCATTTCCACTCTCCTGTCAATGCGCTGTTAAGTTTTCCTAGGTTTTTGCTCTTGTGAATAGTGCTGTCAAGAACATTCTCATATACATCTCCTAGAGTATTTGTACAAAAGTTGATCTTACGAATAAAACTAAGAAGGAGACTACAAGAAGGTAGGATATGTGTTGGGTCAAATATTTAAAAGAATGTGGTAATGGGGCTCCTGGGTGGCTCAGTCAGTTAAGCGACTGACTCTTGATTTTGGCTCAGTCATGATCTCAGGGTTGTGAGATCAAGCTCCACGCCAGGCTCCATGCTGAATGTGGAACCTGCTTGAGATTTTCTCTCTGTCTCTCTCTGCCCCCCCCCACTCATGCTCTCTCTCTCTCTCAAAAAAAATAACTTTTTTTAATTAAAAATTTTAAAAATTAATAAATAAATAAATAAGTGTGGTAAGGAAGAGGACTACAATTAAGGCATAATATAAAGAACTGGCCCTAGACTCAGCTGACTTTCAAGGAATCTAAGTTTTGCAGCTCAAAGTTCTATGACCATGGACAATTCATTTTGTTAATCTACAAGCATTTTTATCGAGATTTAATTTATAATATGAAATAACTTTGTAAATTATATTGATATAAAAATATGGCATTGTATGTAAGAATAAATGTAGTGGTTTTATGTGTTACTACAGAAAAAAAAATTAGGACCAAAGCCTGGAAGTTACACAGGCTCAGATATTGTACCAAAGATAAAAAAGAACTTTTAACAGTTTAACCCGTTCAACAATAAAACAAGCTTCTTGGAATGGTTGAGTTAAGACTGGGTCTGGGGTACGTCTGGGGTAAGACTGGGTCTGGGATCTCCCTGCAATACCAGGTCAGGCAAGTGGGGTGGGAGGGATCACAATGAAAGGATGACGGGCTAGGCTTCAGGACTGGATATATGTGAAGGATTCTTAGCCAAGAAGCCAAGAACAGAAGTATGAGCAACAGGACATACCCAGGCAAATCATTTAGCTCTTTCAGTTATGCTGTGTGTTATGGATTAAATCGTGACACCCCCCACCAAAGATATGCTGAGGTCCTAACTCCTGGTATCTATAATGTGACCATATTTGGAAACAGGGCCTTTGCAGATGTAACCAAATTAAGATGAGGTCATTAGTGTTGGCCTTTAATCCAATATTTTTTTTTTAAAGATTTTTATTTATTTATTCGACAGACAGAGAGACAGCCAGCGAGAGAGGGAACACAAGCAGGGGGAGTGGGAGAGGAAGCAGCAGGCTCACAGCAGAGGAGCCTGATGTGGGGCTCGATCCCACAACGCCAGGATCACGCCCTGAGCCGAAGGCAGACGCTTAACCGCTGTGCCACCCAGGCGCCCCGCCTTTAATCCAATATGACTGGTATCCTTGTAAGAGGGGAAGACAGCCATAGGAAGAGATACACCAACAGAAGCATAGACTAGAGTTTTGTTGCCACCAACTAAAGAATATCTCCAGATATAACTAGAAGAAGGAAAAATCCTCTTCTAGAGGCTTCACAGGAAGCATGGCTTTGCCAACACCTTAATTTCAGTATTCTAGTCTCCAGAACGGTGGGAGATGAAATTTCTATTGTTTTAAGCCACCGAGTTTGTGGTAATTTGTTATGGCAGTCCTAGAAAAACTAACACACTGTTAGTCATTAAGAGTCCAAGGAGGCATAGACAATTACTGATGCTTGCACAATTGTATAGCAGGGATGTTGTGAAAGAGATGACTTCACTGAAAGGGAATTTGGACATATCACCCCTAAAGGTCCTTCTTGATTACGTGATTCTGTAACGCACTGATCCAGTAAGATTCTCGCACCAATAGATACATAGCATAGATATATAGATTGCAATTAATGGGTTAGAAAGGCCAGACAAGATGTCTAACACACGTATTCATTTAAACCTCACAAATCTTAAATCAGATGTGCTCAGCTTCCCACAATAACATAGGTGTCTATATATCTCTACCCATGAATGCCAACATTCTCTTCTGGCAAGATGTAGGAAGGATACAGTAATAGATTAACACCATGATAACTATTTGGGATTATTAGATACAAAAAAGTAGAAAATAAAATATAAATGTGAAAAATTTGTGTTTCTCAAGTATTTTATCTTACCTAGAGATTAAGAGGGAGGAGGAGGGGGAAGAGGAGAGGAAGGAGAGGAGAGAGGGAGGGAAGAAGAAGGAAGGAAGGGAAGAAGGAAGAGAGAGAGGAAGAAAGAAGTGAGGAAGGGAGGGCAGGAGGGAAGGAGAAAGGGAGGACAGATGGAAAGACATCAGGGTATATAACACCACTTCCTGAATAGAGGGCCAGGAGTCAGAAAGTCCAAATTACTGAACTAGTCTCTGCACCATCCTAATAATAAAGCAAGTAAATGTTTTTCCAAAAGTTATAAGTTACCAATGATACATTTATCTCAATGAGATGTTCACAGTGCTTTAAGAAAGCTATTAATGGTACATGATTCACATCTCTGTTGAATCTGTTTCTGTTCAATATTTGCATAGTTTTATAAATGTCAATATGTTCTTACATTTACACAGTCTCTCATGGATTATAAACTCTGAATGGGGAAGACACTCTATTTTACAGATATACTATGCCACCAGACATTTGGAGATTCCTAAATTAGAACAAATAGTGATCTAGTTAAATATCATTGTGTTTTGCCTGTAAACTAAAGGTGCTTTTTAATCCCCACATGGAATTGTTGTGTTGATTAAATAAGACAAGGACAAGGCAATTGCACAGTGGCCATCAGTAAATCTCCATTAAATATCATCTCCAGGTTTCATACGGAGACAAATATTAAGAGTCAATATTTGTGCTTAAAACCCCAATGTTTATAGCAACAATGTCCACAATAGCCAAACTATGGAAAGAGCCCAGATGTTCATTGACAGATGAATGGATAAAGATGATGTGGTCTGTACACACACACACACACACACACACACACACACACACACAGAGGAATATTACTTAGGCATCAAAAAGGATGAAATCTTACCATTTGCAGCAATGTGGATGGAACAGGAGGGTATTATGCTAAGTGAAATAAATCAATCAGAGAAAGACAATTATCATATGGTTTCACAACTTAAGAAATGAAACAGAGGATCATAGGGGAAGGGAGGGAAAAATAAAATAAGACAAAATCAGAGAGGGAGACAAACCATAAGAACTCTTAACCATAGGAAACAAACTTAGGGTTGATGGAGGGGAGGTGGGTGGGGGGATGGGGTAACTGATGGGCATTAAGGAGGGCACATGATGGAATGAGCACTGGGTGTTATATGCAACTGGTGAATCACTGAACTCTACATCTGAAACTAATGAAACACTATATGTTAATTAATTGAATTTAAATAAAATAAGATAAAAAAATTAAATGTGGAAAATGTTAAGATCTTTACCCCCATAATGAAATGCTGACAATGGCAGAGTATAGAGTAACCTCTATAAAGCACCAGTTTTAAGCCCAACAATCGAGGGGTTAGACCATGGCTCTCCTACCCAGTGAGCTATATGACCTCAGGTAAGTTGTCTAGCTCCCTTATCATCAGTTGTCTTATCATAAGAGTTATTTTCAGGGTCATCACATAAGTATTAGTTGTAACACTTATAAAGCATCTAATGTCATGCCTGGCACACAGGGAGCATTTGATAAATAGTAGTAGTAAATCCAAGGGGGTCTTCAGACCATGTTGACTCATCTCAAAGGGTTCCTCTAAGTACTTTCCATTCCTCTATACACAACTTCTATTTTATCTAATAATTTGAGTTCTACTTCCATATCATTACATACATATGTTGTGCCTATATTACAAAAAAATCACACAATTATTAAAAATTAAGTGCCTTATGAAGGAAAAGTATCCAAAACCGAAAAAAGGAAAAAAAAATCAGTATCAGATGGTTGAAGGCCAATCCAAGGATTATCTGGGAGATGTCATTGTTTAATTTACTCTTTATTGGGACACCTGGGTGGTTCAGTCAGTTAAACATCTGCCTTCAGCTCAGGCCATGATCCCGGGGTCCTGGGATCAAGTCCTGCACTGGGCTCCCTGCTGAGAAGAGACCCTGCTTCTCCCTCTGCCACTCTCCCTGCTTGTGTGCTGTCACTCTCTCTGACAAATGAATAAATAAAATCTTCAAAGAAAAATTTACTATTTACTGCTGACTAAAGGTCCCAAATTTAATAATGTTACCATGAACTGTATAGATTTTTTTCTAGTAGAGATGCAAATAATGTGTTTTGTGGAACAGAATATCCCAAGGCTTGTGGTTATGGGTATTAACTAGTATTTTTGCATCTAGTTCAGTAATCTTCTCCTAACATTCCTTCATTAAATTACCTATAAATATCTGAAGTCTTCAAATGCTCTTTGACCCAGTCTTACCATCTTCCCAATTCCCTCACTAATAAATGAGTGAATAAAATCTTTGACATGTGTTCACGTTATATTTGCATGTGAGTCATAATTTTAATTTTCTAAAAATTATATGTTAGCAGCCCTGAGAAAGCTTATTAGGAACTTAATTACCATAATCTTTTACAAAATGAAAAATTATTTGGCGATGTGAATTATCACTTTCTAATTTATCTGTTACATCAGTTCAGAGTTTTGCTGTGTTCTCAGAGCTGGGCATTCCTGTGTTCAGGCCGCCGGCACGATCAAGGACAGCTGCCAGCTGCTGTGGCAAGATACGTTGGCAGAAGTTCTAAGATCTCCTATTCAACTCTATTTGCAATGAATTAAAAATCGCTGCCACAGTTGCTATTGGCTTCCCTTTCTTTACTTATTCCAATCTGCATTAATGGTCTGAGAGATAAGGCTCATGGTACCACAGGCTCACAATGTCTGGCTACTTCACACATATGAAATAGTTCCACTCCAGTTTTCTTGCCAAAAGGGGAGAATAAACAAAGCTGGACTCTGAAAGAGCGGGCTTGTTGGTTTCACCTGATTTGCACCTTGTTAATATGTAAGGCTCACTGACACAGAAGCCATTTGGCAACACTTGGAGCCAAATCTCTGCTTAATTCATGATTACTTTAAGCCATGTGAATATCATGGGTTTATATGCTCAAGGTTTTGAAGAAAGAAAAGTTTGGACAACCCAGATCTGAATGTAAAATTTTATGGATAATTCAAGGGCTAATGATCCTTGTTTCCATGAACAAATATTGAAGTATATGATAAATCCATTAGGCTCAGAATAGGAAAACAAAAAAAGATACAAATGGGGGTGAATTATTCTCTTCATAGAAGGATTCTGCACTATAAAAATAATTCAGGGGCACCTGGGTGGCTCAGTCAGTTAAGCGTCTGCCTTCACCTCAAGTCATGATCTTAGGGTCCTGAGATTGAGCCCCGCATTGGGCTCCCTGCTCAGTGGGAAGCCTGCTTTCCCTCTCCCTCTGCCACCTGTCCCTCTCCCCTGCTTTCTCTCTCTTTCACTCTCTCACAAGTAAGTAAATAAAATAATCATTTAAAAAATTCATCATAATACCTTTTAGGAGTGAAACCCCGGGGCCTATAAACTTTTCTTTTTCTTCTCCTCTCTTTCTCAATACAAATGTTTAAAGCAGCGAGGTAGAATGAGCAAGGCTTTCGTACTGCTAGTGGTGTGTGACCTTAGAGAAAACTATTCATCTCACTTGGACAGAATTTTCTTATCCAAGAACGAATGAGTGAGTCTAGTGGACTTAGATCAGATCTTTCTTCTAGCACTAATTTTCATTTTTGACTTAATTTTCAGATATTTAGCTAGTTGGAAGGGTAGCTAGATCAAGCCTATATTCTTCCATTTACTGATACTGCAAATGGGCATGAATCCTAGGTTTTTTGCTCACAAGCTGTGTGACTTTGGGCAAGTCACTGAAACTCATAAAGCCTCAGTGTCCTTATCTGTAAAATGGGGACAGGGATGCTACTTATGGCATATATTTGAAAGGTTAAATGGCTAAGTGTATTCAAAATGCCTGATACAGTAACTAGTATGTAGTTTTACTCAATAAGTATCAGTGGTTTTTACTGTTGGAACCATGGTACGATAAGACTTCTGAGTTCAAGGAAAAATTTTGCAAAATAATTTTTTAAAATCTATCTTCAAAGCTATGTATGCTCATTTTGACCCAGTGCAACTCACTTTAAGATATCCTGTCTAGAACTGAAATTAATTTTGCATTTCACAGTAATTTTCTCACGAGCATATAACGATTAACAATATAATATTTTCAATCCTTTATTATCCTGCAGATAGAAAACACTACATACTTATCTGACATTTTATTACATTTTTTAAAAAGCTAAAATATTGGCATTGACATTAAGACAGGATGACAGAGAAGATTAAGAAGGAACTACAGTTGTTAAAAAAGTTTCCTGAACAAAGTGTAAATTCTCTTCATCTGAAATAGCCTCTAAAACGTTTTCATATTTTTTAAGATTTACTGATTTGTTTGAGAGGGACAGAGAGCGTGGGCGGATGGGCAGAAGGCAAGGGAGAGAGAGAATCCTCAAGCAGACTCCCCGCTGAGCCCAGAGCCTGTGGGGCTCAATCCCAGAACCCTAAGATCATGACTTGAGCCGAAATCAAGAGTGACAGACTGAGCCACACAGGTGCCCCTAAAATATTTTTTATAATGGCAGTATTAATATTAATTCAAATGGTATATTTTTGCTTATAGGTGCTAAAAACTATGGGTTGTATGGACTCTAAGAAGTCAATTTGAGTTTCAATTTTTTAAATTTAAGCATCATAGCTAAGATCTGGGAAAAAAACATGAAATTCATCTAATTGCCAATTTTACAGGTTTATTTACAAGTTTGTCGTGACTATCATCCAAAGTGGTAAATAATTCTAAGCTTAACATTGGTAACATTTCAGCCTTAGTTACTATATAGTTATTTCCATTTAACAGGTCATAAAAACAGCAGTGAGAATACTACTACTACAACTTATTAAATATCTGCCTTTTACGGAGCACTCCCTTACTATGGGTCTGCAATTATTAAGTACATGAGCATTTATTTCTTTTTAGTTTTAATTCCAATATAGTTAACATACAGTGTTATATTAGTTTCAGGGGTACAATATAGTGATTTCAACACTTCCATACATCACCCAGTGCTTACCATGGTAAGTGGGCTCTTTAACCCCCATCACCTATTTCAGCCATCTCCTCAATCCCCCTTCCCTGAGATCGTGACCTGAGCCGAAAGCAGGAGCCCAACATTCAACTGACTGAACCTCCAGGTGCCCCATGTCATCAAAATTTTTAAAAATCCATCCATTTCTTCAACGTTCTCCTGTGCAGAGCCTTGATGGAGTGGCGTGAAGGCCCTAAAGAGAGAGAGGGCAGGCTGGGGCAGGGATGTGCATAGCCTTAGGAACGGGTGTAAAGTCTAGGCTTTATTTTAGATTTGGGTAAGGGGAGAAGCTGTTGAAAGTTTCAGAGCAGAATATAACTGGCCGTAACCTGTGCAAAATCTTGAGGGTGAGACTACAGATGGGGGGTCAGGTGGGAGATGATACAGAAACAATTATATACAGAGGTGGTGGTGGTGGAGATTTGAATTTGAGCCAGGGCAGGTGCTGGCACTTGTCAGCTGAGACTGGGTTAGAGAAAGAAGGGCAGAGCTCAACTCTCTGATATGGACAGAAAAGAGGAAAAGACCGGTATATGAGAGAAGAGGTGCTCAGCTCTTGTTTCATCCCTGGGGCAGGGACCAAGGGGGATGGACCATCATTCTCTACCCATCTCTGGGTCCTTGCTTCCTGAGACCGCCACCCTCCAACAAAGTTTTAAATTTGGAGTCCACGTTGAAGCCTGAGGGATACAGGGAGAAAAGGAGGAACCAAAAATGGAGGCAAAGTCCATGCAATGTGAGCACTAACAGATCTTATAAGAAGATAATGACAGAAGAGGTCATCATTCATCATTTGAGGGTCAAGTGTGTCTGTGAGAAGGCGATTCCCCCACCTTCTTGGGGGGGGGTAGAGGGAAGTTTTCCTTCCACAAGGCAAGTGAGTAAATCTCTGAGAATAGCCCTAAAGGAGAGCCGGGTGCCCGCAGAAACAGGCATCACTTCCTAGCTAGAACCACCCTGGGCTGCAAAGTCCAGAGGTCTACATTCATCCCAGTATAGAGGCCAAGCTTGGTGAGACCATTCTCAGGGTGGAGGCCATTATCAGAGAAGAGACCTGTGGCATATTTGCCTTTACAGTCTCTTCCCTAATCTGGGGGAGAATAAAGAGTTGCATAACATCTGTTCCTGTGTTAGGAGATTCTAGAAATAGGAGGCAACATCTGAAGGTTTGATGACACCATTCTGCCATGCGTCTAGGAGAAGGAAGGGGACAAACACTCCCCAATCCCAGTTCTCCATGTCCCATAAAGGATATGTACTATCATCCCTCTCATTCCTTGGCTCCATAAGAAGGTTCACAGAGATTAGCCAAGGGGCAGGAGGCCTGGGAGTTGCCCAGGCAGCCCACCTTGGAAAAATGTTTAGAATTTTTACCCCTGGCAGCAATGAAGGGCCCAAAATGAAGCTAAACTGAGACCCCTACAAGCCACCAATAGTTCCTATGCAGAGACCACCATATCAACAGAGGCCACCAGCATCAGAGAGAAATAGGCTAACTCAGAATGAGCAGAGGACTCCTCAATCCCTGGCCACTCAGGTGTGACCCTCTGACAGGCACTATCAGCATCACCTGGGAGTTAAAATTAGCAACGCAGAGTCTCAGGCCCCACCCTCAATCTTCTGAATCACAATCTGCTTTTTATCGAGACCAATAGGAGATTCATATGTGCATAAAAGTCTCCGCAACAGTGCTGTAAACCCTGACTCTGTGACCAGTTCTGGGAGCAGAGTTTCTTCTCCCTTCCCACTGAGTTGGCTGCAGTAAGCGCTGTGAGGACGTGTGGGAGTCTGGGGTTTGATGAGACATGAGAAGGAAGGTCCAAAAGGAAAAGAAAGAAGAAAGAGTGTGCAAGAGAGTTCACATACACCCACTTTTCAGGTCACCAGGTAGACAGTGTCAGGGAAAAGGGAGCAGAAAAGCTTTAGATGAAGTTTAAGAAAAAGTTTTAAAATGAACAGTCTTAGGGGTGCCTGGGTGGCTCAGTCATTAAGCGTCTGCCTCAGGGCGTGATCCCGGCGTTCTGGGATCGAGCCCCACATCAGGCTCCTCCGCTGGGAGCCTGCTACTTCCTCTCCCACTCCCCCTGCCTGTGTTCCCTCTCTCGCTGGCTGTCTCCTGTCGAATGAATAAATAAAATCTTAAAAAAAAAAAAAGAACAGTCTTAAATACTCAAATAAGACTGTCCTGATAATCACATTGACAGGAATGACCTTGGCCAAGATGTTCTGAAGGGCAAGTTCAACAGAGAGCTTTTCTGAAATCAGAAATAAGAAAAAAATGTAATGGTTCCATGTTTACACGCTCCATAAGTTGAGAGTTCTCAGGAAGGCACTTCAACAATCCTGCATTTATCCACCAAACATTTATTAAAAACCTAAATGCAGGGCGCTGTGCTAAGTACCAGAATGCAAGCAAATAAGACATGAACCTAAGGGACTAAAAGACAAATGGGTGAGAAAGTTGTCCCTTCAGCAAATATTCACTGTTACCCTCTTCGATCCAGGCACTGTTGTGAGCACTAGGAGTGGACTAAATAAGCAAACGCCCTACTCGTGGAGCTTACATTCTAGTGGAGGAACCGGATAATACACGAGATAAAATGGATGGTATGTGGGATAAGGGCTAAGGAAAAAAAAAAGGCAGCGAAGTGGGGTTGGGAGTGTAGGGGGAGCGTTGCAATTTTAAATAGGGGGGCCAGGAAAGAAGCATGAATTCTGAGTAACCCCAAAGCACACCTTGTGAGTGTCAGAAAGGAGAGCACTCCAGGCAGACAGAGCAGTAATCCAAAGGCTTTTCAATGCCAAGACCACCAAGGAGGCCACTGTATGGCTGCAGCAGAAGGAGAGCAGGTGAGAGTCAGAGGACATGATGTTGGAGAGGTAATGCCCATCAGGGGGGCCTTGAAGACCCCTGTGAGGACTTGGGCTTTTCCTCTAAGTGAAAGGGGAGTCATGGAAGGCTGTTATGCAGGGGAGTGATGGGAATCTGACTTACGTTCTGATAGGCTCAGTCTGATTGCTAGGAACGATGGAATGAAGAGGAGTTGTAAGATTCTGGGTGTGATTTTCAGGTAGAGTCACCATTTGCTTTGGAGTGGGAAAAAAAGAAAAGACAGGAGTCAAGAATAACATGTAAACAAGTCAGTATAATAAAATATTGTATTTTGTTCACTAAATTCTGTAAATTGCACCTCATGTAAATCCAAAGAGCTCTAGTCTTGGTCCCAGGACATCCAGCTGAGCCTTAGCAGGACTTCGTGCTGGCCTGACGTGGGCTATACGCGGCATAGAGAGCTGCCGTACAGCGGATGCCATACAGCTTTTCTAGGTTGTGATGAGGCAACTTAGAGAATGAAATCACAGGATGTTCCAGGTGGCACCTGTCTGCTTTCTTGAACCAAGTTAAACCACGTGTTAGAGTATTTCTTGTGTTTCTGTCCGGTGTTCTGAGGTTGTAATCTCTAATCTAATCCACAGAAGGTGTGGGAAGGTACTACTAACGAGGTTCCCCTTAACGGCTCCTTCCATTCCAGAACTAACTTAACAGCTGGTCCCTGAAAGTCTCTTCAATCCTTAAGAAGCCCAAAACTAATTTCTTAACAAAAAGTGGCAAACAAGTGCCTCAATGGGAAAAATTATCTGGAAATAAGCTAAATCTGAAAGATACAGTTTTAAATACCCAATTGTAAGTCTCAGTTATTTTCAGACATCATCTCAACTGCAGTATTTTCCGAAAATGTCCATCCTGACTTCCTTTTTAAAACAATCTATAAACCAGGATCATAAAATCCAACGGGATCTACATTTTTAACATCTAACCACAAGGTGGAGATCTAAAGCAAAGAGTAGTTTCATAACAGGGCTCAACTTAGAATCCAGAGCTTCTCATCCAAGATTAGAGGTGTCTGTGTTCTCAGACTGTACAGAAATTGCATTATTTTAAGTTAAAGGAAAAGACATCGCTTATGTATCCGTGTTCTCTTATACGGATTAGAAATGTATACGGCGCACAAGTATTTCAGGAAGCTCTAAGCAACACAATGTCATTCACGCGTGCAGCAAAGTGGAGACATTGATTAGATTTTCAAGCTTTAGGTATAAAGTAAGGAGAACGCTATTGTTTTATTACTTGATTGTGAGTACATTTTAACAAGGGCTAATGTGATTATTTTAGTCCAGATATTGGAAGGCTGGTACTGAAAACTCAGTCCCTTTAAAACTCACAGACACAAGTACCAGACTAGTGGTTCTAAAGATTCTAAACCATGAGTATGACTAAAATACTCCTCCAGTTTCATTTCATGTGTACACGGTAGTGGGACTAACTTACCAAGTGAAGCCCTGGTGACAGCAGAAACTCCTCATCTCCTTTAAGATTAATGGGTTTTATCAGTTTGCCCAATGGCACACCAAATGCACTCGTTTGATTCACAGATTATCCTCCAGGGTCACTTCATCTAGAAGTTTCACTATCTTAAAAATAATCTAAATTTCCTTGGATTTCTTGTAGTGTGAATAATTATTTTTCCCTATAGAAACAAAAAACAGTCGAAAGAGATAATCTAAGCTAAATAGTAAATAGAAAACATGGTATGAGCTTTTCTGTTTCTTCTACTTCCATATGTTTTAACTTATTTAAAGATCATGTAACAGAAGTATATTAACTAGTTCAGCTGCAGCCAAAATTCTTGGCAGGGTAACTCCTTAAATTTCCTCTGCTATTTTTTATCATAATGAAAGAAGCCATTCGTGGAAACTGTTTTTCCTCCTAGTTTACTCAAGTTCTAAGAACTTCAATCTTCTATTTATTAAAGGTGTTGATCACCATACCTTAGAAAATTAAAAAGGAAGGCAAACACATGCTCCAAGATTGTTGCTTTCAGTTCTTAGGTGGGAATTTCCCCTCATTCCTTAGCAGCAGATTTCTCTCTTTATCTCCGTCACCTGCCTATGGTTACAACTAGTAGAGCAGAGTTCCAAGCTGTTTATTTAGATAAGCATCAAAGTTTGGGATGCTGATCTGTACTCAAGAGACCTTTGATCCTGTGCACCTTGATTTGGAAATCAAATTGGAACTCTAACAAGAAAGATTTGTCTCTTCCGCTACGTTCTGGTCTCAGTAAGGCCGGAAATACCAAGAGCCGGCTTCGTGGTAGTTTAGAACTTCCGCTTCCTGTTCTGGACGAAAGAAGAAGAGGACACATATACAAACATGCACCACAAAATACAGTGACCTTTTGCAATCCACCACAACATCCAGGTTAAATTTTGTTCAGATGTTGCCTGTTTACTTAACCAGTGTAAGCTTATGGGCCACCATTTCAAACCAAAACAAAATCCGTGGAAGGCTTTCAGGTCACCATGTACTGGTTGCTTCGCTGGGGATCTTGAAAAAGAGCGAGAAACATTCTCCAGGAGTGGCATCTGGAAAGCCAGTACGATGTGTGAGCCAGATGGTCAGTTCTAGCTCAGACGGCAATAAAGGCTGCTCAGTTCTCTGTTCCTCCAGGCGCTGGTTCTCAAATTCTGTGCGCAGCTTACTGGCATGGAGGGCTGGTTAAAATGCAAATGACTGGGCCCATCCCACCTGACCGTGGTTTCTGATTCACTAAGTCTGGGGTAGGGTCCGAGAATTTGAGTTTCTAACACATTACCTGGTGATGCTGATTCTCCTGATCTGAGGCTCATGCTTGGAGACCCACTGCTTTAAGTGATTTCGTCTGTGAAAATGGAGGAAATCCTTAAACCTTGGCAAATGTTGGGATTTCATTTTAAAGGGGAAGTGAGACAAGAGCACAGGGTTTAGAATCAGCCATACTTACAATTTGAATCTGGGCTTGTCCAAAGCTGTGAGTCCTGGCAAATTGCCTAACTCTGAACCATACTTTCCTTCTCTGTAAAATGGGGGAAATAATCACAACCTGTATCTGAGAACCAAATGAGATACTGTATGTAAGGTGTCTGGCACATGGTACTCTATAAATGATTATTTTTATTTAAAAAATTATAGACATTCTTAGTAAATAAACAAACAGATTTAATAAACAAATTCAGATTTAGGCAATAATCTCTGAGATCTAAGCACAGGAGAAACTTTGGTCAGGATACAATATGGGTTTGTATTGGATTGAGATTCAATAAAAAGAAGTTGGTACAGTTTAAAGAACAATCTTGTTCCTTTAAAATAAAAATCTCTCATAAGATTCTGGTGCTTTCTTGAAAACAATCACTAATTCCCATTTCTTTATTGCTGTCTTAAAGCTCATTCTAACATTTACTTCTTTATTCTGTCTCTTGCTGATATATTTTTCTACTCTGCTGTTATATAGAAAGAAAGAGTGAGAGAAAGGGAGGGAAGGAGGGAGGGAGGGAGAGAGGGAGGAAGGAAGGAAGGAAAGAAGGAAGGAAGGAAGGAAGGGAGGAAGGAAGAGAGATTCTTTTTTCTAATATGGAAAATTCTAGGGGCTCTAAATTCCAGTTACCGAATCAGAGTCTGAGCACAAGGGGATAATTAACAAATTGAAGAAATTGAAGAAAATTAACAACATATGTT
This sequence comes from Ursus maritimus, assembly GCF_017311325.1. Taxonomy (NCBI): domain Eukaryota; kingdom Metazoa; phylum Chordata; class Mammalia; order Carnivora; family Ursidae; genus Ursus; species Ursus maritimus. The sequence continues at coordinate 84,265,681 of NW_024424452.1, forward strand.
AATAAACTAATCTAGTGACATTAAAATTAATTTATACTGCCCAGTTTGCATGTTAATGAGGCATCTGTGCACTTCGATCAAAGTGATAGTATATTACATCCAAAAGCAAGGGGAGAGCCAGAAGCTCCCCACCACTTTCAATGACTAAAAGTGGGCTTCACCCAAAGTTAGATAAAAGGAATGGTCCATGCATTTATTAGGCGTATATTCATTGTGAACTTACTGTGGTCTGTCTGTGACATGGGGAATATACTTATGAGTAAGAACACCCAGGTCCTCACCTCATAGAGACCATAGTCTAGTTGGGAAAACAAATGTTAATCAAATAAACACACAACTACATAAAAAAGAGAAACAGTGACGTGATTGGTGCAGTGGACCAAAAATATGGTCTAAGCAATACGGTGACGATGGGTTTGGGGCCACACAGATGAGAGCCTGCAGGAGCTGGCACGGCCTGTGCAGAGTCATCAAGTAACAGGAGCGTGATGGCACATGTGAAAGTATGAAAGGAGGCCAGGGAGGCTGGAGGGGAGACCTGAGGCTAAGTCAGGATCGTGAAGGGCCTTGGAGGCCAGGCAAGGAGGTCTTCATCCTAGGACCAGTGGGAAGCCACAAAATGGTTTTAATCACGGAATTGGCATAATCTAATTAGCATTTGTGGAAAGATCACTTGGGGTTCAGGGTGCTAAATAGGTTACCAGATGCAAGGTCATGGAGCTGAGGAGGGGGAGTCAATGGCAAAGGGGTAGTAGTGGCAGAGTCAGTGCAATTTGGGACCCTACCGTTAGAGTCCGCGTGAGAGAGAAATGATGGTAAATCGGAATTTGTAGTGATAGAATAGTTGTTATTCCTTGTGACTTTCTTTAGTGGAGATTTGTGCAAAGAAGATAAAAAAAATTTTTTTTCCCAGGGAGTCCAAGTATCGATATGCCTACAAGCCTACAGATGGACCACCTGCTCATTCCAAGTCCCCTCCAATACCCTGACATGACTTCGATGAGGTTCTAACTCACACTGTCACATGACCAGCCTTATAGTGACACTTCATTTCCTTTTATTTCAGAGTTATTGGACAGATTGCCCAATACCCATCACCTAGCTGCTTGAACTCACCATTTGCATTTCATCTTTTGTGTGGTAAAAGCTTATAATTTTTCAGGAACCCCTTGAAATCAATGCCTCCTAGAAGAAAATTTTAATTTGCTTTCTGATTAACCCACCAGTAAGGATTAGATACACACTAGCTGAGAATGAACTTCTGGAAGAACAGGGCTGAAGGGCTTCCTTAGTAGGTCTTAGGAGATGATGGAAGAGGAAGGAGAGTTGAAGCAGAGTGGAGAAAGAGGGAACAGGACACAACAAACTTCACCTCCTTCCTCATGTGTGCTGGGGCCAGCCCCGTAAATGAGGAGCTATGGCAAGCCTACAGAAAGTAGGCTGCCATTTTAAATTGGTTTTACACAATACACTCCCTCTATAGAGTATCAACCAGGCATGAGGATGAATTCCAGCACACGTTTTCTTATTGTACCCTTCATTATTGAAAATGAACCCAGTAAAGCCAGAGAGATGTGTCTGTGAACATAGACTTTTGTCCATCACAGCTCAGGAAACTACTCCTCCATTCCCATCCATTTTTGTGCGGAGGTCATGTGCCATATTCCCATCTTCTGGGGAAGGTGTAGAAAGCTCACAAACCATGGCCTTTCCTAGGGGCCAGGCTGTTTATCTCCTCTCCCTTCAGATAGGTCTGAGCTCTGACTCTCTGTCAAAAGACATACTTAAGACTACTGCTGCCTCTTCCTCTAGTATTGCTCTCAACTTATACTAGAATCTTCCCAGTCTCCTGCACACTGCTATTAAAGTGAGTTTTATTGCCAGTTGGTCTAAAAGAGTTTTCCTGGAGTTGAAATCTTCTAAGGGAGTATATATAGAAAGGATGAATAGGTGGCAACTTGAATCACGTTTATCCAGAGTGATTTTGCAAAATGCAGGTCCTGGGCCCTGGCTCAAACCTGCTAAATCAAAATCTACATTGTCAGAAACATTCTAAGCAATTCCTAGCACACTGAAGTTTAGGAACTACAGCTCTCTGGCAGCTACAGTACAGCCCTATATGGACGCACCACTGGGTCCCAAGTCAGTGAAAGGAGGGCAGATTACTCATAACCCTCAGCTTTTCACACCCATGCAGTGGCCTGGAGAGCTTTATTCACTAGGTCAGGCAAGTAGGTTGGTCAGGAATTTTGCCTTGGACAAAAACATTGAGATCTTTCCTCTGAAATTCTTTTTATAGAGTGGTTTGAGTAAAGGGAGGATGGTGACCATCTCATCTCACCACATGGCTAGAACCATCCCTCTAGTAGGGATTTGAAAATGTAGGTGGGGAGGTCACATTGTTGACTGGTGGATTCTATGCGCACCTGGTGGTCAAAGGCCAGAGATGTTACACACCCTGACTTTTGGGGGCCTCCCACACCACGAAGAGTTGAGCTGCCCAAATGCCAATAATACCCCAGATTGAGAATCCTTTGATGCCCCACCATGCTGAATGCAGATGTTCGATATTTGCCATAGAATCCTTCGTCATATACATTGAATAGAGTGTATATATTTCCATGTTATTGAAGAGAGTGTACATAAAATGCTCAGCACAGTGCTTGCCTTATTATAGGTAGCTCTAGGAGTTTCAGACTTTTATTTAATCAATGAAAATGAGTGGTTGAGGATTAATGAATAAAATTACCTTTTCCTAGGGCTTGCTGATTCAAACACAATCCAGAGTGAAAAAACAATGGAAGACTCTTAACTATAGAAAACAAACTGAGGGGGGTGCCTGGGTGGCTCAGTTGGTTAAGCAATACCTTCGGCTCAGGTCATGATCCTGGAGTCCCAGGACCGAGTCCCACATTGGGCTCCCTGCTCAGCAGGGAGTCTGCTTCTCCCTCTGACCTCCCCCCTCTCATGCTCTCTCTCTCTCTTTCATTCTCTTCTCTCAAATAAATAAATAAATAAAATTTTTGGAAAAAAAAAGAAAACAAACTGAGGGTTGCTGGAGGGGAGATGGGTTGGAGGATGGGGTAACTGGGTGATGGGCATTAAGGAGGGCACATGATGTGATGAGCACTGGGTGTTATACAAAACTGATAAATTATTGAACACTCCATCTGAAACTAATGATGTACTATAAGTTGGCTAATTGAATTTAAATTAAAAAAAACAACAACACAATGGAAGAAGGTTGATATACCCACGGTTAATTTACAAGGTCTATGTCAACCTTTTTGGTTACCTCAAGAAAGTCCAGTCCTGTTGGACCACACTTCTCCATCATCTTCTCATCATCTTCAGTAACAACATTAGAGTATTCAATGGATGCTACAGAATTGTACTGAAAGTTGGGAAAATAGAATGCTTGCCATTACAACAGTGTGCATCAATATTTGGCCTTAGCGTTCACTGCTGTTAACAGTAGTTTCTAAGATAAATTGAGCTTTCTATAAAAATAAATCCAGTGTTAGAAATCATAATTCATACCAGACTCAGGAAAAAAGAGCGCTGCTGAAAAAACACAGTTGAGATGGTATTCTTGCCAGAAGCCATATACCATTCTGCAACTTATTTCCTTCTTAGTGGAAGGAAGGACTTCAAAGCCATAAGTATATACATATGCTACAAGTATGTCTAAAATCTAAATGTAGGAACCTCTGAACCAACTTCCACATGATACAGTTAGCAATTCTATCATTTATACCATGAGATAATATTGAAATGAGGAGATGTAGAGATTGAGAGATGACATAAAGTACCTAAGCAAAGACTAGTGAGGTTTGGAAGAGAGAGTTTTCTACAATACCAAGGCCATCAATAACTCCCCATCACCTTTACCATACAATCTGAGTTTCTTTATATGTCCTGCAAGTCCCTTCCCGATCTGACCATTGGAAAACTCACAAACCGGTATATACTTGGAGTAGTCATTTCCAAAGCAAAGAGAAACATGTGGAGTCATAATATAAAAAAGAAAAAGAAAACACTGCTCTGAGAGATGGCAGAGGGGATGTCCTAGTGTCCAGTCTGCCGCCAACTGTGTTCAAGCTACTTTTTGTCATCTGTGAAACTGGGAGAGCAGCAAAGGGGCAGCTGAAATCAGTCGTGGTCTAGAAGTTTACCAATTCCCTTGAATTTCTTCTTTATCGTTAGAATTGCTAAGCATGTCCGCAAGGCTTAGGACTGGTCTGTGTCACCTCTTATTCTTTCTTTCCGAACTGTGTCATGGATTAACATAAATTAAAGAAGTAATTGCTAACACTTTGAATACTGGTATCTTTTTAAAGTGTTAAAAGGACTTACTGGTCTTGGAAGGCAAGCGGTGAAACTCATGCGTTTATTGATTTTATTGCAATGTACAAGTTTTCTAAACTCCAAATTTAGTGCTTTACCCATCTGTTTCCCTTAACATTCCTTTGAGAATGATCCTTTAACTTTCAAGTGGGTTGCAAAAAGATTGTTTTGGTAATATACCACACTAAAGCAATTCTAAATCTAAGAAAACCTTCCTTATAGCCATTGATCAGAGGATATTTTTGGTGTCTTTCACAGTGATATTAAGAATTTTTTAGTATGCAAGTTTCCCCAATGGTTTTTCAAAATAAGCATGTTTCTAAATAGGCTTTTAAAAGAAATCTAACAAAAGCAAGGATAGTATGGTGATGCCTGCTTAGAAAAGGAAAAAAAAAAAAACCCTCATTATTGGTCTATAAAGATTTCTTTTTTTTTTTTAAGATTTTATTTATTTATTTGACAGAGAGAGACAGCCAGCGAGAGAAGGAACACAAGCAGGGGGAGTGGGAGAGGAAGAAGCAGGCTCCCAGCGGAGGAGCCCGATGTGGGACTCGATCCCGGAACGGTGGGATCACGCCCTGAGACGAAAGCAGACGCTTAACGACTGTGCCACCCAGGCGCCCCTATAAAGATTTCTTATAAGAAGCCCATGGTGCTTAAATAAAATTCTAAAATAAGTATCAATGTTTCAGTACAATATTACAAATTAGTAGGCTATAAAATACACAATTATGAAGTGACTGGCCCAAAACATGTAACACTATTTTACCACTAGCTGCTCTAAATCTCATCCAAAACAATCCAGTCCCCAGAAATCAAGTATAATCCTGAGTAGATACACTTTTATGCATTTCTAAAATCCAAATTCTGCCAGAAACCAGTCTCCTCGTGGCTTTCTGCCTGACATCTCCCCAGCCCGGCTCCCCTCCTGCCTAGCGCCTTCCCCCTGTGTTCACAGAAGAGCCCCAGGGTGCTGCTCACCACGTGTGGAGGCACCCAGGCGAGATTCTGAGATTGGAGCAGTGACATTCCAATTAACTGTACACATCGTCAAAGCACCGATGATGGAATTTTCAAGTATGTGGCAGAGCAGCGTTCCGGTGGAAAAGGAAAGAGGCTTAATTTCAAGTGTAATAATTAGGATTTGCACTCTTGGGGGAAAAACATTCATCAGAATCTCACCGTCCCTCAAACAGACGTTGCAGGACCTAGAGAAGCCAGGTGATGGGTATTAAGGGGGGCAGGTGTTGGGGTGAGCACCGGGTGTTATACGCAACTAATGAATCGTTGAACACTACATCAAAAACTAATGATGCACTACATGGCGGCTAACTGAACATAACGGAAAAAAAAAAAGAAGATGTTGGTGTCACGCGAGGGGGAAAGAGATAAGATGTTACTATAGAACTGCCTCCCAGAGAGCTAAGCTGCCTTCCACGTGGCCTGCTAGGCTCGGGGAAACTGGCAGAGCCTGAAGCCCGTCAGAGGACAGCAAAACAAAACAGATGAGGGAAGGATACAAGGTGAAAGATTCAAGAGACCCTGTACGAACTGAGTTCATGGGTCAGATTTCAGCAGGCAAGAGACTTAGCAGAGAAAATTTGCAGAGCTTCACTACGCTAAGGATGTGATCTCTCCCAGAACTTTTTGGGGGACATTGCAATCAATATGTAGTTTCTCTTTAATTAACTTTCATTGTCTGGTTGATATTGCTCCGCGTGTGACACCATCTGCAAGGGTTCTGTGAGTCCCTCAGGTGTAAGAAGTCAGCTTTTCCAAGATGAGGATCTGATCACGTCACTTCACTCCTGAAAGTCCTCAGAAAGTTCCTAATCACACTGCTTAGCACTGCATGATCTGACATTGGTTCAGTCACGTCTCCTTCCATCACCCCAAATCTATGCTCCAGCCACCAATAAAGTGGATTGTTCCCAAAATGTACTGTTGTAACATTGTGCCTTATAATAAGATATACATATTTGGTCTTTCCCTTGTTGCTGGCACAAAGCTCCTAAAACCATTTTAAGTTTCCTAAGTGTTGACAGAGGTAAAGATGTCTTTTGTTATGTTAATCAGATGACTTTTATTAACTGAAGCTTGGGGGCGGGGCTGGCTGCCTGGGAGCCAACCTGTGAATAGAGGATTGGAATTTTCAATTCCACCTCTGGGGAGAGAAGAGGAGCTGAAGGTTGAGTCACTCACCACTGGCCAACGATTTAATCAGTCTTGCTTGTGTAATGAAGCAAATTCCAAAAGGACAGGCTTCAGAGAGCTTCTGGGCTGGCGATCATTTGGAAATGTGGGGAGAGTTCTTGCTTAGAAAGCAGAGGAGGTCTGCAAGCCTTCCCATATCCCTTGCCCCATGCACCTCTTCCGTCTGGCTGTTCCTGAGTTGTATCCTTTTATAGGAAACTGGTGATCTAGTAAGTAAAATGTTTCTCTGAGTTCTGGGAGCCACTTTAGCAAATGAATCAAACCCCAGGAGGGACTTGTGGGAGCCTCTGATCTTTAGCCAGTTGGTCCGAAGCACAGGGAACAACCTCACTTTGTGACGGGTGGCTAAAGGGACAGACGGGGCAGTCTTCGGGGCCGAGTCCTTCACCTGTGGGAGCTGATGCTGTCTCTGGGTAGATAGCATCAGAACTGAGTTCAATTGTAGGACACCCAATTGGTGGTGTGAAAACACACATACACTCACACACACATTGTGATGTCATAGCTCTTCAGACCTTCACACTCACTTCTGCTCCCTCAGCTTGAAGTGCATCCCTACACCATTTATCCACCTAAACAACAAGCATCCGTTGAGCATCTACTATGTGCTAAGTACTGGTCTAGGTACTGAGTTACCAAAACAGTAAACAACAACTACAACAATAACAAAGCAGTGAAGAAAACACACAAAAAGCTGCTACCCACTTGGGTTGCGTATTCCCTTCGGTGACTCTTCATGCCATTCAAAATATATTCCAATATCGATGAAATGCAGTGTGTGGACCTTTCTGAATCTTGAAAAAAAATCTTGAGACAGATGAAATTGGAATCTGAGTGGATATTCGAAAATATTAAGAAATTATTATTGATTTTTAGGTGAGATACTAGTGTTGTAGTTATGACTTCTTAAATAAAAAACAAGGATCTTTGTCTTTTAGGGATACATACCAAAATATTTATGGAGACAACGATATGAGGTCTGGAACTGGATTCAAAATAGTCCATTGAGGGGCTGGGGGAGAGTACAGATGAAACAAAATTGCCATTTGTAAATAGTTGTTAAATCATCTCTCTACTTTTGTGTATGTTTGAAAATTTCCAAAGTTTTTAAAAAGGAAGAAAAAAAATAAAGATGCATTGGACTTCCTGCCCCCCTACAAGCCTTCCCTGCAGCTCTAATCCCAGTTCTATTTCCTGAAAGCCAAGGGCCCCTCTTGCTCTCCTAGCCACTTGGCTTCCCTGATCATTACACTATTTCATGACTGTCACTTCATGGGACAGTTAGCCAGTTGAGGGCAGGGGCTGTCTGTGTCTTTCTAATCATTCTTACATCAGCTCTAGCTATAATGCCCGGCAGAAAAAGACACTGGGCATCATCTCTGCAAATGAAAAATTTGCAAAGATTGTAATAATCAGATTTTAATGAAGGTGACACTGGTTTCAAGGGAACAGAAACGTGGTAGCTGTCTTCCGTACTACAGAAAATGATTTGGCAAATGTGATTCCATTCACTCAACATATATTTTTAGCGTCCCCCCAATGTGTGAAAGATACTGCGGCTGGGGACCATATACTCCCTGTTAACAACTGTCTTTTTCCTTTGGAATATCCATGAAAGACTGGAGGGAGAGGCAGGCATGCCCAGGCACATGTGCACACACACACAATTAGTTATTTTCTCATTGTTGGTCCCTTCAGGATCTAGTTGAAGCAAACAAACAAACAAACAAAAAAGTTAGCATCCCTGTAGCAGTATCCAGCATCTCTGATTGTTTTCTGTACTGTTCTGATAAGCAACATATGATTCTTTGTCATTTAAAATGGTGCTAGCCCTCTTCAATTAAAAACTAAGCTGAAAATAAAAACAACTTCAGTTTTTCCTCTGAGACTTATTTTCTTCCTAAAAAATTAAAAGACAAAATATATATGCAAATTATTTATTCTACTAATAATATGAAACTTGCTAAGTCCTACAGGTTTCAGTATGTAGGGAGGGTTAAGAGTCTCTGATACCCAACCTCTCCCAGTTCCAAATTAAGTACAAATAATAAAATCAGTGTCCTGATAAGGTAAGATGGATAATACACTCTAGTTTTGAGATGTTCCTCTCTTCTAGGGAGACTACTTGCCTCGATTTGAGTAAACTACATTATCTGCCAAGAAAAATTCACATCAAATACTTTCAAAGAATATACATTTAACTAACCCGCTTTACTCTTTTACCGTATCTTTGTACTTAACTTGGTTAGTGCCTGAGGTGTGTCAACATTTCAAAACCTGTGATAATCTTGCTCAATGATGGCACGGTCTGACAGCCAGGGATATTCTTTTTTTTTTTAATTTTTAAAAGTTTAAAAAAAATTTTTTTTTTATTTTATTTATTTTTTTTTAGAGAAAGAAAGTAGGAGAGGAGGGGAGGGGAGGGAGGATCAAATGGAGAGGAAGAGAGAGAATCTTAAGCAGGCTCCATGCCTAGCATGGAGCCAGGGTGGGGGACTCAATTTCACAACCCTGAGATTATGACCTCAGCCCAAGTCAAGAGTCAGTGGCTTAACTGACTGAGCCACCCAGGTGCCCCCAGAGATTTTCTTAATACAATTAATTCCATTAATTCTAAGATAAAATATACTTTGCAAAAGCTATTAATGGTGCACAGAGTGTTACAAAACAGAAACCAGGATCACGGTTGCAAATTCTCTAATATACCTGTAGTAAGTAGGGCCAACTTACCATGATCTACACCATCCTAGGATCACACAGGACATGCACCTCAAAGAAGCTGACCACATTTTAAGTAAATGAACAAGTGAACGAATTTCATAAGTTTGGACTAAAGAAGCAAGGTCAAATATTAAAGATCTATGTTACAAAAGAACACACACATAGAGTTATTATTCTAAGAATATACTAAATCCAAAAATTATATCTTGATAAAAGATTTTAGAGAAATTCCTTTAATAATAACCAAAATATTATTTTGACCAATTATCTGAATATAAATAATATTTTTAAATATTCAAGTATGTGCTTAAATTATTTACATATATTAATTTATAGTAGTAAGTTTCATCTACAAAGAAATATTTTATTAAATCAAGAGAAGTACTACTTATTCCTGACTTTCAATGTTTCTAGTATGGGGGACAGCACCCCGTTGCTGACACCAGAAACCTGGCTTGAACTCTATTTTGGATTCTCCCTTTCCCCTAGCCTCATCTGCCTGATTACCAAAATGCATTTTCTCTATGATCTAACTTTCCTCTTGCCTGCCTGAGAAATTCCCACCTTCCTTTACAATTCACGATTCTGTGTAGCCATACCTGACTCTGCCAAGCAGCCTTAGATCTTCCTAACATCTCAGATATAACTAAATCATATTTCTAGTATAGTATATTCTTATATTTTCATTATTTGAACCCATCCTCCCTTAAGAATGGGGTGGATAAGAGGGCACCTGGGTGGCTCAGTTGGTTAAGTGTCCTGGGATCAAGCCCTGAGTCAGGATCCCTGACCAGCAGGGAGTCTGCTTCTCTCTCTCCCTCTGCCTCTCTCCCCAGCTTGCACCCTCTCCCTTAAATAAATAAATAAAATCTTGAAAGAAGGAAAGAAAGAGAAAGAAAGAAAGAAAGAAAGAGAGAGAGAGAGAAAGAAAGAAAGAAAGAAAGAAAGAAAGAAAGAAAGAAAGAAAAGGAAAAGAAAAAAGAAAAAGGAAAAAGGAAAAAGAAGGAAGGGAGGGAAGAAAGAAGGAAAGGGGGGGTGGATCAGAGCCAGTTCAGCCTAGGTAGGACTGATGGGGCAAACCAACATCCACAAGAGGGAGCCATAAATCAGGAATCAGAGATCAGAAACCAGCCCGGGAATCAAGGGATTAGGTTAAAATGGTACTAGAAGACAAAGCTAAGATGTAGGAAATGGAAGAGAGAATAGAAATGAGAGCAAGTTAGTAAAAGGAAGAGGGTCCAGAAAGATTGCCACAAATATGGGTGGGTCATTTACCTGAGAGAGTTATGGTACATGGGAAATATTAAGCTGTTTAACAGAACCAAGACAAGGCAATCATCGGGAATGTTCTGTTTATGCACCAAATGAATATTAAGCTATTGGGAGTGCAGTAGCCTGAGCTCTTCTCCCAGGTAAGTAGAAACTAGGGCTTTGGTTCAGCTGGGATTCCAAAGCTGGAAGATACGAGAGAGTCTGTAGGTGAGCTGGTTGCTGTGGGGTGAGAGTAAAGGGTAACTGAATCTATGGCTCAAGACCCAAGAAAAGGGTGGAAGGAGCCAAATGGGCTCCCAAGTTCTCATTCGTTTTTTCAATAAATATGTATTAAGTCCCTAACGTGGGCCAAGTGCTGTGCCAGTGTCTTAGTCAGCCCAAGCTGCCCTAGCAAAATACCACAGACGGTCAGGTCTTTATTTCTTCCAGTCCTGGAGACCAGAAGTGCAAGATTAAAGTGCCAACAGGGTGGCGTCTGGCCAGAGCTCCATCCTTTGGGTTGCAGATGTGCATCTTCTCACTGGACCTCCACAGGGCCTCTCTTCAGTGTGTGCAGGGGGAGAGAGCCAGAGCAAGCTCTCTGGTACCTCTTTCTATGTGGGCACTAATTCCACCTTGAGGGCCCCACCTTCATGATCTCATCTAAACCCATTTATCTGCCAAAGCTGCCATCTCCAGCTACCAACCCATTGGGAGTTAGGGCTTCAACATATTAATTTTGGGGGACACAAGGTCCATAGCAGCCATAGTGCTTTGACATTTATGGTGGAGCAGATCCTTTCCAAGTATAAGTGACAGAATGTGACAGAAGGGAAAAACAGGGTTTTAAAGGAGAACATATTTCAGGGGTTGGTAATCTAGTCATCAAGTTTAAGGAAATGGTAGAAGACAAGAATGGGACCCAAACCAGGGTCAGAAGCAAAGAGCCTGTGAAGTAATAAGAATTGCCAGGGGAGTTCAGGACAGCAGCCTGGGGAGATGAGCAGACGTAGCAGCCTATGGGATGGGAGTTGGGGGTGGGGTTCGTTGCGATAGCTGAACCCAAGGGGAGGGCCGGTGAGGTGCTGAACCTGTTCAGAAATGAGGGAAGGGGTCTCAGATTCCCCTTTAGGCTGTAGTAAGCACGCAGCAGTCAAAAAGATTTGTGGAGTAACTTAATACGACTGTCCTGCTTTTAAAACTGATTTGATTAGTCTGATCCATGAAGAGCTTTCTTATGCCAATCATTCTGGTAAATTTCCGCCCCAATTGCCCAGTTGATAGATAATCTAGTGCCTTTTCTTCTTCCCACTACCTTATTTTCCCTCCTGTTCCTCCTGACTCTCCCTGAACATAAAGAGCTTTTTGAATCTTAGAAACCAAAGAACAGAAAGGAGAGGAAACTGAGCCATCAAGTCAGATACTTTCGGGGAAGTGATAGCAAAAGACTTGATGCAGAAACTGTCACTGTTGGTGATTTTCCCTTGGCTACGGAATCGTTCAGTCTGGTTCCGGGGGGCACGACAAAAAATTCACGAACCCCCATTTCATTGTACCCGTAGAGAAAGCGCCCAAGTGGCTTACAGTTCACAGCTAAAGAAATGCTATTCGGGTTCTTGCTGAAGCCTGGTTAGGATGTTATGTAACAGAGGAAGAAGCCTACGGGGACAGCAAGGCCACTGGATGCTTCGGCGCACGTACTGTCTTCCCACTCATTGCGCCGCCGGCGTGGGTGTGTGCGCGCACGTGGTCCTTCCCGGAGCTGCTGCCACCCGGCTCCTGGAGCTGTCGCTCCGCGTCCTTGGCTGTGCTGCTGGGAATCTGTGGGCTAGATTCTGCCCACCCCTGGGGGGAAGAGCAGGAGGAAGTTCAGTCAGGGTCAAGGAGGCTTGTTTTCTCTTCCTCATCAATGGATTTACTCTATAAACTGATTTGTCCTGCCAAATAAAAGGAAATCCTCATTGTCTTTCACACTCGAGCTTCCTTAACGTAAGCACCATCTCAGGAGTCGTGGTGAAGTCGCGAACCTATTTCAGACACACGCACGTTTCGTTTGTTTTTTCCTGGAATGATGATGAGATCAAGGCCTGTCTCTACGAAACAGTTTGTGAGAATTTCTGGAAGGGTAAGGTGTTTCTCAGGATTGATGGCGGCGGTTTGAAGTTCTCTGAAAATCCTTATGCTCTAAGGATTTTAACCCTGTTGTCTGAAACCCTCACAGAAAGTCTTTCGAGATAAAACTGTCTGACTTCATGATGTAGCCTGTGTCTAGTAATATTCAATTCCTCAAATTTTTGAGGAGGAAAATTTTGAGGATATTAAAAATGAGCCTTTCTAAAGTTGCAGTAAACCTTTATGGATTTCTTCAGACACTTGAAAGGATGCCATATATTAAGCACAAAAATATTAGATCTCAAATGAGCTATGATCAGAAAAATAGTGTCTAAAGAAAAACCGGCCATAAAAATCATAAAGCTTTTAAATAATAGGGTGAAAATGGCCTGAAAGATCAAGGAAACAATCGCTACAGTCCCATCACTTTGCAGATGAGGGAAACTAAGGCCACTCACATGACATGATTTGTACATGGTGGCAAAACTCATGGGTGGAGAAACGGCACAGTACAGGTCTTCTATTCCTCAAAGTCCAAGGCTGTGCTACAGAAAATTCTAGTCCACTGCACATTCTCCCTTCCCAAGGTGCACATTCAGGAATACACGTTTCGTATTAAAATTCCAAACTACTATTAAGATTGAGGGCTATGTCTCCACGTATCTCCTTAAACATTTCCAAACGGGTTCCTTTTTTTCAGTTTTTTCAGCATTGCATTGAGACTTTATTCTTAACTCAAAAGCTTAGCATAAAAGTAAGTCTTTGGAATTTTTTTAAAGATGGAGATTTCCTTTGTGTCTTAGACCATAGAGCTTCCTCAGACCTTATTTTATCTTAGCTAGTTTGATTTTCGCTTTTTGAACTCCTTTATTTTCATTTAACTAAAAAAGTGTGTTCACCACTTACCTCCTTGCCACTAGAAATCCTTGTCTTGTTTAGCCATAAAAGTCCAAATACAATTGAACACCTAACAAGAAAAGAGGTACAATTGAGAAAATGACAATTTTGCTAAATTGAGCAGTATTTCTTAGAAAATTGTAGGGAAATGAATTCTCTGTGAGCTCTACAGCTGTTAGCACTGAATAATAACCACCACCTTCTCTAAACTCTACCATCAAGGTATCAAATCCCAGTATCCTTTGTCCAAGGTCAGGTATGGTCATCCCCATAGAGATCTGAAGATAGCAGATATACATCAGTTAAATTAGAAAGATGAAACATTATTAGAGTGAAGACTTTATTTCTCCAGGCTGACTGCAGTTCTAAAGAATGAATATTAAATGAAAATTAGTAAAGAATTTTAATTCGAATCTATTTAGTATTCTTGAGAAGTTCATCAAAAATAACCACTGACATGTCATTATCCAACAAGTTCAAAGTACTTCCTACTTGGTAAAAGAAGAGACTTCATGTTCTATATAATCACGCTGTCATAAGAATAAAAAAAAAAAACACTTTGATTTGACAGGAAGTGTTTTTCTCCCCCAGGAATTAAAAGGGGGGGGGGAATCTAAGTTGTTGAGGGCAAAAACCGTTGTTGTAATATCAGTATTAAATTTAGCTATGGGCTATATTGATATATACTTTATGTCCAAAGAGAGCAAGGTCATTGGCATTGCTATAATGGATGAATAATTATTTTGCAATATAATCATGTATTTTGCCAAAATACCTCCCTTATGTAACTGAAAAGTGATCAAGTTTAAAAACAGTGACTCATGACCACCTGCTACTTCAAAAAATCCAGGGATTCGCATACCTATTATTCAGAGGCTAGTAATGCCCTGTAGATCTCTCTTTTTATTCTCTACCTTTGTCAGCCAACTCACTTCATGGCTATTAAGTCCATAAAGCTTCTGAATCCTCTCCAGCTCATCTCATAACAAAAGTTGACCACCTGACATGCAGGCCTGGTTTTGTGAAAATACATTAATCCCACCCTAAGACCGTGATAACCTGAGTCAACAGTGAACACATTAGTGAAATACAATTGCTAGTTTATGGAGTTATTCCAGTTAGCCACTGAGCATGAGGCATCTTCTAGTTCTCCCATTGTGTAAAGATTCATTCAATTTGTCAGTAAGCTGAATAGACATAAAAGACGAGGCAATGAAATCATGAGTTAATCTAGCCACTAAAATAACTCCTATTATTTTAAAAAAAAAACCTTAATATTATTTAAAAAGTCACAATCTAGATAGAGACTTTGAGCTCTAACAAGTAACAATCTTTAAATTACAAAAAATTACTAAAATGCCTTCTATCAAACATTTTTAATAACCTTTGGGACAGCCTAGAATCCTTGGAAGAAAATTAAAACCTCTCAAGAGGTAAAACAAATTTATACCACCACTACTTCTAGCAATGTAAAAAATATCTTGCATGCATTCTTTTCCAAAACAAAATTAAACTGAAGACCAGGATAGCTGATCTAGATGAGACCCTAAAAAGTATCTTGCATTGCCCCCCCGCTTTGATAGAGGGGAAAACCTGAGATCTAGCGAGGTTAAGTGATGTAGCGGCAAACGCAGGTCTGTGGCCAGTATGTGAATAAACTGGAAATGGGCAGAAGGTCACGAGTCTCTCTTCTCCGTTCTTTTCACGCAGGACAGAGTTCAGGATCATCCCCGTGCCTCTCCTTTTAAGATCCTCTCTTCATATCCCCTTGTTCCAAATGCCTAATCTATGTGCCGTCCCAACAGAGCTAACTATTAACTCTGGAAAATAATCTCTTAAGGCAGAGGGTGGTCTTAAATCACACTATGAACAAAAGTGCTGCCTAACAAAAGTGCTCTCTGATCAAATTGGTTTGGGAAATTCGAAGATAAACAACGGTTTCTTTTCTGTAAGATTGTTTCGGGTCTTTAATATGTTGATGTGCTTCATGAATCTTAGGATGTGTATATCCCAACTTTATTTGATATGATTTCTTTCCTTTTTTTAAACAGAGCATATGTCACAGGCACTGCGATAATGTGAAACATAATTTGGGAAACACTGTGACAGAAGCTAATTCCTAATGAGCTGAGCTCAGATGTGTCTTTTCCAGAAATGTGGATACTTCTTTTATAATTACGAATGAAGCGATTACTTTGAAAACTTGCAAATGACACAGTAGAAAATGAAACTGATCTCTATTTATACTAGCCAAAGGTAAGAAGATATCCAGAGGATCTGCATTTTTAAAATTGGCTTTTGAAAGATTGTGAAGGCTGTAAGATGTGAAGAAATCCTCATGTAAGGTGGCATTTCATGTACTGTGAATAGATGCTCTACCAGTTCACATCCAGCGCCTTCACATACGGATCTGCTTCCTTGTAAAGCTGATCCTAATAATAGAGGTGCCATCGATCGAGCTCCGAGCTCCGTGTGCCAGGCTGTGCTAAGCACTGGGCGTCATTCACAACAGCCCTCAAGGTAGAGCCTTTTATCATTCAAACCGGAGCGGTCTAGGTTTCAGGCCTCTTCTATTAACCTCGTCGTGACACTCCTTCCACAGCCCATCCTAATTACCAAAGCTCTCACAGTTCTCCCAGAAACCCTGCTTTTTCTTTCATGCCACAGCTCCACAAAGTGCCAGGAGTTAAGCCAGGATTCTGTCTGTATTTCAGAACCATTCCTCTCGCCTGATGCGGGAAATACGGAGCTTCCTTAGAGTAGGCGCTTTGATTTCCGCAATGCCTAACGATGCCACAAACGAGGCAGGGGCAAGGGATACAATGGACGCATTCTAGTTCCAAAGAGGCTCAGCACCGTTCGTTGGCTAACGGTGACCCCCCTAGTTCACTGCAGTTATGCCTCTGCTTTGAGTCCAGTGCTGCTCAAAGTGTGGTCCGAGGACCCCTGCCATTCCCCAAACTATTGTAATGAGTCTGTGATAGGGGGCTTGTTCCAGAAGGGAAATCAATTACCTCACAAAGCACGCTATTTTGAGTGCAGCTGACATTTGTTTTTAAGGCAAGAGCCTCTCAATAAAGAAAGTAGTGTGAAGAATTACACTCGTGCAAACTCTCTGTCCCTGCGGATGGTCACAAACAGTTCGCAAAGGGACGACCTTGCGCAGCACTGCTCCAATCCCCGCAGGCAGGCATTCTTTCCTCACGATCCCGAGGTCTAGGTGATAAAATAGAAAGAACGTGGACTTTGGAATCATGCAGTCCGGGGTCCCCGTGACAATTCTGTTGTTTACTTGCTATGTATCTTGGGGAAATTTATGTAAACTCTTCGAGTCTCAGTTTTCTCATCTGTAAAATGGAGGAATTAATTGTTACTTCACAGGTTGATTTTGAAGATTAAATCAATGTTTTTAAAGTGCCTAACTATATATAGACAGTATGTTTGTTAATATGTTAATAAACCTCAGTCCCTCTCTGCTTTTGCCACATGGCTTCCAATACATGAGATGGTATTTTTCATTGAGATGGGTTTTTTTCATTGCAATTTTGGACAATAGTAAAGCAAAGGGAAAAGGCAAGGAAATACAGCAATGATAGGAAGAACATAGACCCTTAAAAAAAAACACCACAATTCTTAAAATCTACACAGAATAAAAAATCATTTATTTTACTTTTTGTGCCAGATATCCTAGAGAAAGAAGTTAAGGATTAGGGAGAAATGTTACCCTATCTTTGATGATTTCCAAAAAGATCCAGTGAATATATATATACTAGTCTCTGGTTATTCCAGAGAATTATTCCTCTCTGCTTTGCTCCAGTTTATTGCCTAATAGTATCATATTAAATATATTTAGAAAGGAATGGTGGCTTATAATTTGCCAAAGTTAATCAGTATTCACCACATACTGAAAAAAAATTTTAAATAGGCTCTAAAAAAAATAAAACAAGCATTAAAGTACTCTTGAGCAGCAGAGTTCTTGCTGGATTCTACTGATGGTCTCCTTCTGTAATTGGCGTATTATTAGTCCAGGCTTGATTCACACATCTGTCATTGTTAATAAACATGAGGGGAATCTTCGGAAAAGCATAACAAATTCTTTCACATTTGAATAGCTGTGGTAGGATGTGGCTGAATAAACCTACGGGAAGTTTTCAGACGCCCCAGAGCTGGACTTTATGACATGGGCAATTACAGTTAACCCTGAACAACACCTGCTTGAACTGTGCAGGTCCATTTACATGTGGATTTATTTTGAGAAATACAGTACAATACTGTAAATGTATTTTCTCTTCCTTAAGATTTTCTTAATAACATTATCCTCTAGCTTACTTTATTGTAAGAATGTAGGATATAATACATACAACATACAAAATATGTGTTGACCAACTGCTTCTGTTATAGGTAAGCCTTCTGGTCAACAATAGGCTATCAGTAGTTAAGTTTTGGGGATTTATAGACAAGATATACATGGATTTTTGACTGCATGGGGTCGACTACTCCCTTAACCCCCCTGTTTAAGGGCTAACTGTAATATTTTGTTTTACTTGCAGCTATTGCTCGCTTGAAAGTTTGCTTAAGTTTCATGATTTCATATTAGGACAGTACTTCCAATGTATTCTCAGAATTTATGACTGAATGTATTTGTTACAGAATATTTCTGCTTACCACTGTGCACTTCGATAGAAATATTAACAACAGCACCAATACATTATTCATGTTTAGGTACATAAACTTAAAGGAAAGTGTAGTCTAAATAAAAATGAAATAGAAAGTCAAATAGAGAATATGAATTTTTATCGTTTCACTGAGTGAATGCCTATAATTTTGATTTTTTAAAAAAATTCAATCTAATTCTAAATATATCTATGCACCACAATGACAAATAGACAAATACATAAGAGTAGACCTTTCTCAATGTGCTTGCAACAATTCTACCTAACGTGTCTCTAGAAATATTTTCTCAGTCAGTAGAGATGGGATATCATGAATTATGTTACTTGACAGAGAAAAATCTTTTACCTAACATTCCATATATCTTGAGTGAATTCATTGTTATGGCACATTTTGCTCACTTATAAAAAGGGAGACAAAAGAAACTTCTTTCATGTGCTCTCCATTCCTCTGTTTCAAGATTTCTCCACAGAGATTTTAAACTCCCAGCTGCCCACATTACACATATAACGCACAGTAGAGAAGGAAGCAGTCATCCAACTACCTCAGACTTGACTGACTTTTGCCTCAATTATCTAAAACTTCAGGAAAATGACATCTTTTTTAATCACCTAAATGGTTGCCTCAATTTCTCCCACGAGCTTTGTAGTAATCTCTATATAGTTCCATAACCTTTAGAACGCAAGCTCTCGCTTGAGACTGCCTTTTGAAAATAATCTTAATGAGACTCTACTGCTGAACGCTTCTTTCCAGTCCCTGATGAAGGAGGGCACTAACCTTCATCCGTGAAAAGCTGTGACAATGTCAGCGTAAAACATTTACCTAGCATTTAGTCAGACAGATAAACGCAAATAAAAATTGTTAGAACGTGCTAAGTTATAACCGCGGCCATAACAAAGAAATGTGAGGAAAACAAACTTGTCAGGAGCTTCTGGCCATGTTTTCATAGGGGAGGAGCACGGAGAGGATGTATTTCTTTTCATTTATCTTGAGCACATGTTTGCTTTGGTCTATTTTTGCTTTCTCTCCCACTTCCTACTAAACAAGCCACACTAGAATCAGTCATGTCAATATTTAAGGGACTCATTTAGCAGCTGCATTGTCTCCACTTCCTGTAATCATGAACACTAACGTGGAGCTGTTTTCCACTTTCAAAATAAGTTTAAAACATAGCTATTCCCATCCTTATACCCTCTTTCCACAACCAACCTCTGCATTTCAAATCAAATATCGGTTCATCGGTTCTGGAATTCTGCTTCGTCTGTGTTTCATACTCTGCGCTCTAAAGATGCTGGAAGAAAGATACAAAATTAATCCATTAACTCAACCTTCTGACCTTCTGAATCAGAACTCTTGATAAACCCTGGGCACCTACATTTTCTTATACTTTTGATCATTTCCTTTCCTTATTTGGAACCCTTATTAATCAGATATCGAATATTCTGGGTTGACTCTGATTTTCTTATTGTTTCTTCCCTATAGTCCCTTTTTTTCTTTCTGTCTTTTTGTTCTCCTTTTCAGGATAGGTTTCAATTTTACCTTCCAGCTTTTGCGGTAATTTTTATTTTGCTATCATATTTTTAATTTCCAAGATCGTGTTTATATTCTCTTCATTTTTCTTTTTTCACTGTGCCACTTTCTTTTTCTTTTAAATCGATGCAACTTTTCCTCTCTCTCCAAGGTTGTTAAAGTTATAGTTCCTATGAAGCTTTTTCATTCTCCTCACATTATCTCCATTTCCTGAGTTTTTAAAATCTTCATCGTGGGGTCTCTCTTGATACTAGAAACTTTCTTTAAATATCTGGCAATCCTTGGTTGTCTGTGCACGTATAGCATTGGGGCATTATAAAGCTGACTGGAAGCCAGAGCCAGGAGTTAGTAAGGCAAGTAAGATGCCCGGGACACAAAATGTAAGGGGCGCACATATACTCAGAATTGCACATGTGCAGTGCAGGGGCTGTGCTCATTATGAGTAGAAGAAGTGCTTCCTCAGGTTTTCTACTCTGGGCTTTCCCTAGCATCACCTTGTTGGAAGCTCCGTGGGCGTGAGGGGGGCTGGGAGAGGTGCAGAGTGTGGGAGAGTCGTAGGGGACTCAGTCGTGTGTCAAAGGCCCCAAAGGTCAATATTTGAAGATATTTTCTCTGGGGAAGTTTAGGTTCTCCAGTGAAGGATCCTCAGCCTGTCTAAAGATGACTGAGCCTGACTGGCATTCTGGAACTGTACATAGGGGGGAAAGGGGTTGAGGCTCACCATTCCTCATGCAGACATTCAACACTCTCCTGTTTTCAGTTTGGCATTCCACTCTTCTTCTTCCGGGGCCCTAAGTCCTAAACCTCTCTGGCTCAGTTTCTCCAGATGACAAACCTCTCCTGAGGGAGTGGGAGATCCATAGTCATCAGACTGCGATGGGTGAGCACGGGAAGCTGGGAGTCCTTACAATTCCTTGTCCAGAGTTTCCAACAATCTTGTTTTCATCTTCCAGCCCTTTCCTTCCACGCTATCTTGGAGCCTGTAATTCCTGTAATGACTTGGGTACTTACGCACATGTACTGGGCACTTAGGTTCACCTTCCTCCCCTGGATGAGTTGTCATGGCCACTATCTGTCTCTGGGGTCATAAAGATGACCCCATTTCATCAAAAATTTCTTATTTTCCTTATTTGGGGTGAATTTTTAGAGAAGAGGGGCTAGAAATGTCTTGGCCCTCTCATTTTCACCCCTCTGCTTAAAAAATAAACTATTCCCCCCCAAAAGTTTTCTCTTAAATGTTTACCCAGAAGTTGTTTCCCAAACCAATCACTTTCATGAGCTACTTCGTTTTAGCAATTCGGTGGATCCAAACACAGTGAATAGATTTTGTAACTCATATTTATTTTTTGGGAGAGAGAGAGAGTGCATACACACAGGAGGAAGGGACAGAGGGACAGAGAGAAAGAGAATCTTAAGCAGGCTCCATGTCCCATGTGGAGCCCTACTCGGAGCTCTATCTCAGGACCCTGAGATCATGACCTGAGCCAAAATCAAGAGTTGGACGCTTAACCAACTGAGCCACCCAGGCGCCCTGTAACTCACCTCCTTGCTACACTTCCAAACTTCTAATCAACCAAGAGTTATAAAGTGTTTAATATCTGACAAGGGTAAAAAAGTAATTAAGAAAGGTCTCTGCTTTGAATAGATTTGTAGTCTCTAGGGGAAACAAGCATATAAAAAATTAAGGACAAAAAAAGCTGTTAAGGTCTTATGTAGACCTTAGTAAGGACTAAACAGAATTCACAAAGGAGGCAGAGTGAGATCAGGAAAGAGCCAGATCATGAGGGACAAGCTGGTGTGCACTGGGGCCAGTCCTGGGGACTGGAGGAGGGGGTCCTGAGCAGATGATATAGCAGGAGCTAAATAATGGAGAAGTACAAAGAGCTGGATGTTTTCAGGAGACTCCTATCCATTCTGTACGGCCAGAATAGAGGTAGAGAATAGTGAAGACAAAGATGAGGAGTAGAATGAAGGCTCCAGTTCCCTACCCCCACCCTCAGTTCCTCCCATTAAATATGCAGAATCTGTGTTCTGAACACTGAATCTGGGCCAGTCTCATAACATTCATTGCCAAATAAAATTCAGCAGACATGATCGTGTGCCAAATCTGAGCTTAGGCCTCCAGAAACCTTGCATGTTTCTGCTTGTGCTCTCTCTTGCCCCTCTGTCATCTCCATAAATCATGCCCAGGCTAGCCTGCTGGAGGACAAGGGACACAGGGAGCATAGCCAGTTATTCCAGCTAAGTATGCCCTAGACCAGCCAAGGCCAGCCAAGATAAAGAAGCTGACCCAGCAGACCACTCCAGACAAGAGAGCAATAAATGTTTCCTAAGTATGTCTCTGAGATTTTGTGGTTGTTTGTTACACAGTGTTATTGTGGTAACGGACAACTAACCCAGAGAGATGGTCGTTAGCCAGATGGGAAGGGTCTTGTATAATACACCAAGGAATTTAAATGTATGTGTATGAAATGGAACAACCCCTTGTGTTAAGAGGAGAACATGATTTGATTTGCATTTTGGAAAAGTCACTCTGGCTACAACACGTAGGTTGAGTTCTAAGTGGAATTTCTTGCAGTAGTTCAAGTAAGAGATGACAAATGCCTGAATGAGGGCAACGTCAGTGAGGATGGTAAGAAGACAAATACCAGACACATCGGAGGAGTGGGTAACATAGCATACAGTGACTGGCTAGTTGAGGAAGAAGGGGGAATTCTGGTCTGTTTCCCAGGTCTTGATAACATGAAATGAACTAGAACTAGGTTGTAGGAAGAAATATACTAATTTCAGTTTTACTATATTAGAGTCTCCATGGGACATTCAGGTAGACGTTTGGAAGTCAGTTTTATGGGTGGGTCTGGAAGTCAGGACTCAGGATGAATGGTTAAGTAGAGCTGTGAGGTTGAATGGAATCACCCAGGGGGAGGGTGTGTATTGAGGAGTGGGGTGAGGGATGTTTAAGCTGCTTGCTGAAGATGAAGGACCAGCAGGGGGCAGTCAGAAATATCAGGAAAATCAGATACCTCAAAGCCAGAGGACCGTTTCCAAAAGAGAAGGATGAATGGTACTTACTTGGTGTGAATTGTATCTCTCCCATTAACAATACATGTCCATCAAAATTTTAGAACCCGATGGGGATTAAAAGATCAAGAACTCACACTGCAGTGACATCTACGAAGTCACGTTTTCAAACGAAATAAGTAATTTTTTAGGAGTTGGGCCCTGCCAATCTGACAACAAAACAAAAAGTTAATATTATTTCTGAAAATATTTTAAAAAACTCTCAAGAACTGTAGCATCATTAAGTGCCATTACCTTTAAGAGGGAAAAGGAGAGTTATTTTTAACATCCACGGTAAACTCTCTTCTAATTCCAGGTAGCTTCCCTAGAGACCACTAGAATAGATGTACAGGGAACATAAAGGTCATCTCTCTCTAGTGCAAGGCACGCTGGTCACCCGATTATTTATAACTTGTCATTCACATCAGCTGATTGAAAAACAAGCCAGGAAGCATTTCGGCCAAATGTGTAGAGACTTCAAGGAGCCTGCATTTTTTTGCTCTTCTGATATAGTACCTCCATTTTAAGTTTGCCTTTCTGCAGGACAGAGACTGGCCAGAGTTAGCTAGTCTACTGTGTGAGGTTGTTTTGTTTCATGTATACTCCTGAAAAGCTTACTTCATGAGCTTCCCCTTGTGAAGCAGGACGAAACTAATACTCCCAGGATATAAGGGACTCCGTCCTCCTACTTGGAAGTCATTCAAACTGGGGATTTCTTGCATGGTGCCCCCTGAGTCCTACCATTGTCACTGCCTTCTAACTGTACAATTTTTATCAACATAGTAAGAATTAGGAGACCGTGGACTCTGAGGCCACTAGGTTCATTTTAGGTCTCCTACCTAAAGAAGCTTCTTCAAGGAGAACATAGCAGCTGCTCTCACCACCGGAGGGGGCCGTTTCATCAATTTCAGCCCTGAATAGACTTGAGCAAAACTGTTTTTGGTACCAGCAGGCTTCCCACCTGGTGGTGGAAAGTGTTTGCTCACCAGTTTCAAATGAAAAGAGCCAGGATGCTGTGTTGGTTGGGGTTTGGATTGAGAGAGTGCCTCAACCCCTGATCAACCCTGTGAGTCCTGGAAGAATTCTGGCAGAAGGAGGGGGCAGGTGGAGAGTGATTCTATTTTAAATTTACTCACATCATTTCACCAGCACACATCCTTGGAAATATTGGTGGTTAAAAACAGGAGCTTTTTAGTGAAAAGAAAAGAAAAGAAGTCCGTGACTATTTCCGTTACCAGGAACAAAAGCCTAACTCAACAGGAATTTCTTGAGCCGTGTAACTAAAGGCCCAGCAGAATGCTCCCTTCAGAAATGGCTGGCTTCAGAATTTAATGTCTTGAGAATGCTGTTGCTCCCTCTCCTTCTCTTGGTTCTGCTTCCCTACGTGTTGACTTCACTGTTAGGTAGGTCTTCTTCTTATAGGAGCCAGTTGGTCCGGTCGGCTTCAGATTTCAATGGCTCTCACACCCAAGGACCCCACCAAAAGGAGAGCACATCTTTTCCAAACACTCCAGCAAGAGTCTAGGCCCTGGCATGGTTCAGTTCATTTGGGGATATGGGCCCACCTGTGGATTCATCCAGGTCATGGCTACCATCACCACAAATCCTATGGGGAAAGAAGGGCAGTGGTGTGGGTGTATAGCATGGACTGCATGGAGTTAAAATGAAGAAGGGCTGGTCCCCCAAACACACAAACACACACACGCACACACACATACATAAACACAAGAAAAGAGACGGATGAAGAAGGAAGGGATGTTAGACATACAGAAATGCTTTGTGTCTCTTACAACTTATAAAGCGCTTACCACAGGGCTTTGAACGTAAAAAGAACTTTAAAAATAATATCTAAAAGAAATCATAGGAGAAAGAATAATGATCATAATGATATTTCTGAGACCCAAACAGATGATGACATAGACGAAGAAGGATCATTGTTATTTCAGTCGATAACTCACTGTTCTCGGTAAAATGTATTTGGTCTACGTAGCTGCAAACCTGGATATAAACGGTGTCAGCGCTATATGATTGTTAATGAAAAATAATGAAAAGGCGAAGAAAAGGTATTCAGTGACTCAAGAAAATGGACGTCCAGGCATAACAAATAATTTTGTCTTCTAGGAAATGGGTAGTTGAATGGACAGCCACTGCTTTGGTGTTCCTGCTTCAGCCATGACAATGTATCATTAGGCAAATCTGCATGTCATTCACCTTTGAGCAGAAATGCATGTACCAGGCAGGCCCACATGACTACAAAACCCTGGCCTTTGTTCAGGCTGTCTTCCTGGCCAAAAGTGCTGTCGCTCTCCTCTCTGGCTACCTAAATCAGCCCACAGTTCAACCTCGGCTGTGACCACCACCCTGACTCGCCCTGGTCTCTGGTCTATCTCATGGCATTTTGTTAGCTGGGTAAAGTTGCTGGAAAACCCAGCAAACTTTTACTTTTACTTCTATAGAATTTTGTGTTTATAGCGCAATTTGATATTCAAGCTCTGTTTGCATTTTCCCCTGTATGTTCCTTATGACATACCTCCTTTTTCATTTCTACCCTCTTACAGTTAATGTCTGGTGATTCTGAACTATTTGTGCAACCTTGGGGACAGGCCATACGTTCTCGTCTCTTTGCAGATACCTCTTCTTGAACATGAAATAGGACTTGACACTCTGCCATGTTTCCCCCCTTCCATTCTTCACCTGACTACCTCCCACTCATCCTACTCCCTTAGATGCTATCTTCTCCAAAGAGCCTTCCATGACCCTAAAAGCTAGGACAGGTACCCCCCTGTCATTTTCCAGAGCCTCTTCAGCAGTCCAGGGATGCATTTTCTGTGTGAATATCATCAATGCAAAATCTTCAACAAGCCTTTGATCTACTTAGCAATTCGAAAATAACTCACAGAAAAAAATTAAAGAGCAATTGAATCCTAAATGACATTGTACTCACTAAAAAGTACATGTGGAGTTCAGTAAAAAAGAAAACTCAGAAAGGTGTCAGGGAATGGTGTGTTTTATTCATCACAGTGTTCTTAAGCTCTGTGCTCAGTATCTAGAACAGATAGAATACTAGGTGTCAGTACCTGGACAAACAGAATAATGTGGAGGAATGCCTTGAGGGATGGAGGGAGAAATAGAGGAAAGGGGAGAACTAACAGAGTACAAAGCATGGGCTGTATTTGAACATACAGGGCTGAGTAGATTATTATTAGATCACGTTTGGATCTTTTATAAACCTATATGAATCACACAATCCTAGATTTAAGGCAGATTTAAGGCAGAAGTACCTTTAAAATGAGGGGAAAAGGGCGCCTGGGTGGCTCAGTCGGTAAAGTGTCTGCCTTCAGCTCAGGTCATGATCCTGGGACTGAGTTCTGTATCGGGTTCCCTGCCCAGCCGGGAGCCTCCTTCTTCCTCTGCCTGCCGCTCCCCCTGCTTGTGCTCTTTCTCTGGCAAATAAATAAATAAAATTTTAAAAGTTAAAATTAAAAAAAAAATAAAACGGGGGGAAAAAAGAAACAGGAAGAGACATGAAGGTTAGGAGCAGTGAGAGTGAGGGAAGTAAGAATGAATCACAGCCACAGAGAGTTTTATAGTTTTGTGCCCTCACTTCTAGAATGCTTAAAAACAAATATACATCACCAAAGTCTGTGATTGTCTGCAATGGATTTTGTTTTAAAGAAGTATTGTTTTTAATCAATGCAAATGCTTTAAACTTTGATCAGGGACTGAGAAATCATATAGCTCTTACCCCAAATAGCATTTCTCACACAAATTTGGGGTGCATTTCCAATGAAACAGAAAACAGTGCATTAGTGCCATGAACCTTAATAATGAGTTTGAGGTGATCTATTGTTTATCAAACCATTGGTCTGTGTACATGGGTCGTAATGAAATAATCACTCCACAGGAACTTAATACACTCTGGGAACGATCCCCGAGTGTTGTACCCAGGGAACCTAATAAAGAAACTTAAAGCAACTGTGTACGAGGAACAGGAAAACAACCTAGGCTGTTATCTTTTATTGAGTCTATTTTCTCCTAGAGAATCCTGAGAAAACAAAAGACATCTTGTTTGAAGTGTTTTTGCCTTCTTCAAGTCTGAAGGGGGAAAAAAATCTCTTTGAAGTACTTACAAATTAAACATTGCTAGAGACTATTTCTTCCTTCATATCTGAAATATTTATTAATTCTGTAATTAGATAGCTTTGCCTTTAAAAATGATTTAATTAATTTAATTAGCATACATTTGTACCTGGAGCTAAGCACCGCTCAGGAAATGAGAGACATAAAATTGCACCACTACCATCTGGGAATTTGTTGGAAATGCAGATTCTCAGGCTCTACCCCAGACCTAAGGAATCAGAAACTGCATTTTAGCAAGAGCTCCAGGTGATTCGTATGTGCATGAAAGTTTGAGAAGCAATGTGATGGCCGTACACTGGAATCCCATCTGCTTGTTTGGGTTTTTAATGCTGTTGCCTAGATCCTAGTCCCAGAAATTTCTGTTTAATTTGCATGGGGTGCTTCCTGAGCATTGGGATTTTCTCAAAGACCCCCAGGTGATTCTAACATGCAAAGAGTTTAAGAAAACCTGCCCTGCATGGGGTTTGATCTTTGTTGCAGCCTGGGGTACCTGCTAAGATGCAGAGTCTGATTCTTCAGGGGAACCCTGAAAATCTGCATTTCTAACCAGTTGCCAGATGATGTTGATGCAGTTTTATTTCTTTTGTATCTTCCTCCATAATACCTAGCCCCAGGCATAAGTAGATACTAATCAAATAAGTTTTCAAGAACCCACTTGTTTTTTTTTCCAATATACAGATCATTGTATTTTATGGCTACTTTTCATATGTGTGTTTTTTTAAAAACATAATGGCAGCACCAACTCAAATCCCTATGGAATAAGAAGGAAAATTAATGTTAACTAAATTGTTGGCAGCCTGTTATGGGTTAAATTGTGTCTCCCTCAACCCCCCCAAAAAGACATCGTGAAGTCCTAACCTCCAGAACCTCAGAACTTATTTGAAAAGAGATGTAATTGCAGATATAATTAGTTATGTTACAATGAGGTCTTCCTGGAGTAGGGCAGGCCCTTAATCCAGAATGACTGGTGTCCTTACAAGAAGAGACACAGAACAGACACGCATGGGGCCGTGTGACAATGGAGGCAAGGATGGCAGTGATGCATCTACAAGCCAAGGACTACCAAGGACTGCCAGCAACCACCAGTCGCTAGGAAGACACAAGCAAAGACCCTTCTCTAGAGCCTTCAGAAGGAGCATGGCCCTGCTGACACCTTGATTTCAAACCTCTAGCCTCCAAAACTGTGAGAATTTCTGTTGTTTTTAAGACTCCCAGTTTGTAGTAATTTGTTAAAACAGCCCTAGGAAGCTGATATACATCCTCTTCCTTAGTACTTATTGCATAGGCGAGGATTTTTTGTTGTGTGTTGTTTTTGTTTTGTTTTGTTTTTTTGTTTTTTTTTTGTATCCAGATCATACAGGGCACTGTCTATTTATAAAAACTAAAATGATCTTCTAATGCCTACTTCAAATTTGGCTCATCATATACTATTATATATACCAAGGAAAGGAATTATAAAATAAGAGAAGATGCAAGTGAATGGAAAGAGATCCACTAGAAGCAAAAAATTAAGGAGAACCTTAAAAATCAAGGAAAGAAAAAAGAATATACAGACACTTAGTGTATTATGAACAATCTTACATTCCAGGAAAAACACCAAAGTTCTCAGAAATGAAATTATTCCTTAATGAAAATCCATCACTTTGTGATCCTACCAATGTACATTTAAAACCCAGCAACATCCATGTGATTTTAAAGAAATCCTGTAATGTTCGTGAATTTGTATGATGGGAGCACCAATGATAATTCTTTTCCATAGACGTTGGTGTAAGAATCATACAGGGCTTCGCAAGCTGTCAAAACATTCAGGAAATGGGAACTCTTATTATTAGAAGACAGAAGAAAGAACACTGAGCATAATTACTTTAAGAAGCTCCCCTCTAGCCCCCCCTTTGTATTTATTACAAAATTAATATGTTTATCATTTCAGCTAAATGCCACTTTAAGCCCAACTTAGGAGAGAAAATTATGGAATTGGAGGCGCCTAGGTGGTTCAATCCTTAAGTGTCTAACTTTAGCTCAGGTTGTGATCCCGGGGTCCTGGGATCAAGCCCTGCATCACAGAACTCCCTGCTCACTGGGGAGCCTGCTTCTCCCTCTCCCTCTGCTGCTCCCCCTGCTTGTGCTCTCTATCTCTCTCTCTCAAGTAAAATAAATAAAATCTTAAAAAAAAGAAAAAGAAAATATGGAATTGGTTGAATAAAAACAATGGTAGCAACAGCAGCCAACTCTGCGTAAGAGAGGGACCCCTGGAGCTGTTGTGGTCAGGTCCATGACACGGGACTCTGGAGAGTGGCGCCTGGCGGACAGAAAGCTTGTATAAGTGAGGGCGGCTAGCAAGGCAGTGGAACCAAAAGCAAGCGTCTCTTCACAGTTCCCATGGGTCAGTCTTAAGTAAGTAAAATGGTTTCTTTCCTTCCAGTGTATTAAAAACATGTCTGAGCTTAATTCTAAATTGTTCCTAATAAGTATGTCTGGGCAAAGACCACGACTGACGGAAACTTATTATGCATATATTTTTGTACAGAAAAAAAAGGAAATAAAAGTTGCTTTTAACTTTATTATTGAACTTCATAATGAGAATTAACAAAGTCCAAATCTGTAGTACTTTTAAACCAAGTTAAATGCAGTAGAAACCAGTATTCTGGCTTTTTAAATGTTCATTGGACAAGAAGAAAAAAATAGTGAAGTTTATCCTACTGGAGACAAAAATGAGTTTATTTCCAGTAAGGATACAACATAATCTGACCCTCTAGTTCTGTTTTCTTTTTGTTAGAAAAACTTCTAAACTACCACCAAGCAGACAAATAACTAAATAATTTACTTTGACCCATTAAATTATTCTAGAATTATTTAATTTCCTGGGTAGCAGGAAGAATATAGTTTATTTACTAGATAAGAGACAAATTTCTGGAGACATTTGCTCATACCAGTATGCTTTAAACCAAATCTTTGTGCCCCCACCCCCAAATCATATGTTAAATCCTAACCCCTGATGCAATGACATTGACATTAGAGGGCGGGGCCTTTGAGAAATGATTAGGTTATGAGGATGGAGCATTCATGAATGAGATTAGTGCCTTTATAAAAGAGACCCCCAAAGAGTTTCTGGGCCCCTCCTGCCTTGTGAGGATACAAGATGAAGAAAAGATGCCGTCTATGAACTTGGAAGTGGCCCTCACCAGACACTGAACCTTAGTCACCTTGATCTTGAACTTCCTAGCCCTCAGAACTGTGGGAAATAAGTGTTGTTATATAAGCCATGCAGTCTGTGGTATTCTGTTACAGCAGGCCAAATGGACTAAGACACTGTGTTACTTCGTTCTGCCTATTTTATTATAATTTATATCTGTACAGTTTTGACAACCTGTGAAATCCTGAAAGATAGAGATTACCAAAGTCATCGTTTTGTGCTCAGGACCCTCTAATGGCTCAATAGATTTTGATGAGTGAACTATTATAAAAGTACGGAGTGACCTTTAATATGCTCTGGCAAACTGTAACACAGGATGCTTGGTACAGTGGTTGTTTGTCAATATTTTAGTCTCCAATCATCTAAACCCTTCATGTATTTAAAGAATGTCCCTTTGTCTTAAGCTAGATACTTCCCCAAGCCCCTGGTAACCTCAATTTCTCCACTCACATTTCAAATTAGGACACTATGACACTGATAGGCAGAGACCCTGGAGGTTTTACCACACTGGTGGCACAGGGAGGCCAGACTGGAATGCAGTTTTCCAAGAGAAGTGGTACGCCCAGGTTCCCATACCCCACAGACTCCAGATGCCACCTCAAAGGACCAGTTGGGAAACATGACGATGTCTGCTGTCCAGTGTCACCTGCTCCCAACCCCTTTCTTATCCTGGTTCTCCAGGCTTTCTGATGGTGTTGTGAGCTGAACGGTATCTTCTAAAGAAATCTCTTTTCTGCCTAAATCACCCAAAGCTCACTTTTGTGCCCATAACTGAAAAGACTGCTGAGTCCAATTGGGGCCTACCACTAATTAGCAGACTGACAGTCTCACCTAAAAACTCTGGGATTAATTAGATAATGTATTCATCAACATGACCATTTTTGGCTGTATGTCCACACTCCCTTCCTGTTTTAAAATTCATCAGGGCAGTTTCAGGGAGGCATGTAAACATTATGTTAATGCAATACCTGTATTTCTCATTTTACATGTGTGTGTGTGTGTGTGTGTGTGTGTGTGTGTGTATTTACAACAGACATATATGTGTACCTCTAGATAGATGGATCAGACACCACAGTTTTTCCAGTGTGACATGTCTTTTAAGAACTCTGGTCAGTAGAGAAGTTCTGGACTTTTGAAAATATAAATTATATTAGGGCCAACACTGAGAATTACACAAGCTCCACTGACCATGAGCTAACTGTTTCTCATATGCCACTGAATGTTCACTGAGGAGAGAAAGAAAAGATGTTCTCTGACCCAACTTAATCATGATCTGTAAAGCTATTTGATAAAGTGCCCTCATGGGAGTTAAGTATGCTTAGTGTGTTCCCTTATTATTCATGACTGTCACATGAATCAGAAGTCATTCTTGTCCAAGAAAGAAAAGCACTGGCAATTTAGCTGCACAGTGGCTGGGGTGCTTTTTAAAAGCAGTTAGGTGAAAGGAAAATTCAAAGAAAGCCAAATTACATAGGGCTGGTTACCTGCCATCAAGCTGGCTGTGGTTATCCTGTTTCTCTGGTCTTTACTACTAACAAAGGGCTCATGTACCTTGGCACTTATCAGAAAAAGGCACTAATTTTCTTTTCACTTACACATAAGCTATCTCTTCCAGATGAGATTTAAATAGAAGATTAGCATGAAATCCTTGCCCTCTCTTCTATTTCTATAACCTAGAAACCATTCAGTGGATCTGATAAGAGCAGTTTCTTTGCAGTTTGACATTGAGAGGATACCTTTGAAGGGTTATTATGAGGACCAAACTGTTCTCCAAGTTTCATGGGTAGTGACTTATATTTTGTGACCTGTAATAAATTCAAAGAAACTTCAAAAAGGTTCAGAATCTACACATTCTAAATTGCATATTTTCCAAACATTTTTGTTAATAGAGAAGAATATTGTTCATTTTAAAAATCCAATCTTCCCTTTTTTGACACCTCTGTTCTAAAAAAGAGTTAGGAGAAAGTCTGTGAAATAAAAAATGCTGATCTACTAGGATCCTCATCCCCAGAATCCAAAGAACAAGATGTCCAGATATACATGACAATCAGTACCATCTAGTTGACATCAAACAATACCACGTCCACTTTATTTCACCAAGTTCTTCTTATAGCCAGACATAAATCTGCAGCTATGGACTAGCTTTATGATATGAAGAATAATCTTTATATTTAGGATCTAAAGTCTTTTCATGTCTGGAGTTCAAGCCATAAATACTTCTGGGAAGAAGAGCTTGGCAGTTTACCCCCTCCAGAGCTGCTGGGAGTAGTGGCAGAGAGACAGGAATTAGAGGCAGATAAGGGGTGGAGATTAGGCTGCCTGCCATTCCCTGTCCTTTCTCGTCCTCAGTTTTGAATAGTTTTTTAAATCAAACCTTTGTCAACCTGAACAAATCTAACAAAGATTTTTTTAAAAGGCAAGACTGAATTATATGAGAGTGACTTTTCTTTATTAGCTATCCCCAAAGCTGGTGTACAGAAAATGCACAATGGGCAGTACTCAAAAATTAAACAGAAGAAAGTAGGAATAAAGGAAATAATCTAAGGCATAGGGGACTTATTTCTCAACCAAGCAGGAATCTGTGAAGTTAATAGACACTTGAATACTTGGGCCAATAACTCTTTGACTAAATTAACGATTGAAGGGGTTCAAAATGAGCCTCCCCAAAATGTGCCACTTTGGCATGTGGACTACTTTGAGCCAAAATCAATCAAGACCCAAAAGACTCAGGAAGAGTTTTTTACCTTCCCCTCAACTGCCTAAAAGACTTTAGAAGAGGGTCTGGTCCAGGAAGAGAACTACTGGCAGAGATAACTACAGAGTGTAAGCTAAGTGTGGTAAGCTGGGGGAAGGCATGGCAGGGCCTGGAGATCAAATTCTGTCTGTATCCCATTGTCTCGGCATGGCATGGCAAACATTTGTTTACCAAACATTCGCTCTTGCCATCTTCCTATACATTGTCTTCCTTCCCTTTGAAATTTCAGACCTCTACCCCCTTCTCCTTAACTTAGGATGGCATATATACCTCAATTGCCTGATTGCCTATGGATATCATATTCTTATGCGGCTCCCATATGTATGATTATGATTATATTATTATGATGATTATTATCTCCTGTTAATCTAACTTATATCAATTTCCCAGCCTAAGAATCTAAAGGGCAGAGAAAATTTTTCTCCTCCTCAACATTATTTATCTGGATAGAAGCCATATCAACCTTCCTATGATTCTGCAGTAATAATTAGATGTCTTTCATGCATGTCACAGCCCCTGCGCTTAGGTTGTGCTCTCTGCATTGCTGCTCATGATTTTCTACTATACTGATGATCTAGCTAGACATTTCTTCAGAACAAAGGTAGGCCATTGTTAAATGAATGGCCAAGTTTTGTAGTTTAGTCTATGGGTATGAAAAATACCTGGTTTTATTTTATAGCACCAATTTGTGATGTTAGAATCATCTTCATCAACAATCATTTGTTGAAGAGCATAAGACTAAAATGCAGTGGAAAGAATGTGGGTTTTGGGTCAAATACACTTGGATTTGACTCCCAGTTTTCACCATTAATTTCTCTCTCTCACTCTCTCTCTCCCTCTCCAATGTGCAGTAGGCAGCCTCTAAGATAGCCACCAGTGATGACCTCCTGGTATTCATACACTTGTGTAGTCTCCTCCCCTCATGGGTTGGTTGGACCTGGTGTATTGCTTCTAACGAATAGAATATAGAATATGGCAAAAGTCATGATATATCACTTGTAAGATTAGGTTATGGACTATACCTCCCATATTCATTTGCTTTCTCACTCTCTCTTTATCCCTCTCTCTTTCTCTCTCTCTCTCTCTCCCTCTCCTCCTTTCTATGACCAATAGCCAGTGAGGATCTGAGGCCTGCTAATAGCCATGTGAGGTGGAAGCACAATTTACTGGAAGCTTGGATGATCCTTGAGATGACTGCATTGTTGTCCAACACCTTGAGTCCAGCATGTGAGAGACCCCAAAACAGAGGACCCAACTAAGCCATGCCTGCATTTCTGACCCACAAAAACTG
The DNA here is from genome assembly GCF_017311325.1 of Ursus maritimus. Classification (NCBI taxonomy): domain Eukaryota; kingdom Metazoa; phylum Chordata; class Mammalia; order Carnivora; family Ursidae; genus Ursus; species Ursus maritimus. Next base: position 84,299,863 of record NW_024424452.1, read on the forward strand.
AGTTAAATAAAAGTGTGTTGTTTTAAGCTGCTAAGTTTAAAGGGGGGGGGCCTTTGTTACACAACAGTAGGTAAATAATACAAATAGAAATAATAACGCCTCCAGTCCAAAATTATTGTGAGGGTTGAGATGATGTATGCTTTGTGTTTGCTACATAGCCTCTCCTTAATAAATGGTACCTCTATTTATGCCTCCTCTATACGGGAAGCTACTCTTTCCTAAATTTTGTGATGCAACATGGGTTAAAGGAAAAAGTGGCTCTCTTAACCTCAAATTAAAAGTAATTCGAAAAGAAGAGAATTGAATTGTGTGGATGCTAGTGGAAAGACCTGTTATGAGATCTTTGAAAAGTATAGATTTGAATGAAGTAATAAAGGAAAATACAGAATCAGCTAACAAGGTGATGTGGAAGTGAAAATCTCTAATACGGACTAGGATTTAATGCTTTAAGGATAAGAGCCTCAAATTCCCTTCACTGACTTAACCACCATTCAGGACACAGTCATTTTCAAATTTTTAATGCAACACGTGAGAATATTAATGATAAAAGAGTTAACGTTTTATTTGGGTAATAAAAATTTAAATTTGTAAGTGAAACTGAAAAAGAAATATAAAAATATGAAGATGGCTCCCCAAAGGGACAGGGTAGCATTGGGGAAAAGTTCCTGAATTCAGAATTAGAAGCTTTGGTTCTGGGATTTGGTTTGTTTTCTTTCTTTCAAAAAACATATATTGAGTGCCTACTTATGCCAAGCCCTTTTCTAACTTTATAGTTGGATGGATATAGTTGTGGGCAAAACAGACATAATCATTGCCTTCTTGAAGCTAGTAGAACATGAAAAAATACATACTTAATTACAATTATAATAAGTACCATAAGGAAAATAGCAAGGTATAATTTTAAAATGCAGGAGGGATGTACACCGAATTGGAGTGTTTAGGGAAAGTGCTCTTGAGGAAGGGACATTTAAACTGAAGGTTGTGCCTGAGTTAGCCAGGCATCTGAGTAACAAAGAGCTGGGGGGGGGGGAGAGAATATCTGAATCAGAGAAAACAGCATGGGGAAGGCTTTAAAGCAGGAACAACCTTGGCATGTCTGAGCAACAGAGAGGCTCATGGGGCTAGAACAGGGCAGGCAAAAATGAGAGTGGACGTTGGAGATATAAACAGGCCCAAATTGCACAGAGACTTGTGGGCATGCTAGGAAGTAAGCTGTCAAGGCAGTAAAGAATTCTAAGTACAATGATGAAATTTATTTTTATGAATGCTTACTCTGGTGGGAATACAGAAATAGGTTTAAAGGTAAATTGTTTAAAAAAAAAAAAACTGCAGGAGGACCTGGTGTCTAACTAGAATGGGCTCAGTAAAGACAGATCAGAGATTATATTTTAAAGATAGAATCCAGAGGAGTTGGTGGTAGGTTGGGTATGGGAGGTAAAAGGAGAGAAAGCCATAGTCACGGAATGCTCCTAGGTTTATGGATTGAGCAACTCTTTAATGAAGTGGAATTTACTGACTGATAAAAACTGAAGCAGGAAGAAACTGCAGAGGGGGACAAAGAAAGATGAATGCTTCTGTTCTGCACATTAAGTTTGTGATGTCAACAAGACATTCAAATTGAAACACCAGTGGGCTGTTAGGTATGTGAACCTGGGTGGGGCTCAAGCAAGAAGTCAAGCCATTTATCGGTTGTGAAACTTTCGATGAGTCATCTTGTAATTTTGAGCCTCAGTTTCATTGTCTGAAAAATGAGACCCAACAAATGCTTGCCTCAATAGGACGGGGGGAAAGATAGATGAGGCAGGTCCCTCTCAACTATAATTTAGTATAGACACTCAGTGTGCTTGATTGGTGACAGATGACGTCTCATGTTGGAAAGGGAAACGTGAAGCGCGTATACTAAGTTTTAATATCCCATGTATCCCTACTGGTAAATATACATACGTTTATGATGTGGCAGAAAGAAAGAGAAAGAAAGGGAAAAAAAGGAAGGAAGGAAGGTGACAGGTGGGCAGTGAAATAATTCAACTATTATTTTGGATTTTATCATATAAATTCTTTTGAAGAAATAGGTCTTGGGTAGTCTCATAACAAAAATTCTCTAGTTGTTTAGCTATCCTCACTTTGATACCTATGCCTTCCACCTTGGTTTCCTCAAATACCCTTCCTAACTGGGATCTTTCATAAAATATTTCATCAGTCAGTAAGTTGCAAAGCCCATACTTTCTACTGGCATGGAGAAATATCGGGTCTATAGTTCATGGATAAGTAAACCAACTGACAATATGTTTCGGTTTGACCCAGTGTCAATCTTTTGCAATTTATTTCTACCCATTACTCTGCTCCTAAACTGATTTAAGAGTCTTCCATTTGTTCTACTTATTGGTAAACTAATAAGTGTTCAGTTATATAGTCTCTCCAGAATATACATTGATTATTAAGCCCTTGTGATCTCAAGAAGTTCTCGTGGAGAACTGGTTCAGTTGGTTCTTGCTTTCTGGGAGCACACAACTCCCAGTCATTGCCCTCTACACTCCAGTGGAAGATTTTCTGAAATATCTATTTTCTGCTTTCCAGCCTTTTCTAACAAAATTGAGTCAACTGGCTTCTGGCTTTTTTCATGGTACTCTTACCAAATATCTGGCTTTCAGATTCCTGTTTTAGCAAAGTTCTGTTTCTTCTTCCTCACTCAACTCCTATAGTTTGTCCTCCGGGTCTCTCCTTGGCTTCAAGTTGTAGGCCCTTTAAAACACTAGCATTCTCAAAACCACATTTATATCAAAAGGATCCTTCCTCCTTCAACAGAGTATACTTTAGTTCTCACTTATTGTGGAGGCAGAAGTTTTCATTATAGTCTTAAGACTAGCAGAGCTCTCTGAATGATTCGAAGGACATAAAGAAAATCTTCTGGTGTTCATCTTTAGATTTACTACATGAAGAATGAGAAGGTAAATAGAAAATTTTAATGAAATTGGACAGAAGAAAAAGTATAGAAATGAAGATGGTGCCCTTTTTAAGAGTAGAAAACCTCCAAGTGAGAGGTAGAAATGCACTAGAGTTACTATAAGCTTTTTTAAAAAACATCATACAGTACACAATATATGAGATTCCAGTAGAATAAAGAAACAAATCAAATTACTTTTGATTAAAAAATAAAGCTATTTTAAGGAGTTGCTTGAGAGTACTTCAACCTCACCAATGAAAACAGGTGAAAAGAATCACAAAAGTCAAGCTCAATTCTGCCATCTACTGCTTACAGGAGAAACCATGGTTGGTGAGACCATCTGTTCCAGCCCCCGGGGTCACTGCTAGAACATCAACACCCATTTACAGAAAGATGGGATAGGAGCCATTGAGATCATCCCTAGGAGATGCAACAAGATTTGCAGATACTGGACAAACAACAGATACTGGATTCAATTTAACCCAGTGAATAAACCAAACCAGGGTTTCTAATATATCTATATCTTATATATAACTAATTATATTCTAACCCTTTTAAAAGCTTCAACACTACTATGGTCAAAATTTGATCTATATAATGTCTTTGAATGCTCAACAACACAGTGGAAAAAGAGCTGTTTGCTTGTTTGTTTAGTTTCCTCAGTATGTCATGGACCCGAAAGAGACAAATGATCTGTTCTTTACTCACTCTTTAAAGGAAGCTGGCCCTTTAGATAATGGAAGGGGACTGGGAACAAGCATTCCAGATTTTCTGTGCTCCCTTTTTCTTGAGCTATGTTGTCTTTAAAGAACAAAATATAGAAAACACAATTTGAAAGATTGTATGGTTTTGCCTCCTTGAAAAAAATGACTTCCATATTAAATTCTTCCTTGAGTCATATTTTGACAACAAAAACTCACAGCATATTTATATTTGTAGTCAACAATTATAGGTCTTCTTAGATGGAATAAAGGGCTAGGGGTCACATTTTCTATTCTCATCTCTAGAGTCCCAGTTCTGAAAGTGAGAAGGAACACTCAGAATTTAGCTTAGTAATTCTGCCATGACCATGTACTGATGATCTTTTGTCCATTGTCCAGACTTTAAAGCAAGAAGCAAGCATTTTTTTAAAGACTACTACTTTTTAAAGACTACTTCTCAAAGTAGTGGTGAAGAGGCTAGGCTTGCAGTCTGGAAAGCATGGGTCTGACTTCTGGCTCTATTGCTCAGGAATTTTAAACCTTGCCAAGCCTCAGTTTCCTTCTCTGTAAAAACCTCCCTTACAGGATTGTTATGAGGATTAGATGAGATCACACATGTAAAGAACTTAGAACGCTGCTGCCACAAAACAAATTTTTAACAAATAATTATTTTTGTTATTGGTATGATGTCCACTTCTGACAGTATAACCATAATCCTAAACTTTATTGTATGTGATACTTGACGATTTCCAAAAAATTCTGCTTATATTTAGCCCATTTAACTAATTTAATTTAGCTCCTTTAATTCCATAATCCTCTGAGATAAGTAGAAATAATTATCTCCCCCACTTTATAGGTAAAACAATTGAGACTCAAAGAAGTCGAGTGTCTTGCCAAAGAGCACACAGCTGGCTTGGTAGCTGTAATAAGGCCCTGGAACTCACACCTGGGTCTTCTGATGCTGCTGTAGCTGCTCTGAAGTGACAAGGTCTGACCACTGAAAGGTCTAATCTTGTTCAAGCTGGTATTCGTGAGACACCTGCTAAACCTGGTTAGTTTTATCCTGCTCTTCACATATCCCAAGGCAAATGGTTTTAGTTACTAAGGACTTTCTTAATCTCTAAGGAATAATTGGCTTGTACTAATCCATTACCCAAATGTACAAATCAGTATATGTATCCATTTCTACATTTAGTTGGTTTATAAGCATTTAGCAAATGCTTGGATTCCTCACATGTAAAATCCCAGATGGCACCTGGATCTGATTATGCTATTTTCTCTGAAGATTCCTATCTCCAGAACAAAGTCCAAACTGTATAACTTGTACACAGATGTCCTTTGCACACAAGACCTCTTGCTCCAGCCATGCTCCCCTCACCGCTGTGCAGAAGTCCCATGTGCCTTCACACTGCACACCTCTGTTCACACTGCCCCTCTGCCTGAAACACCTTCCTTTACTTTGCCCTCCCACCTTCCAACACATGCTTCAAGACCCTTCTCTCCAAGACTGGCCTTCACCAATTTCCCTTACAGGATAAATTGCTTTTTCTTCTGTGTTTCAGTGGCAGTTTACCGCATTCTTCTCTATTGCTCTTAGATTTTATCTTCAATGCTTGTTTGTGTGTCTAGATTCTCCACTGGGCTGAGGACTCCTTAAGGGCAAAAATCATACAGTTTTCAACTTTAGAGTTCCAGAGTCTGGAATGCAAGTGTTTGATCTATGAAATATACTGGGTTTCAAAGCTGCAGGTGTCATGCTTTAATTAATTAACTAATATTATACTCCACACATCTAAGAAAAACAGACCTTTCTAAATCTCCATGTGTCTATTTCAGAAGGTTCAACACAATTGGCAGGTGCCAATCCAAAGGTTGACTCACAGTCAAGGAAAGAGATATTGTACCACACACTGATTGGGAACTGAAAAAAAATGAAAGAATTGATCCACTTACAAATTATATTCCAAAAAAGCAAAACCTTTCCTTTCAAGTTTCCAGCAAACAATAAAGAATATTTAAATAAATCCCAGGGCATAATGTATTAAATATTTTGTCCTTTGCCATTCATTGTATGGCTTTGAGTGAACTGAAGGAATTAACAAATTTTTCTTTTTCTCAAATCTCAAACAATTGCTAGTGTCTCTGCTAAATAAAGTTTAGGACTATAATATCAAATATTGGGAGTCTTGTAGTTAGTGTCCTTCATGGCAGAATTTAGAAAGCATGGTATTCAATGTTAAAGTATGAACTTTCAAGTAAGATAAAAGAACCAAAGTCTTTTACATGTCCTACCTTAAAGGGGCCTAGAATTCTTACTTTTACTTTCTCCCAACCATGATGAATGGGTGACTCTTTTTGCCTTTTTTGATTTTGTTTAAATCTCATAATTTTTTATAAACTCTAAATCGAGTATTCACCAACTCAAATTTCAAAGGATATTTACTCTTATCCTTGAAACCACAAGTCTTTTCCTCCATTGTTTTCTTAAAGTTTGTTTTGGATTATCATTGAACTAGGTACTCAAAAATTTCTTTGGCATTTACTCCCACATTCTCATGAAGATTTAATTTTAAAAGCTTTGCAAACATAGTCTTTCTCCAAAATACAGTGCACCCATATGCATTTATTGATTCAGTTGTATTTCTGAAAAAAATATACCTAATTTCATGGCGGCGTCCTTGGTAAATTTCCAGTAGTCATCACGAAATGAAAGATGGTAGAAGAGGTGGGGGAAGATAAGCAAGTAGTTGGGCAGAAGAATCACAGGTTTTCACAGATTTGAAAGGAATAATCCTCAAGATTCAAAACCTTCACAACTCTTTTTGTCCTTGTGCTCTCTAGTGAAAACAGTCTGGGTAAAGCAGAAGCCAGTCCACAATGCTCATGAATAACTTGCATTCTTACGCTGGACAGCAGCCAATTACCCTGGGACCAAATTCCTGTTTACTTTGTAGTGAATGTGGGAGATAAGCTGCCTGCCGGTAGCTGTTAAGGCAGTAAAAACACAGCCAGAGGCTGTCACAGGGAGGAAATCACAGAGCAAGTTAATTTGTGAACTTCAAGGACAGAGATTAAACACTGTGTAATGAAGCTCAAATGGTGGCCTTGCCTGAAAGAAGAAACTGGGCTGAGAAGCCCGCTATGAGGCCCGCTATGAGTTTGGTAAAATCTTTGCCTAATGAGTGGCATGTCATTGTTCCCCTACTTGCTCTTTCTTATAATCAATAGCCTTTGAAATTTGCTTCCAAAGAAGTTATTGATTCATTATGTGGCAGAAATGCAGTCTGTTTCATTCTGACTCTTCCATTCTCCCTGATATATGTGGTACAGAGAGAATTAAAACCAAACGAACCGTTTTTGAGGTCCAAATCTGAGCAGCCCAAATAGAATTTGGCAACAGGACAGTTTGTTCCACTATTAGGCGACACATACGCTATTATGTTGGTTATGAAGCTTCCATATGCAGTGTCTCAGGAAATCGAGACTGCTTTGAGGCGTCTTATTTGCATTTAGAACTTGACCACGCGGAAAAATGAGAACTGTCAAATCCATTAGTTTGCCCATGTCCCTAAATAGTGTACTCTACTCTTATATTCCACAGAGGGAAGAGCTAACTGCTCCAATCCTAGGAATTACATAGTGACTCCTGGTTCACTAGGACCTCACTGTCATATTCACAGGTCTCATGTCATGAATTTTACAATTACTTGGACTTAAAGTTTATTAAAAAAACAAAACAAAACAAAAAACATTGAAGGGGTACCTGGGTGGCTCAGGTGGTTAAGCATCTGACTCTTGATTTTGGCTCACATCATGATCTCGTGGGTTGTGGAACTGAGTCCCAAATCCAGTTCTGTGCTCAGTAGGGAGTCTGCTTGTGTTTCTCTCCCTCTCTCTGCCCCTCCCCCTGCTCATGATCTCCTTCTCTCTCAAATAAATAAAAAATATTTTTAAAAAACTGGATAGAATGTAGGATGGTATAAAACTGATCTTCAATTCTATGGCTAGTCATATTATATTGCAGTTGCAGTGTGGTAGAAAATGGAATGCATCTACCACGAGTCCTATTTTGGAAGACCTTGGTGGTGTTTTTCAATGTTTTATCAGGAAAGATTAAAAAAAGTCTGCCACGTCCAGAATCAAGAAGCTTTATCCATTAGCATTTTAAATCTAGTCAAGTGGAATGCAGACACAGGCGCTGGGAGATCCGGGTGTCTGGGAAAGAAGAGCACAGGAGTACACTAACAGGACAAACATTCAAGCAACTGTAAAGCCTAAGGCCTTACAACGAAGCAATCTTTTTAAGGCTATGTTGTTGTTACCATTTGCATTTAGATTGATCAGTTCAAATATGTCCCTTTTTCATCTTTAGGTTCAGATTTTATTTTCCTTCTTTGAGGCAATACTTTAACAAAGAGACTGACTATTCAAGTCTATGCATAGTGCAGATAATTAAGCAATCTTGCAATGTTTCTCAAAAGTATTCTTTTCTTTTTTGCACAATTTTCTCTCCATCGTAATTTCAAAGTGTCCTTAGATTACAACTAGCAAAAAAAAAAAAGTCAGTTAAGTTTACCAATATGGAAGCCCACCATGCTGAGCTGTATTCCAAACTCTTCATTTATGTTTCCTTTTGTCCCTCTCTAAACCACACAATATTTTCCTGGTGGCAGTGATTTCAAGGAAACGTGGATGGCCATCACTGTTCTTGTCATCACTTTCAGAAGTTAGAGGTGTCTTTGTCTCCATTTGGAGCCAACTGTGGATGTCATACATGAATTTACCTTAACCCTTTTGTTTTGGGTAGGCTGTTTGTTTCTAGTTTTAGCTTGTGACACCTTTTGAGATTATGAGATCTATGTTCTGTATGAGAGAAAAATCATTTACAGATAGAGTAAATAGGCAGGGAAAGATCCAGGGCCTGGTTTATTGTCCTGGGGAGTCAAACTTGGATCTGACCTTGAAATAGGAGACTCTGGGCAGCAGAGGGATACCGTTCTGTAATTTTGGGTTCAACTGCCTTCCCCTTCCAGGGCAGAATCTTTGTCTTTGTATTCTCCACACGCAAACAGTAGCTACATATAGTAGGCCCACAAGAACTGCATTGCTGAAAAGAAATGGATGGATGTTTCTCTTGAGGAACTGAGGAGAAACGCAAGTGAGTCCATTTCACTACTTCATAATTTTGGCAAGAATACAGTACATTTCTCTACTAAATTCCCAACTCCTAAGTTTCCCACAAAGCTCTCGATAAATATTGATTCCATTTCAGAAATTACCTCTTCATATTATACTTTTAAAATATGCTTATTATTTTATGTATCCTTTTGCTTCAATTAAAAATTGAAGTAGAAATATTTTAGCTGAGAATATAAGAAAATGTAAGGATGGAGTGAGTTTATAGAAATAAAGGACCGATTGTAAGAAATATATCATTTTAATTACAGGACATATTATAGATAGGAATAAGCAAGGAACCAACACAGAGAACATAAAGAGGAAGTTGAGTGAGTTGGAATAGTAGCAGGGTAGGATCCAATCGGGGGAAAAGTTCTATTACTATCTGTATCGATGCCTAACTTTGGGGAAATCAGTTAAACTATGGTTTCCAAATTCTTTATCAACAAAATGAGAATAATAATATCTAGTTTACCAGACACACAAATTAGAACAAAGATCCAAATTAGATGATGTTCAAGAATTAGGTGATTAGCTTCCCAGCTACATGCTTCTCAAGGGCAAGAACTCTGTTTTATCTTTGTACCTTAAGTCCCTAACACAGTGCCCACCTGGCATGTAAAGAAATAGAAGTTGTTTTAATCTTAGGTAACAGATTGTCAAGTAGAGATCAGAGGAGTGCACAAAACAAAAGGCATGTTTTGCAAGGTAAATGTGAGTGTGTGTGTGTGTGTGTGTGTGTGTGTGTGTGTAGTAATCTGTGCAGAAGAAAAACAAAGAGGAGGAAATTGGGAAAAGTCTGAGTGGGATGATCAAAGTGTCATGAAAAAGAGACACAGTCACAGGATTTATGATATTGTCATTAAAGACATTGTAAAGGAAAAGAGAGATTCTCCTTAAAAAGGAGGAAGATTGGAAAAACAAAGGAAAAACATCCCCTCCCCCTCTTCTCACCTTTTGTCTTCATTGATCCAGTTTATCTTCTGTTCCATCATGTTCCATCTCTTGAGTGATGCTCTTCCCAATGACTTTGTTCCATGCTGATTTGTATCTTCTCTGAACTTCTAAATACATTTTTAAAAAATTATTTCCACCCTCCACTGTGGCATGTGCTTATCTGCTATTTTATCACTATTTTGCCTCTCCCAGATTTCATGTCAGAGACTAATTGGCCATTAAAATCCATTCTCCCTTTCCTCCATGATTCCTAGACTTCTTCACAGTTAGGTAGCTAAATGATTATGTTCTTTCCAATGGAAAAAGGATGGAAATGATATATGCCACTGCTGGGCTGCCCTTCGATGCTATCCCCTCTTCCCAAAGGTTGAATGGTGTCAAAGATGACTAGAACAACTAGTTGAAGATGGCAGAGCTTCCATCAGCTTGGTTTCCTGAATGACTGCATGGAGTAGAGGCTTTCCACCATCACAGAACAACCAACAATATATAGTTACCTGTGGAAGAAATAGACTTCTATCACTTTTGAGACATAACACTTTGATCCATTGTGACAGCCCACCATTATATCTCTTCTCTCCAATTAGATGACATGTTTTAACCACATCACCTGCCCCAGCACTAAGTCCATATTAGTAATAACAAACATGTTTTTCTTCTTTTATTAACTCACAAAGTTAAATTAAATGGAACAGAGGGAAAATATCACAACCACAAATCTGGGATGAAGAGTAGAACTGATAACAAAGTGGAGAATGTGGGAGAAAGGTATACTTCTCTGGAAAGATAGAATCTAGGATATTAAAAAATACTATTGCTGCTGTTGTTTAAATCACATTCCTGTGCTATCCATAACTGCTAATAGAGATTCCAAAGGCACAATGTTTTCTGTGAAGCCTAAAGTTCCTCTAAGAGAAAAATTATATTTTCTTCTGTTAAGATATTTGTTACAAGACTCCTGAAAAAAAATGAAATATTGGAAAACATAGAGCTAAAGAACTGAATCCAATGAAAACCACTAAGCTAGATTTATTTTAGTACCATTATGTAGGCCAGAGGCTTTTGTGCCTTTTGATTTCTGTTATTATCTTGATGGTCTTCGTTTCTAGAACTCTATATGTTAGTGATTTAATCTAGATTTTTACTTATAAGTGTTATTTAATTAAGAAATGTTATTAAGAACACACCTATCCATTCTCAAATCATTGGGGAAAAATGATTAAGATTTCTGTGAACAAAAGGTAATAATTGTCAGCAAAAGAACCTTAAAAATCCACTGAAAAGCAATTGGTAACAACCTCTCCTAAAATTGAAACAGATTTAGTATCCAAATAGATCTTTAGTCAATTTAGCCTAGAATGGAAATGCCCAGTACTCCCCAGCCTACTGTCTAGGATTGATATGTTGAGAGATAACTCCTCTGAAAACAAGTAGAATGGAGAATGCTGAATAGGGACTGTAGTGCTTTTGACAATTTATTGGTTCAATAAAGGTCCTTAATCAGTTTCTCACTGACATGATACAGCCTGTCCTGGTAATACATTGGTGTGGGTGCCAATAAAGAGGCAAATAAAAACAACCACAATAACAAAAGTCTGAGGAACAAAGAGGTTTGCTTTCTATTCCTAGAGTGGGCAAAACGAGGTCTTTAAGACAGAGGTAGAAGTGCTATATTAGGCTCCAAGGTATTTAGAATATTTCTACCAAAAGTTTAGAAATAGGAAAAGTTACGTTTGTTGACCTGTCACAGTGGAAGGATCCATTTATCCAAGGCACATTCAAAGGGCTGGTAGGGCCCCAATACTGATTCACATAAATCTAGCAAATTTGATGGACTCATGCAATTGTTGGAGGTGAATTTTTCACCAGCACCACCTTATAAAGATTGTCAACAGCATGGAGAAAGCATTATTATTCATGTTGCAGAATTACCTTCTTCTCCCAGCAATCTGATTTAGGAAATTTCTCTGATGATGCATGTCAAGAGTACCTACTACTATATTACCTACTACTATATGGAGTTCATGTTGGAACCCTTGTACTTCTTAAATGTGTTATGAGAAAGATGTATCTAGTCTGGTATTAGGACACTTATGCCAGGTTTTATCTGTTCAAAAAAATTTTTAAGGGGCATGGAGCCCAATGTGGGGCTTGAACTCACGACCCTGAGATCGAAACTTAAGCTAAGATCAAGATGTGAAAGCTTAACCAACTGAGCCACCCAGGCACCCAAAGCCCTTGTACTTCTTAACTAAACTTGATTTGTCCTTTTAGTAGATCAATAAAATACATCATCAACTCAAACTATGTCACACATGGCACCAAGCTTAAGAAACACCTTCCACTGCAAACACCAAGCAAAATAGAAAATATAGGTTGGTAGACCTAAAGAACAGTCACTTCAATTCTATAGATTTCAATTCTGTATGTTCTGTCCCTCTGGGATTTTTTGTTGCTTTTGTTCCCACAAGTTCATTGATAACTACAAAGCTTCTCAGTAACTATTTGGGTTTGAATCCCAGCTTGTCTCAGGCAATTTATTCAACATTTTTGTGCTTGAGTTTCCTAAAATGAATTAATATATGTGCAATACTGTTTGACATATAATAATAGCTCCGTAAACCACACCAAGGACTCCCCAAATAGAACTTCTATTGCACACTCTGTCCTGTCGAGCCAATTGCTGTAGCTTAACCACAGGGACACAGAAAACCTGAAGCCCCACCTGCCCCCAAATCAAACTTTTCATATTCTTACTGAAAACAGGTTTTTTTACTTTCTGAATTTGCTATAATTCTAAAATCCAAGGAAATTGGAAGTTCAAGTTGTATCCCCAACTTTGGTTTGATTGCCACATAATTTTCTAATTCCTATCCAGAAGTAAGGAGATTAGAGAGATCACAGATCTAAAATCCTGGCACATAATTCCCTGCAAAGAAAATTGCACGGAAAACTTACAACCGAGTGTCTGGGTGAGGGCTGGAGGTGGGGGTAGGGTGGCTTGTCCTGAACATATTCCAGAAATTTCATTATTTTTTTCTGTACCACTGTTTATTTCTAGCAAATAATATTTACATTCATTTGTATGCCCCCAAACACAACTAAGTATGGTTGCTAAATAATATTATGCCATTAAATTTCTTGTTTAATGCTTCTTCCTTATGCTTCTTGTTAAAAGTTAACGAACAGTGTATGCAATTAAGAAAGGAATAAACACCAAATCCCCCATGAGCCACAGAAATAAATCAGTATGTCTTAATCTCAGAATGAGAAACAAAGATACTTCTTCCTCAGACCACACAAAGCAGAGATTTTCAAATTGAAGGGGAGCCATAGAAAAGACTGACTCCCCAGATACGGTGAGCTTAGACTAGTCAGCTGAGTCTGGCCATTAATAAAAGATTAGAACCTTATTATATATATTATTAAAAAATTATGAAAAGGTGTTAGTGTGCTGGGAGCCAATAGAAGCACAGGTATCCTTCTCGGTTTTTAGAAAAATGTATATGCCTTAGATGCAAGGCTGGAATTCAACTAAAATGATATTTTATTATGAAAATAGAGTTCTTAATTCGCCTTTGACATTCTAGAGGCCACCCACTCACTCAGATGCTGCTCCTGTTGTAATTCCAGGCAGAGCCCAGGCTTCTTGGAAAACTGCTCTGGTCAGTCAGTCCTAGCCAAGTGCTCAGTAAGGTGCTCAAGGACATTCCGAAGCTCAGCACTCTGAGGCAGGAGAGACATCCCTGGCCGGGGCGTCAAACTAGAACCTCTCACAAGACAATGCAGAGCAAGGTGACCCCTGAGGAACCAGTCACCAAATGGAAACCCTAGTCTCCCTTCCTCACTGCCTTTCCTACTTACCGCTGAGTAACCAAATGAGTTCAGCTGTAGATAGAATCTCCCCTTTGCCTCTTTTTCCTTCTGGGCTAATTAACATTTATATGGTTTTGGTGGGTTATTTTGTTTTGTTTTGTTTTACCATAAATAAATTTACTTGTTTCTTAAGGCTCATCTGGAAAAGTCAAAATCTAGCCAAGGCTTCAACCTATCATAGGAGTTGTTTTCTCAATTTCCACGGCAGAAGGTCATACAAGGAGAATTGTTATGAGCTGTAACTAATTATTCAGGTACAAGGTTAAAGACAGGGAAGCTAGATTCATTTTTTTCTCTTTGGACTTCAAGTGCAGTTAGTGAACTAAGCCTACTTCTCTGTTTATTGCACACTATGATTACAGCTACATGCAAGGTCTCATCCTTGTTTAACATTTATTTCTTCTCTTCATCTCCTACTCACATTCCCATTTTCCTCTAGTTCTAGATGTACCCACTCTATTTTTTTAATATGTGTCAGATGTGTATGTATCTCTAAAAAAATCATTGTCAAGTACTGAATTGTGTCACTGTAACTCCCCCCACAGGCCCAGGGGCAAAGCTGTTTCTGCCACCATTTCAAAGAGTGGGACCATCTTTCCAGTTTCAGGGGGCCAACATGGCTCTGCCCAGTGCCTTGGGGGATGGGGGTCTTACAAAATATTGAACCAAATGAGTTCAGTAGTTGCCTTGGTAGGTTTTGGCTTGTGTAGAATCCGTCATCCCTTCCTCCCATCTAATTTCTCCTCTTTGGAATGGTACTATCTATCCTATGCCTGTCTACCATTGTATTTTGGAAGCACATAACATGTCTGATTTCACCATTCACAGTTGGAGAGGAATTCTGCCTCAGGATGAGTCATACCTCAAGTCTCAACCATATCTTACTTAGATGATATTTAGATATGACTTCAGACTTTAGACTTTAGAGTTGATTCCAGAATGAGTTAAGATTTGGGAGGGCAATTAGGATGGAATAAATGTATTCTTTGTGATAAGGACATGTATCTGGGTTGGGGAACTTGGGGTGAAATGCTATGGACTGCATTGTGTCCCTCCAAAATTCACATGTTAAAGCCCTAAACTCCAGTGTACCTAGAGATAGGGTCTTTAGGAGGTAATCACTGTTTACTGAGGTCATAAAAGTGGGGCCCTAATCCAATAGGACTGTAGTCTTATAAGAGGAAGAATCTCTGTCTCTGTCTCCCTCTCTCCCATGCAAGAAGGCAGCCATTTGCAGCCAGAAAGAAGGCTCACACTAGAACCCAACCATGCTACCACTCTGATCTTGGACTTCCAGCCTCCGGAACTGTGAGAAAATACATTTCTGTTTAAGCCACATGGTCTGTGGTATTTTGTTATGGCAGTCTGAGTTGACAAATACAGTCATCATATTATTTTGTGTCCCTACACATTTTAATCTGTATAAATGGTAGTGTACCATTGCTTAAATTGTTTCTTTTTTTCACTCAACACTGAGTTTGCAGATGTATCCATGTTGCTGTATGTATATCTAAGTCATTACTTCTGACTACAGTGGAGTGTTCCTGTGTATGCTTCCAATGTATCCTTTATCTGTTTTCCAGTAACAGACTCGGTTGCTGCTACCACAAACAGGATGGGTTCAGTATTCTAATACATGATCCCTAATAGGTTTCTATAAACACACAGACATATACATTTGGCTCAAATAATATACCCAGATCAAATTTCCCTCCGTGCTGCTAGACTGCTTTTTCAAATGGCTGCACCAGTATGCACTTCCCTGGGGAGTATTAAGAGTCTCTATTCTTGCCAACATTTGGTACCATACAACCTTCTACTTTTTGCCCAACTGATATATATAAATTAGGAAGTTTTTAATTGTAATTCTCATTTATCTAATTACTACTGACATTGACATCTCTTCTTATGCATGTTAACCATTAGGGTTTCCTCTTCGGTGACTTACTAATTCATATCTTTTTCCTATTTTTTCTATTGTGTGTTCTCTTTCTCATTGGTTTGCAGTAATTTCTTACATAATCTAGGTAGTAATCCCTTGTCATTGTTAGACATTGCCACTGTCCCCAGCCACTTATCTCAATTTTGTGGAACAGTAATTCTAATTGTGCCATAGGCAAATTTATATTTTTCCCTTTTTATCTTATTGACATAAGATATTCCAAGCCAAAGGTATCTTTCTATATTTTCTTTATAAGCTTGAGAGCATTATCTCTCACTTTTTAGGTCTTCAGTCCATTCAATCTTTATTTTTATATATAGTATGAGTTAGGAATCCAAATTTATTTTTCTCCACCTACTGAGACTTTAGTTTCCTAATACCATCTAGTAATAATACCATCCCCTTCTCCATGTTTCTGAGATACCACCTCTATCATGCCAATTTCCCATTCATAAGGGAGATGTTCTGAGTTCCCTTTCTCTTTCATTGGTATAGTGTATGTTCCTGTGACAGACCTCATTTTTATTATTGATTGCCCATGTATGGTAAAGTATCCCCCCTTTTCTTTTTTTATAAATTTATCTTTTCATGTACCTTTATCTTTTCATATAATTTTTAAATCAATTTCTCAAAAGCTCTTTACAGATCCTCAGGTAATTTATTAAAAATACATATGAATATTTTATATGAAGTGAGAAATAAAATGTGATTTCTTTTAAAAAAATACATTGAGTACATACCTAATTTAAAGGCAGCTAGCATCTTTAAAATCTTAGATCTCCTCATAGATGAATACGATGTATTCTACTATTTAGCACTATCTTCTTTTATATCTTTAAATAGTTTTAAAATATTGCCCATAAAGATCTTGTGCATTCTTTCTTTCTTTTTTTTTTTAAGAGAAAGAGAGAGAGTGTGTGCATAAGCAAGTAGGAGTGGGGCTGGAGGGGAGGGCAGAGGGAGAGAAGAGAGAGAATCTTAAGCAGGCTCCACACTCAGTGTGAGCCCAACAGGGGGTTCGATCTCATGACTTTGAGATCATGACCTGAGCCAAAATCAAGAGTTGGTTGCTTAATCCACTGAGCTACCCAGGCACCCCAAGATCTTGTGCATTCTTTATCTTATCAACTCCTGGATACTTTATAAATTTTTTGCTGATATAGCTTATTTGCTTTTACATTACCTGGTTAATTATTTCTATTGTAGAGGAACATTTTAATTTTAAATTTGATCTTGTATCAAACTCGCAGAACTCTTATCAGTTCCAATAGTTTATCTATTAATTCTATAAGGTTTTTTCTATTGATGAGTGTATCATCTGCAATCAATGGCAGTTGCAACTTTTTCATTTAATCTTTATACATTCATTTTATTTTGTCTTAATGCACTATCCAGGACCATAACAGATGGCTGTGTCGGTGTTCACATCAATTGGTTTGAGATGTTTGGCCATATTAATCGGATCATTTACATTTTGCTTACTTTTATGTGCTTTATTTTCCATTTCTAAGGTAAGTATAATAAAATCTCCAATTACTGTTGGTGATTTACCTACTTCAAGCCACTATTGCTGTTGCTTTCCATTTTTTTAAAAGATTTTATTTATTTATTTGCCACAGAGAGACTCAGCGAGAGAGGGAACACAAGCAGGAGGAGTGGGAGAGGGAGAAGCAGGCTTCCTACTGAGCAGGGAGCCGCAGGGAGCCTGATGTGGGGCTCAATCCCAGGACTCTGGGATCATGACCTGAGCCGAAGGCAGACGCTTAACAACTGAGCCACCCAGCGCCCCTGCTTTCCATATTTTCAGTGTATTTGTTGTTTGGCATCTATCCCTCTTGGTTCAGCATCTTCTTAATCTATTGTTTCTCTTACCAAAATATACCTTTTTGTCCTTTATGATTGTTTTTCTTTTTTACTTATGTGCTAAAAATTTACTATGAAGTTCTTTGAATGTTTGGAAGAATTCAGTTTTAAAATGACCTAAACTTATTTGTGTACAAAATTTCATTTCTTTGATATTTATTAAACCATTCAAACATTTTATTTCTTCTTAAATTAGTTTCAGTAATTTAAATTTTATCTAAGAAACTGTCTAATTCAAATAACTTTTCATTTTTTTCATAAGCTTATTAATATTCTCTAGTATTCTTATAACTTACATTGTATATAGGTCCCCGTTTTTGTTCCTAATATTGCTTTTATTTCTTTTCTCTTCTTTTCTTGATCAAGGATTTCAAAGACATCAATTTTATTGGTTTTTTTGAAGAACCAACTTTTGATTTGTTACTCCTCATTTCTCTATTTAGTTTTCTATTAGTTATTATCTGCTCTTATTTTTATTATTTCTGTACTCCACATTCTCAGGTTTAGTGTATTCTTTTTCTAGCCAAGGCAATTTTACACAGAAAAGTTAAAATTAGAGGATTTACACTACCTGACTTCAGGACTTGCTCTAAAGCTATAATAATAAAGTATGATATTGATGTTGAGAATAGACATACAGGTTTTGATGGAACAAAATTGACATGCCTAAAATAGACTATGTACAATTAATCGAAACCTATATAGTAACTGTCTTTCAAGAATGGAACGACAGAATAATGACTAGAAGAAGGCCATAGAATCAAGGGAGTATTCTTTTCTTTCTTTTTTCCCCCAGCTTTATAAATGACTAGGTATAAATGACTAATAAAATTGCAAGATGCTCAAAGTATACAATGTGATAATTATATATATAGTGAAAGGATTACCTCCACTGAGTTAATTAACACATCCATCACCTCACATATCTGCCTTATTTATTTATTTATTTATTTATTTATTTATTTATTTATTTGCGTACAACATTTAAATTCTACTCTCTTAGCAAATTTCAATTATACAATATAGTGTTACTAACTATGGTCACCATGTAATACTTTAGATCTTCAGACTTTATTTATCCTATTCATTTTACAACAGAAAATTTGCACCTTTTACCAACCTCTCCCTTTTTCCCCACCCCCTAGGGGCACCTCAGTGACTCAATTGGTTAAGCACCCAACTCTTGATTTCTACTCAGTCATGATCTCAAGGTTGTGTGATTGAGCCCTACGTTGGGTTCCCCACTGGGAGTGGAGCCTGCTTAAGACTCTCTCTGCCCTTAGACACAACAATTGCTGGAGAGGATGTGGAGAAAGGGGATCCCTCCTACATTGCTGGTGGGAATGCAAGTTGGTACAGCCACTTTGGAAAACAGTGTGGAGGTCCCTTAAAAAGTTAAAAATTGAGCTACCCTATGACCCAGCCATTGCACTACTGGGTATTTACCCCAAAGATACAGACGTAGTGAAGAGAAGGGCCATATGCACCCCAATGTTCATAGCAGCATTGTCCACAATAGCTAAATCGTGGAAGGAACCGAGCTGCCCTTCAACAGATGACTGGATTAAGAAGTTGTGGTCCATATATACAATGGAATATTACTCAGCTATCAGAAAGAACGAGTTCTCAACATTTGCTGCAACATGGACGGCACTGGAGGAAATGATGCTAAGTGAAATAAGTCAAGCAGAGAAAGACAATTATCATATGATTTCTCTCATCTATGGAACATAAGAACTAGGAAGATCGGTAGGGGAAGAAAGGGATAAAGAAAGGGGGGTAATCAGAAGGGGGAATGAAGCATGAGAGACTATGGACTATGAGAAACAAACTGAGGACTTCAGAGGGGAGGGGTAACAACAACAAAAAAAAAAATTAAAAAAAAAAAGAAAAAGAAAACCCAAGGAACTAACTCACTGCCATGTCATTTCTTGGGTGCCAAAGTTTCTTAAAAAAAAAAAAAAATTCTCTCTGCCCTTCCCCTACCCTCCCTCTCTCCCTTTCTTAAAAAAAAAAAAAAAAAAAAAAAAAAAAAAAGGCAGTCTATTTCCTCACCCTCCAGACCCTGGCAACCACTTTTCTACTTCCATATCTATAAGTCTGATTTTTAAAAAATATATATATATATTCTACATTTAAGAGATACTATGTAGTATTTATTTTTCATTTTCTGGTTTGTTTTACTTAGCATATTGTCCTCCAGATTTATCTATGTTGTCACAAATGACAGGATTTCCTTCTTTATTAAGGTTGAATAATATTCCAGTGTGTTTGTGTGTGTGTGTGTATGTGTATTACGGACACTTAGGTTGTTTTCATACCTTGGCTATTGTGAATAATGCTGCTATGAACACGGGAGTATAGATATCTCTTTGAGATAAAAAAACGTCCGTGTCATAATCCCCAAAACCTATTTTACATAGCAAGGAAGAATTAAGGTAGCATATAGAATTAAGGTTGCTAATCGGCTGACCTTAAGATAAGATTATTCTGCACGACCTAGGTGAGCTCAGTGAAGTTACAAGGGTCCTTATAAGTAAAAGAGGAAGGCAGGAGGGTCAGAATCGCAGAGAGATTTCAAGATGCTATACTCTTAGCTTTAAAGATGAAGGAAGGAGCTACAAGTCAAAGAATGCAGCTAGTTTCCGGAAGTCAGAGAAGGTAACAAAGCATATTCTCCCCTAGAGCCTCCAGAAAGAATACAGTCCTGGTGACACCTTGATTTTAACCCAGTAATACTCACTTTAGACTTCTGACCTCCACAACTGCAGGATAATGCGTTCGTGTTGTTTTAAGTCACTGTGTTTGTGGTAAGTTTTTAGGGCAGCAATAGGAAGCTAAATGTAAGGTGAGGGTTTGGTAGACGGTGGTCAAAGTTTTAAAATACTGCTTATGAGGATTAGGTGAGGTGACTGATCAAAGCTGGAGGTTTTAGAAGGAGTCAACTAGGAAGACATGGGAGAAAGAATGTTCCAAATAAGGAGAAGATCATGAACAAAATCAGGAAAACAAGAAAGCTCAGGCATACACAAGAATCACAGCCTGAAACTTCAAATGTTAAGATAGGAGCCTGGTAAATGAAACGATACATGTGTGTATGTGTGTAGACACATATAAGTTACTTACATCGTGATCAATGGCAGAAATGAAAACAAAACTCAGGGCATATTCCAATGAGTCATTCTTATTTATACCTCTCCTTTGAAGTATAACCAATCTAGATCTTGCTCCCAAACTAAACAGTAGCTTTTTAAAAAAGAGTTTAAATAATTCTTTTTGAAATATAAATTCCTTAAAAACTAATGGTTACAAGGATAGCATGCTCCGCATTTTAATTTCAACTCCATTGTTTATAAGGTGTATGAGCTTCAGCAAGTTATCTCTCAGACCTTCAATATCCTCATCTATGTAATTACACCGGCTTCATAGGGATTTTTGTGAGGTTTAAATAAGATGAGGCACACAAAGGAAATGTCACAATGCTAGCTACTTTCACTACTGCTATTTTTATTCTTGGGAAGACTTTCTCCTAGAATGTCTCTTAGAACTCAGGCAGTTAGTTGGTTTGGAATGTTTCTGCAGCAATTTTTTTTTCTGCCTCTGACTTTGAACAGTAACTGACAATAGATGAATTTGTTTTCATTATACCTTGACTGAATACCATGACTGGCACCAAAGACTATGCAAGAAATTGTCATTTTCAAAGGCAACCATGAACAGAGTGTGGCATGGGAACAGACTGATGAGCTGTGGGAATGATGTAACATAATTTTGAAGTCTTTCTTCTTTGGTAGGACAATAACATTCTTTACTCAGGAACTGTGCCAAACAGAGCTACTATTTATAATGTATGCGATGACACTGAACTTTATAGGTAAAAGTCAGTATGTAGTGAACAAAAGAAGAGTCGCGAGAGTGTGCCACAGCATTGTAATTATACTTTGTTGTATAAGTTAGTAAAATAACTTCATTCTTTAATAACTCCTTCTACAACAACCTGGGATGTGTATTCAACCCCTTTCCTAATGCATAACTGAGTGAGAAACTATTTCTTGATTTCTGTCGTAAACAGAAGCTAAAGTGTCTGGACTGGATTTAGCCCTTGAGCTAGCTCGGGCACCCATGGGTGCACAAAGGACGGATAACTGAAATCATCACTGGACAACCCAGAAGTCACAGAGGCCTAGAGGAACAGAGGACTTGAAAATTTATACAATTTTATTTATAAATGTTTAAAATAATTGTTGGTAGGATAATGTTTCAGTGTCTTTCCAATATTGAATTTTTGTTGCTCAACGTGGAAACTGTTACGCTCGTATGTGTGTGTGTACACATTTACACGTAAAAAGAAGAAACGATGTACAATTTAAATTTCTTTTCTTGAATTCTGTGGTTTTTAAGAACTCTTCACTTGTATTTACTACAAGACACCATTTGAGTCTTTTTCTAATAGGTCATGAAATAGTGTTCAATATTGAATGAGTACAGTTAAGTTAGAAGTTATGTAGAGATTTTACATGAAACAGTTAGGCTTTCTTCACCAGCGCTTAAGTTACTAGACAGAGTGCACCCTGACTTTAGGGATGATGCCTCCTCATGTTTCTGTTTCTAGCACCTAGCTCAGTGTCGGGCACATTGGCGATGGACGAGTGGGTGCCTGAGTGAATGAGTGAATGACTACCCACCTGAATGGACTGATAAAGACAGGAGTAATTAAATAAGATGTTGGCTTTCTGAGGCTCTCAAAGGCTTAAATAAAATCAATGGTTGCAGGTTATTTAATGAGGAATCTACTTGAAAGATGGCATTCAGAGGCCCCATACTTCTGGAGACAAAGCACCATAAGGCAGTAGTGGCTGGGTCACCAAGCAGGTTGTCATACTGCTCATACAAGCCTTTTTACTGGATGCAAATCTCTAGATACATCTTTAAGTCAAAGGGAATATAACAGTATTTGGTCAGTCTCATCTTTTTAGTGTATTCATTTTCTATTTCATTCCTTTCCATGTTTCCTGCTTGACAAGAAAGAAGAATTACCACATCAAAGCCTGCAACTCTCCTCAATCGTGACAAAAATTTGAATTCAGTGTTTGAAGAACAGGAAAAGTGAAGAGGAGGAAAATAGTCATAGATTTTCTGGTCACTAACTGCATTCTGTTGCGCTGGTCACTAAAACCATCTGACCGTTATTTTCCTAATGTGTAACTTGAGAATGTAGAATTAAATATTCATTGAATTCCCTTCAAATTTCATAGTGATTTTCATTAAATATATGATGTTTGGGGGTAAATATAAACAGCATGGGTAGGTAAGGCCTACCTTTACTTCCTCCTGAGCTAATTTAGCAATAACTTTTCTAAAATAAAGAGATTTGCTTTTCCCCCCCTTCATTTGCTAATTTATTGTCATCTGTGCATGTAATGGGACTGAAATTGATCAACAGGTCCACAGTTCCCCCAGCCCTCTGCCAGAAATAAAACAAAGATGAGAAAGAGTGCAGAGGACAAGAGCCTGGTCAACTAACCTCTGCAAGGAAAACAGTAACAGAGGAGAAACTAAATTTCCACTGGGCTGTCTGGTGGGGAGCATCTTGTGTTAAGGAATGTGGGGCTTAGGGAAGAGTATAATCAGAAAGGTGACCAGAGAGACAGATGAAAATGAGGAACAATGTGAATATGGGGAGAGAGTGAGTCCAACAGTGAGTTCCAGAGAGCTAGAGAATTGGAGAAGAAAGAAAGGGGATTGTGGTCATTTTTGCTGTGAACTATATGCTTAGATTTATTCTTTAAGAAAAAAAGCAGCTGTTTTATTTCTAAACTTCTTTTTCTTAAAAACAAAACTTTTTTCATGTTAAAATAGTTTTAGATTTTTAGAACAGTTGCAAAAATAGTAAAGAGAGTTGGCATATATCCCACACCCAGTTTCTCCTGTTAACATCTTAGATTGCTGTGATACATTTGTCACAACTAATGAACCAATATTGATACATTATTATTAACTAAACCACGCTTTATTAAAATTTGTCTGTTTTTTCTGAATAACCTTTACCTGTTTCAGGATCCCACGTAGGATACATTGCACTTAGTTGTCATATCTCCTTATATTCCTCTCGGCTGTAATAGTTTCTTAGACTTTCCTTGTTTTTTGATAACCTCAACAGTTTTAAGGACTATTGGTCAGGTACTTTGTAGAATGTCTCCTACTTCGGGTTGGGTTTTTTTGTTTTGTTTTTGTTTTTTTGGTCTGATGTTCTAATGATTTCACTGGGATTATAGGTTTGGAGAGGAAGACTACAGAGGTGAAGTGTCATTCTTATCATGTCATGTCAAGGTGTTAACTGATGGTGTTAACTTTGATGGCCTGGCAGGAGCGGCATTTGCCAGATTTCTCCACTATAAAGTTATTTCCTTCTTTTTTTTTTCCTATATTCTTTGGAAGCAAGCCACTAAGTGTGGTCCACACGTGAGGGGTGAAGAGTTCTATTCCACCTCTTTGAAGGGGCAGTATCAACAGAAATTATTTGGATTTTTTTATGGGAGATTTGTCTTTTCTCCCCCATTCTAATCATTTAAATGAGCATTGGACCCATTTTTTATTTGGGGTTATAATCCCAAGGTTATGAATTTTGTTGCCTAAATTCCTTTGTGTGGTTGAATTTACTTTCTTGATCATACCCCCCTGAGGAACCCATAATTCCTCAGGCTGCCTTTGAGACCTTTTCTGTTAGTCTAAGAGACTGACTTGGGAAAGATGCCTCCTGTGTCCTTGTTACTTCTTACACTCAGGTACATATTATATTATATTTGATTCATAATTGAGGGACCAGGTTGTTTCCATCTTGGTAGTAAACCATTGCTTAGGCATTCCATTCAAGGAAATCACATGCAAATGTCATGACCCCTTGACACTAGAATTTTAGTTGTTAGACCCTACCCTGTAAGAGTTTGATGATCCCATGGAGAGTGGTTGAGAAAAGACTTGCTAGTGTCCTTGACGGGTTATAACATAATCAGGACACGATCATTGAGTGTATATGTGTGTACTAACCTTCTGTTCCTCTACCTATTATTAGTCTGTTTTAAACATAAATTTAAGATTTGATGCCATTCCAATGACCCTGAAACTTACATCCTTGCTTCGAAAGATAGCAAATAAAGTATCTTGAAAGATGCATATTGTTAAGATAGCTGTGTTTTTAAATTGTGTCAGCAACACCAAAAGTACAACTTAAATTACCTATCCCCATTATTGTTTTCAATATTATCGACTATACTCCCTATGCTGTACTTTTCACCACCATGAGTTATTTATTTTATAGCTGGAATTTTGTACCTCTTAATTTCCTTCACCTATTTTGCCTATCTCCATTTGAAGATACTTTTTTAAATTGTTGTATCCATCAAGGTGTGTTAACTGCTATAATAAATAATCTCAACATTTCAGTAGGTTAACACAACAAAGGTCTATTTCTCAGTCAAGCGAAGTCTGATATACGTATTTCTGATCAGAAAGCTCTCTTGTATGACTCTCCATCCAGTCCCATCGATCTTCTGGAAGGAGACAGCATGCACGCGATCACCTGCAATGTTTTTGGGACGGGGCTTGGAAGTAGACTACATTCCTTTCACCCCTGCCTCCTTTTCATTGGCCAGTTTTCAGTCCCACTGTCCTACGGAGGTGCAGTGAGGACTAGAAAATGCAGTCTTCCTGGCCCCAGGGCAAAACACATTATAGAACACAGGCATTGTGTTTGCCACAGCTGCTTAAAGTATTTTCCTAAAATGAAGATAGATTTCAACAATAGTTCTTTTTTCCTTCATAATTTTTCTTACTACTCACTCCCACTTTTTTTTTGTTGTTGTTGAAGATTCTCTTCTTTTACCTCATGCTTTGGTATTCTCTGTGACTCTATCCTTAATCAAGAACTCATCTCTTCTCAGCCTGTGTTCTCCCTCAGTAACTTGTTCGTTTCCCTGGCTTCAACTGTTGGGGATTTCCACTTCCACTTCTACAATCCATGTCTCCTCTGACCTGCTGATTTGTATTTTCAAATGCCTAGTAGGCCCATATAGATGACTCAGAGGCTCTCAAACTGAGCATAACCCAAGATGACTTTGGTATCTTCCTTCTAAATTATACTTATTTATCTCTTTTGCCATTTCTGGGAACAGACCAATCTCAAAGTGGTTTCTCAAGCAACATACAGTAATCATTCTAGATTTTCTGTCTTTCTTCCGTAACACATCTGATTTCTATGTCCTTTGATCTCTACTCCATAAATAGTTCTTTAAATTTCCCTTTTATCCATAATCACTGCTAACTGCTTAAATTTAGGCTTTACTGTCTCTCATCCAGATTGTTATAATCACCACTTAACCATCATTACTCTCTCAGATACCATCTTCCGATGCCACCTACCATATAGCCACCCAAATCATATATCTTTAGATATAGATCTGATCAGCTCACTCCTTACCTAAAATCTTTCACTGTCCCTCATCTGTTGAAAGCTACTAATCTTCTCTCAAAAGAAAAAATGAGTCTTGTGACAAAATGGCCAACCTTCTCCATATTTCCAACTCCTTTCCCACTTGCCAGCATGACTATTCCTGCCTCATTAACAACCAGGATACTGAGAGAGAACTTTGGTCAAGCTAACTCAGGATGTAAATGGTAGAAAGTAAAAACAAGCTAAATATCATTTATGGCAAAACCAGTGATAAGATGCCATGAAAACCAATTATGAACACCTGATCCAAAGGGCCAATAGCAGGGCTAACGTTGAAGTTACAGCCATAAATACAACACTTGAGGTCAGTCAGTACCAAAGCATGCTGTTAACAAGAAGAAAGTCTAAAGCCATTGGCTCAAGTGCCTTTGGGGCATCCATGGCTAGTCTTTATTGATTGATTACTAGGCTAAGATAGAGGTGGGGGAAAGAGAGAGAGAGAGAGAAAATGGTCCCAAAGTAATATGTTAGGTAGAGTGAATTTAAATTCAATTCTAAGTGAATCCAAGCAAAACCAATATTATATCTTCCTAAGACACAGAAAATACAAAATCTAAATTAGCTTAAGAAACTCTTCAATTTGAAATGGAATGGGGCACAGACGTAATTTGAAAGGAGACTTCGGTTCAGAAATGAGAAGTCAAGGGGCACCTGGGTGGCACAGTCATTAAGCATCTGCCTCTGGCTCAGGGCATGATCCCAGCATTCTGGGATCAAGCCCCACATCAGGCTCTTCCGCTAGGAGTCTGCTTCTTCCTCTCCCACTCCCCCTGCTTGTGTTCCCTCTCTCACTGGCTGTTTCTGTCAAATAAATAAAATAAAATCTTAAAAAAAAAAGAAATTAGAAGTCAAATAATTACCATCATTTTTATATTTGCTACTCTTTTCTTAGCGTGTGGATGAAGAATCTTAAGTAACAAGATGAGAAATTTACCCAAACTATGCATTAGCTTTCAGTTCTGTCTGCTAGAATACTATATCTCTGTCTGAAGGTTGAGATCTTCAAAAGAGAAGACCAAATTACAGAATTAAGAATATCATTTTGAGAGAAAATATGAGCATCAACCTCCAAATTCCTAATAACTGTATATCAATTGAGATTACATTCTGATGCAAGAAACAAGACTATCCAACGTAATAGTAGCTTAAACAAATTAAGAGTTTATTTCTTCTTCATGTAAAAATCTAGAAGTAGATAGCCCAGGGCTGCTTTGGAGACCTGTAGTGCCAAAAACTAGGCTTCTATTCCCATTCAGTTCTTTGCCCAAGATGGTTCTAACCATTGTTAGAAAAAGAAAGGAAGAAGGACCTGACCCCTCTTTTTAGGTACACTGGCTGAAAATGAAAGACATTTTCATTTACATTCTATCACAGTCCATTCAGGCTTCTATAACAAATCACCATAGTTGGGTTGCTTACAAACAACAGATATTTATTTCTCACTGGGAAGTCCAAGATCAAAGCACCAGAAGATTCAGTGTCTGGTGAGGGTCTGCCTCATTGTTCATAAATGGTCATCTTCTCTCTGTATCTCACATGACAGAAGGGGCAAGGGAGCTGTCTGGGGTCTTTTATAAGAGCACTAGTCTCTTTCATGAGGGTTCTACCCTTCTGACCTAATCATTTCCAAAAGGCCTTATCTTCAAATACATCACATTGGGGCTTAGAATCTCAACGTAAGAATTTGGGAGCTCAATAAATATTCAGTCTATTGTATATACCATTGGACAGAGCTTAGACACAAGACCACACATGGCTGCAAATGAAGATGTGAAAGGGGATCCTATCACTTAAAGAAGAATTGATATGAGGGGATAATTAGTGATAGTATCACATTCTAATGCCTTACTCTGTTCCCTATGTCTGTCACTGAATATATTCTCCTTTTCTCTACATTTCCTCAAAATTAAAGAGAATACCAGATAATTCATTTCTGCAATGAAACTACTATATATGGCAATCCTTCTATACCATGTTTATGCTTTTTTCTTTCATTAACTTTCTATTAGTTAAGGTTCTCCAGAAAAACAGTACCAATAAGAGTTAGATAGATGATACATAGATAGATAGATAGATAGACAGACAGACAGATTTACTTCAAGAAATTGGTTGTGACAGCTGGCAAGGGTAGGCCAGCAGGTTAGAGACCAAGGGAAAGCTGAAGCTGCAATTCAAGTCTTGAAAGCCATCTGCTGGCAGAATTTCCTCTTCCTTGTGCAGGTCAGTCTTTTATTCTATTCAGGCCTTCAACTGATTAGATGAGGCCCATACACATGATGGGGGGCAATCTACTTTACTAAAAGTCCTCCAATTTAGATATTAATCTTATCCAAAGCACCCTCACAGAAAGATCTAGGATAATGTCTGAGCACATATCTGGGTACTATGGATCAGCCAAGCTGACATATAAACAACCATTACAAACGATATACAGACTTTTTAAGAGAATAGGATGTAAACTTTTAAAAATTAAATACTGAGAATAAACCCACTGGAATACACTTTAATACAATATATAAAATATATAATGACAAATAAAATTGACAACGAAATTAGAAAATTGAGATCAAAAGACTTTCCAAAAATATATAACAGCAAGTTCCAAATACAAATAAGAATTTCTGGCTCCACACCTGAGAGCTAATTCTTCTTTTCACTTAAACTCATCTCCTCAAACCAATTTTCTGTGCATTATAACACCACAGCTATTATTTCCAACTTTAGTTGTAAAAAAAAAAAATCATTTTCTCAAATAAAATAAATATTACTCATTAAAAATGTGTGTATCTTCCAGTATTTGAAATATTCTGGGTGTTCCAAATTTATGCTTTCATTCCATAATTTAAATACTGATTTAGGTAATTTAATACTTATTTTAGGTAAAGCACTTTGCTGTACTCCATGGGAGGTTAAACAAGAATGAAGATTAAGTCATGGCCTTCAATAAACAAAAGTTGGAGAGAGAGATAAGACCTTTGCAAAAATATATTTTTAAATATTTCATTATTTATTTATTTAGAGTGTGAGCTGGGGGAGGAGCAGAGGGAGAAGGAGAGACTCTCAAGCAGACTCTCACTGAACATGGAGCCCATTGCGGGACAGATCCCACAACCCCGACATCATGACCTGAGCCAAAATCAAGAGTCAGATGCTTAACCAATGGAGCCACCCAGGAGCCCCTGCAAAAAAAAAAAAAAAAAAAAAAAATTAATGTAACAAATGTGATGTTATAAAATAAGACAAATTCTTTGGAAGTTCAGAATAAATTTTGAGTATCTTAACATTTTCAAGCCTACATTAATGATATTACTTTTTAAATAAAGCTTAGAATACAAAGGTGATTATATCTCCTTTATAATACCACTAATTACTTCATTAGCTGAAGTCTTATGTATGCCTTTAGGAACCATACTTGCTTTGAACTATACAAGTTTCCTCAGGTTTATTCAGTCCAAAGTGGTCAGTCCTACTTCCCGATTCCAAGTGAAGAGAACCAGGAAGTCTAACAAGATCACTAGTATAATTGCTCAATAAACAGCCACATCACATAGCTACTGTGCATTGGATGCCCTAAGGATGCTTGCCCACTTGTAATGATTTCTTTGCTGGTCCTTGCTGCACTTCTTTTAGGTCATGATCAAATATTCAGCCACTGTATCTAAAATACGACCCATGCAGGTTTCTGGCTTGACTGAAAGTAGTTCTAACTAACATGCAAACCTTGGTGTCAAAACTGAGATACCAGTTTTGCACATTTCTAAGGAGAGTCTGGAGTCCTTCCTGCCAGCAGACCTCAGTTAGCATCAATTCTGTCTACTGAAGATATTCTAATAACACTGAAACTCAAAAGAGGTGGGTCAGGTTCTTGATTCTTCAGTCTCGGAACTCTCCTTGGCTCTTATGCAAATTTTCCTACCTCCTCCCCAAATATGGGCCCTGTCTACCAAGAGCTACTATGTGAAGCTGTTTTAATTTAGCTACAATAAGTTTCATTACACATAGTTATTATTTTCCCTAACATTTGAATTGTCTTAAAATTACTTTGTACTTTTTATTTGCTCTCTGGAAGAATTTCAATGTGGTTTTCAATGTTACACCCTGATATTACTTAGATTGTTAACTTAGCATATATGGTCTCCTCAAGACCAGGAAGAAAACATATTAGATCTTGGGTATGAGGGTTGTTATGGAATTGATGTGATATACATCTCATTTTAAAGGCACTCAACTAAGCAATTTGCCAAGAAAGGAGAAAAAAAGCTCAGAGTAGCTTTCTTTAAGAAAGGCAAATGAAGCCAATAAGTCTTTGTATAGTTGAAGGGAAAAATGTGATTGTTAAGTTAGGTGTGCTGTTGCCTGGGAGAAGCACATCATATCTGTAATTTCTCTCCATCAACAGCAGCCTTGTGAATCAGAAGAACAATTTGCTATTTAGGGGAAAGTAAGAGACTGGGTACCTGGAACTTAAGTAGTGAGAGAACTAAGCCATGCTAAGTGAAGAAGCTAAAGACCAAAGACTGCACCAATAAGGAAGTCAAATTCGATAGTAGTAAACAACTATCTAGTAAAGCCATTAAAAATCTCAGTACAGTGAAAAAGCCCCCCAAAAGATCCTTGGCCAAATTGAGGATGAGCAGTTTCTTTCCAAATTAGAAAGAGACAGGAGCTGAGGTTTGATTGACAACAGTGAAGGATCATTAACAGCGAAGGTACATTACAGAAATGTACCTAAATCTTTGGGTTTAATCTTGTTTTCAATTTGTCATTTACTTTAAAAATAATAATTGCATTTCATAATTCTGTCCAATGTTGATACTTTACTATGTGAGTGAGATCACATTTTAATGCATTGATGTTAAAGTGTGCAACTTAAAAACATAAGCAAGGCACTACCCAGCACTTTGTGGTAACATATCCCAATGAAAAGCAAAGCATCCAGAATAAATGAGCTAACTTTTGATGACTGGTCTTTCAAACCCATAATGGGTCCTGTGAAGAGGCAGCAAATGTCATGCAGATTAAAGGTGGCAAGAATTCTAAACCCCATCAAAGATTTATGCTATGCTTGCACTGCGAATTTTTTTCCCTGTTTCTCACATAAACATTGTTACCAGCAGGAAAACAAACACATAAATAATGCATACTTCATTTTTAAAAATTGATATCTGGGTAATTATTTAGGTCTCTATAACAAGTCCATATTTTTGAAAAATATATCTGTTTACTATATTTCGTATTCCTGATAAAAGCTGTGTTCTGGGGCGCCTGGGTGGCGCAGTCGTTAAGCGTCTGCCTTTGGCTCAGGGCGTGATCCCAGTGTTCTGGGATCGAGCCCCACATCAGGCGCCTCTGCTGGGAGCCTGCCTCTTCATCTCCCACTCCCCCTGTTTGTGTTCCCTCTCTCTCTCTCTCTCTCTCTCTCTCTCTGGCTGTCTCTCTGTCAAATAAATAAATAAAATCTTTAAAAAAAAGCTGTATTCTGTTTTACACTTGAACACTGAATTATCAGACCTTGGTTTGTGACTGTCAGTAATTCTGGGTTGTGTTGACTTAACGGAATCAAAGTATTTGGCATTACTGAAGAATTAATGGCCAGCTAGGACTAGCCATGCTATAATGATCCACAGGAATTATCTTTATCAAGGTTATTATTGCTTTCTAATGCTGAAAATCAGAGCAAGAAAAGCAGGTGAAATAAAACAAGGTTTCAATTATTACAAGGGATTATTTCTAGGAAATGAATGTTTGAAACAGAGGAGTCAATTTGAATGATAAATAAGATCTTCAATGCTCCTTTTATATGAAAATGTTGTAGCATCAGTTCCTTCCACACCAAAGTTCTTATCTCACTAATTCTCTGGAGCAATAGGAGAGTTGAAATAAAAGAACTAAAGTACTTAATTCAAGTATTGTCATATTCAGCAATTGGTCAAGTCACACTTCTATACGAAATAGACCTTCATGCAAACACATCTTTTAATACAGTACACATGGGAAAAATTAATTATACCTAAATCTGTGTCTCTTGGGTACTTAAAAGTAGCGTTAGGGATTGAATCATTACTTTTAATATACCAAAATAGCTAATTAACATCATATTTTTGTCTGTTGGAACTATTTCGGATGACCCAAACATTCATTTGCTTGTGATTGGAATTCAATCAACTTAGTGTCAAAACAGTGGCTAACTTTTAAGAATATTTTTATTCATAAATATTAAGAAATGACCTGTAACCTATGATTTGTGGTTTAGGTGATGAAATCTTCCACACCATGGGACTCAGGGCAGGGAGAGTAATAAAAAGGTCTCTGGGTGGTGCCTGCTCAGTTTCCCTAGACAGTGGAAACCTGGGCCATAAGCTGGGAGAAAAGGCACATGTGATTCTCCAGATCCCAGGGAGTCTACAATCAACCAGCAAGGAAAAGGCAGGGAAGCAAGAGTTTTCCCTGGAATGTATAGGCAACAGATTTGGAACATGGCAAGACCCTTTTAGGGACGAAAACTGGTCTAACCACCTGCAGTTTCCTTTTAATGAAATGTGTGCTAGTTTTCAAAAGCTAAGTGTGAGAGCTTGCAAAGTTTGTTCTTTTCCAATCATTTAAAAGATATACTTAAATAAATATTATATACTTAAATACGGATATGTATGTGTGTGCACATGTATGTATTATATATTTTTACATATATGTGCATAGATACACATATACATATGTATATAGATTTCCAACTCAAATGAGAGTGGCATAAACTTACAAAGAGGTTTTCACTATGGTTCTACATTAGTGGAGGAATTCATCTTATTACTACCAAAGAAAGAGTTAATGGAATCTTTTTTCTGCAAAGTTTTTGGAAGTAACTTATATGTGGAAGGTCAGAAATCAGAAAATCGGGGGTGCCTGGGTGGCTCAGTCGTTAAGTGTCTGCCTTCGGCTCAGGGCGTGATCCCAGCGTTCTGGGATCGAGCCCCACCTCAGGCTCCTCTGCTGGAAGACTGCTTCTTCCTCTCCCACTCCCCCTGCTTGTGTTCCCTGTCTCTCTGGCTGTCTCTCCCTCTGTCAAATAAATAAATAAATAAAATCTTAAAAAATAATCAGAAAATCGCATGCTATCCAAAGGAAGACTATATCACCCTTGATATCCAATGAAATGCTTACCTTCTCCTTTGTTCTTATCTTTCTATCCCCTGCATCTTTTCTTTTTTTATCTAAAGACTTATTTATGTATTTTAGAGAGAGAGAGCAGCAGGGAAGGGAGAGGTAGAGTGAGAGTCCCAAGCAGACCCCACATTAACCGGGGGGGCGGGGATGAAGGGGGATGACGAGGGGCTCAATCCCACAACCCCAAGATCAAGAGCCCATCCAAACCAACAGTCAACGCCCAAGCCCTGTATCTTTTCTATAAACCCATCATAAATACAAAAATTTCAATGCACCCTTCTATACTATGCTATGTATGCTATGTGACGTTGGTGCTGGGGCTCTTCAACTCATGTGTCCCCTTTGCCCTCTGACTCCCTATTGGTTTCCACCAATCATGGCTACTAGAGAAAGACTAGAAGGCAGGCTCCTTCCTGCTTTCTTCCTGTTCTTATCACTGTTGTCTTAACAATGGCCCACCAGCCCGAGATGAAGAATTGGTCTCAGTCTCCTGCTTTATTTCAGTATTCTTAGAACTAACCTGAATGGTTCACTCAGAGTTACAGGTACCAACACTGCATGGAAAGTCCTCTCAGCACCTGCTGAGTAGCCGCCAGAGAGACTGCTTCCCTTTCCTCCACTTACCTCCCCCTCCCCCCACCCCAGTCCTGAGTTCCTGCTCCTCTGGCCTATAAAGATAGGATTTTATGAGAGACTGGATGTAGGGAAGAGAGGCAATGAAGACAAGCTTGAAGTTCTGGTCTGGAGAGGTGGTGGCTTCCTGCCGTTACTCCTTCTTTGTTACTTCAGTGTCACTTTCATTTTTCATTTCTCTGATGCCAGTAAAACCACCTCCTCATGTTAAATTCTCAACGTTGAAATGCCCAACCTATTTCTGTTTTCCTGGCTGGACCCTCACTTATATACCACTGACCCAGAAAGCCATTTTCTTTTGGTGCCTAAAGGAATCAGATGAACCAGCTTTATCCAAGTATACTTAATTATTAACAAGTATTAATTAGGTTCCTTAATATGTAGGTACAAGATATTAGGAAAATGATGAGACATAAAACCCAGGGGTGGCTGTCTAGGAACTATCTCCTCATTTGATCACCAAGTTCCAGCCACACTGGTCGCCTTTCAGGGTCTCAGATACTCATGTTTTCCTGGGTTCAGAGTCCCGCACATGCTGTTGCCTTTGCCTTCCTGATTCTCTCATTCCTGATACTCCTCCTGACATTAATCTGATTCATATCTATCCCTGTTTCTAACTTAAAATCATTTATAGCTTCCTTAGGAGGATCTTCCCAAACCCTCCAAAGGAAGTCAGAACACATGCTCATAGCACCCTGTACTTCTTAAAAGAGCAGAATTTAAAGAAACAATTAAGTAATTACTTATTAAGGATGAGAATGTAAGTTCTATCAGGGCAGAAATCAGTTCTGTAGAATACTGTTTTGTAACTACTTCTCCAGTTCTTTTAACTACAGAGGAGTTAAATAACAATAGGATACAAATTATTGGATACCAGCTGTGTGCCAGGCACTGCATTAAACATGTTCCATGTTATCCTAACAGCCTCAATATGGATATTATTACCACACTGAACACAGAAGGAGCCTAAGGCATAGAACTGGTAAGTGATTTGAACAAGACAGTGCAGCTAACCAGAGGCAGAGCCGGAATTCCAGGCACTCTTTCTCCAGAGCCTACACCTGGAATAAATGAGTGAGTGGAAGAACAAAGCTGATTGTTTAATTGGAAAGACAAAGCTTCTATTTAACAGAGAGGCACCCCAGGTTAAGTTGGAAAGGAAAACAAAACAAAACAGTGCAGATATTCTGTGATACCAAAACATAGAGAAAGGGCAGATCCCCAAAGCAGGGATGATGAAGAATGTTTCACAAAGTGCCTGGGATTTCAGCTGGACCTTGAAGGTAGGGCTGTACTAGATAAGGAAAAAGAAGAAAAAAAAGGGGGCCTCTGAGGCAGAGTAAACAGCACAAGAATATGTCCTTCAACTCCTTTACCTTCAGATAATTTTTCCAAGCAAAGAAAACTATTAGAAAAATAATAAGGTATTTTTTTTTTTTTAGGATTGAGACTTTTAAGACTCATTTCCCAGCAGCCAAAAATAAGCAGTCACCAATTTCTTATAAAGCAGGTCTAATGCAAAAAGGGCAATCACAAAGAACACTGGCACAGGGATGTAAGCCAAGGTGTAGCCAGGCAAGTGGCAGACTGCATCAGAGGGCACCAGAACATGACGCCTACTATTGGCCACTGAGATAGAGTGGAACAAAGCCACAAAAAAAAAAAAAAAAAAAAAAAAAAAAAAAAAAAAAAAAACCAACCCTGGCAGAGTAGCATTTGTCCTGCAGAGCCAGGCAGGAAATCTGTGTTCCAAAATTGACACTGAGCTGGAACTCAGCATTCTCTGGATAAAGCCAAGAATAAAAGGAAGGATGCAGGATTCAACTGACAAAATCTTCAAAGCCAGAACCCAAAGAAGTCATCCAGAACTGGGTCAGGAAGTGGAGCTGGTACTGTTAGTGAAGCATGGATGGAGGCAAGCTTTTTAGAAGGAATGGCTTATAGAAAGTGGGAAAGGATAAGGATCAAAAGACACCTGAATTCAGGCTGATTTTTTTTTTTTTTAATTTCACTTAGGAGTAGTAGTAAATTCAAAATTAACATGGTCCTTTTCTGTGGGCTCATGCTCACATAATCCGAGCTGGGTTTCTTTCCATGCAATCTACCTTGATTTTGATACTTAGGCCTTTGCAAATGATAAAATTGGCCTACCTTGGGAAAGAAAATATTATCTATTTTTGCCTGGTTTTGTCTCCTTTATTCTCTTTAGTTTTACTATTTCATATTGTTAAATTTTGATAAACAGTTCCATTTTGATATTCTGTTAAAAATACTTGCAGACATTGACACATAAAAAAATGAATTGAATGAAATAAATACATTGATGTATACAGTTTTGCAAAAATGAAATTATACACTATATGTTGTTTTCAACCCCCCCACATACACACTTTTCCATTCAGCAGTATGTTTGGACTTCTCTCTATAACAATAAATATAGTTCATCATTTACCATACATTTTCAAAATAAGATATTGAAGTCCAGATGAATAAAATAGCTAGTCAAAACTCCAAAAAGAGATGATTTAGAAAAAGTACTCATTAAACATCAATTTCTATGTAACTCAACATAAAAGAACTTAAAACCAATGTGGACCTTGATCAATAGATACTCCCTATATAAGATAAACAGAAAAACCCACAGAAATTACAAAGCCTAGAAATAATAAAGTCCTAAAAATCTTCTTAACGTAATTTATAGTCTACAGAGCAATTGTGCAGAAATCATTTGATGTTTCAAAACAATCCAATGAATTGGCTAATATTTGATTAATGGCTAATGTTGATAAATGTCTCCCTTTCTACTGTATCATCTCCACCCGCATAAAAAATTTCACTTCATTCCTCTGCTTTTCATGACAAGAAACCTTATTAACCAGTGGTTCAGAACGTGCTGTCTCCACTTCCTCGTTCAAATATTGATTCTTCATTCCAGTACATATCCCAACCTCATTGCTCTATTGACTTTCACTTTGCTAAATCCAACAGAGACTCTTCTGTCCTCATCTTTCTAAACCTTCCAACAGCATTTATACATGTTACTACCTCTTAAAAACTTTCTTTTCTCTTGGCTTCCATGGCTGTACATTCTCCTTGGTTTCCTTCACAATTACTAGCTGCTTTTTCTTGTTTTCTTTTGCCAAATTCTACCCAAATTCTTAGTGTTTATGTGCCTTAGGAATTATTCCTGAGCCATTGGCTCTTCTCTATACTTTTGCCTTAGTTATCTCATCTAATCCAATAGTTTTAAAAGATATCCATACTCTGATGACTACCAAAGTTGTGTTTCCAGCCCTAATCCAACCACCCCTCAAGCTCCAGGCTCATATTCCCAACTGCCCACTAGACAATTCCATTCGAATGTCTAATAGAATTTCAAACTTAACAAATCTAAAATACAACAACAACAAGAACAAAATCTAGGTATTCCTCTTGTTTTCATTATATCAGTAAATTTTATCACTACATCCCATTATTCAAGCCAAATCCCCAGAATACTCTTAGATTCTTCCCTTTCCACCACCCTTTCATACCTAGTCTTTCCAAGTCTTAGAGAAATTCTAAGTTCTTAATAGTTTTCAGATTTGTCCACCTATTTCTATACCCACTGCTAACACTCCACTTCAGGAAGTGTTTGAAGGTCAGACTCTGAAGATTCTCCATTAACTAGCTGTATGATCTTGGGCAAGTTACTTAACGTCTCTGTGCCTCAATTTCCTCATCTATAAAATGGTCTACCTTATAAAATCGATAGGGCTGTGAAAAGTAATCAGTCAACATAAATGATTAACAACAGAAACCTGGAGTTTTTAGATTGTGATCAGAGCTCTTGTTTTTTTGTAAGTTGAAAACAATCAACACTCTCCTGAAGAACTTGACAGAATCCAGAGTCTACATTGAATATCATCCACATGTCCAAGATATAACCCCCCCATAATTACTTTATACACAAAGAAACAGAAAAATATGAACCAAATTCAAAAGGAAAAACAATTGGGGCACCTGGACAGCTCAGTCATTTAAGCTCTGACTCTTGATTTTGGCTCAGGACAGATCTCAAAGTCATGAGATTGAGCCTGAACATGGAGTTCTGCACTGATCGTGGAGCCTGCTTAAGATTCTCTCTCTTCTGGGGCTCCTGGGTCCTTAAGCATCCCACTCTTGATTTCAGCTCAGGTCATGATCCTGATTCTCCTCTCCCTCTCTGCCTCTCCCACCCTCAAAAGAAAGGAAAGGAAAGGAAAGGAAAGGAAAGGAAAGGAAAGGAAAAAAAAAGAAAAGACAATCAATGGAGACTAACCCTAAAATGATCCAGATGTTCAAATGAGCAGACAATATTTAAAGCAGATATTATAGCTATGCACAATATTACAAAGAAAAATATATACATAATGAAAAAAAGCAGGAAAATTTGGCAGAGAAACATAAACTATAACAAAGAGCCAAAAGAAATTACAGAGCTGAATAATATAAAACTGAAATTTTAAAAAATTCACTGGATGAGATTAACAGACTGGAGATGACAGAAGAAAGTGAATTTGAAGAGAGATCAATAGATTATCCAACTTGAATAGCAGAAAAAGATTGAAAAAAATTTACAGATTTAAGGACCTGTGGGATAATATCAATAAGTCTCATAAAATGTCATCAGGGTCCCAAAAGGAGAGAAGAAAGAGATTGGCAAACTCATTGAATGGTCATTTAAATTTGTGAATTTCAAATATGTATGTTTCATGACAAAAGAAAAAAAGGAATTAAAAAAATACAGATTCCTAGTTAATTATATTCAATCTGTAGTGTTTAGGAATGAAGTATGCTGATACCTGTACTTTGAAATGCATCCCCAAAATAAGATGGTCTGATGAAGGAATGATTAGATGGATACATATACAACAAAGCAAGAACAGGAAAAGTTTAATTCTAGAATCTTGGTGGTAGGCATATAGTGTAAAACTTTTTAAAGTTTTCTGGATTTTTATAATAAAATGGAAAATTATAAATTGAGTAATATATTTTCAGTGGGTTTTTTTGTCTTAAACTTAGACAAAATAAATATATAAGTTATGAAAAAATGCTTACAAGAGCATAAAGCTACAGATGTATTATTATTATTTGAACTACTTTATCCTTTCCAGAGAACTGTAATAGTCTCTTAGCTAATCTCTCTTCACTTTCTCCCTCTCTCATTCTTTCTCCATTAATTAGCCAGAATGACATAGTATAAATAAATCTGAGCATGTTCATTTCCTTGCTTAAAATTTATCTATGGTTTCTCTTGCTCTTTGAATAAAATTCAATCTCTGTAGAGTCTTCAAAGTCTACTTCCATGGAGCTCGTGTTACATGACCCACCAAATCCTTTACCATTGGTAGGCTTTGCGCTTGCTGTCCCTTCTGCCTGTAATGTTTTTCCCCCAACTCTTGAGCAGTTGATCAATTCTCATTCTTTAGCTCAATCTCATCATCCTTTTTTATTTCCTTCATAGCAGTAGCACAATTTGTGATTCTCTAGTTTTTTATTTATTTGCTTATTTGTCTTCCCAGCCAGAGCTTAATGAAGGTAGAGATTTTTCATTCTTGTTCCCTGCTGCTTTCCTGGGGCCTGAAGTGGGCTCTGATTAGACATTAAGCATTTTGCCTAATACTTCAAAGTTACTAAATTGTAGAGCTGGTATTAAACCCCAGTTATTCTGTGAGTTCTCTCATGATACCAAACTGGTAGAGAGAAACTGAGCTGTGTGATTCTGTCCTCCTGGACTTTCTCATCTACTAAGGAAAAGATCACATATAGAGTTAGAGTAACAATCAGTTCCAAGCTCTAGAAAAATCCCCCACTTCATTCTCTGCACATCTTTGCCCTGAGAATCTGTGCTCATCATCAATAAGGATGTATCATGTCTCCTGATCTCCCACATAGAGTCTGCCACTAAATACTGTGT
Organism: Ursus maritimus; assembly: GCF_017311325.1. Classification (NCBI taxonomy): domain Eukaryota; kingdom Metazoa; phylum Chordata; class Mammalia; order Carnivora; family Ursidae; genus Ursus; species Ursus maritimus. The sequence continues at coordinate 84,339,562 of NW_024424452.1, forward strand.
TATTTTGCTTCCTGCGTATCTCCATTCCCTTGCTACACCAGCCCAGGCTACCTCTGTCTTTTGTCAAGACTACTATGACCATGTAGTTTCCCTTCCTCCACCCTTGCCTCATCTTTATACTGCAGCCAAGATAATCCTTTGAAACAGAAATCTAATCATGTGGCTTCCCCACTCCAAACCCTGCAACAGGATGAAGTCCAATCTCATTTTATTTAGGGTGTATTGCATTACGCAGCTTTTCCTGTGCTTTTCATAACCCCCAGAATTCTGACTCAGTTTGTTCCTTAACTGGCTCTCATCAAAATAAATAGTTTCCAGGATTGATGGCAGCTTTGAGGAGACAGGCAGAGAGCACTGCAGTGATCAACAATTAAATCATTAAAAAAAGAAAAGAAAGAAAACTACAATACAAACTCCCATGCCTGAAGAGCTATTGCTGAGTCTTCCCTTCTATAAGAAGAAGAAGGAGAAGAAGAAGAAGAAGAAGAAGAAGAAGGAGAAGAAGAAGAAGAAGAAGAAGAAGAAGAAGAAGAAGAAGAAGAAAGAGGAGGAGGAGGAAGAGGAGGAGGAGGAAGAGGAGGAGGAAGAGAAAGGGGGGAGGGGAGGGAGGAGAGGGAGGAGAGGGAGGAAGAGAAGAGAAAAGGAAAAGAAAAGAAAAGAAAGGTAATCACAATGCAGGTAGATTCAAGTGCCTGGTTCTTAAGAACATATATTAGTCTCTTGTCACTATTGTGTTCCCAGATGATAAAAATTTGTCTATAAGTACAAGCTATGGCAATTCCCAAACTTTCATTAAATGTACAGTGATCTCCCTGATGATCAAGGGCTGGGTTAATGAAAACAAGGTTCCTAATGGAAAACATGGATTTAATATTTACTTGCAGGGAGTTGTAAAGATACCACAAACAAACGACAATCCTCTCTAATGTTTGCATAACTATCAGGCTTCTGAAATTATTAGACTAGTTCATTTAAAAAATTTTACAGGTGTAGCACCAAGTTCTGCTCAAGGGCTAAGGATCATTTAATAGGCAGTGACTCTCAGTCCAAGAGTATAAGAAATTCAGCTTTTTAAAGTTGCTTTTAATGTTCAAAGAGTACAAGAAAACATCAAGGAGAAAAATATCATTAATATTTCAACTCCTCTTCTGCCACGTTTATTTTATCTATAGGTGAGCATGCTGAGTGTTGCGGGAACATTTGTCAGATAGCATATTTTCCTGACTGCATCATGTGACGTGATATGACTCAGGGTACAACTTGCTGCCATTGAGATGCGAGAGGCAAAGAGCAATGACCAGCTGAGGACACAGACCACTTGTTTCCTGGAGCATGCATGCCTCACGCCTGCTGACCACATAAGAGGGGAGAGCTGGGGCAGGTAAGAGCTCTATCTGACTGGGTCACATTTACTTGATACCAGCGGTAGGGAATGTCATATCCACTGGTCAAATTTAATCCCCAGTGTGCTTGATCTGGCACTGGACCTGTTAGCCAACTCTGCCCAAAGAATTTCCCCTACTGGGCTTCTGTGGCTATTCTCTAATAGAGAAGAGACTCTAGCCCAGCAGTGAGTGCACAGATAACTGATCATATTTCAAATGATTTATAACTGAACTCCAGGTGAATAGGGTTTGGCAAAAGTGCACCCATTTGACCCCTCTTCTCATTCCTTTCCACATCTTCTCTTCCTCTTGCTTTACGACTGGGACTTTAACGTCCTCTCATTTTTGTGCCTTTCCCTCCTCCTGTCCAGCCTGACCCCCTATTCCTGACTATCAGCCTACATTATTGCATATGTAAGTTTAGGCAAATTCCTCAACCTCGTGGAATTTCCATTTCGTCATCCACAGAGTGGAGATAATAATATCACGTCACAATGAATTTGTGCTGCAGGGTGATTACCTGCTAAATGGCACAGAGATCAAGTTTTCCCCTCAGCCAGTGCTTCTTCATTGAAGACTGCCCCCAGTCCTGACTTATAGTTGGAGATTCCAGCTGAATGCATAAGGACACCCTCACTGAGCACCGGCCACACATTTGCATTGGAAGAAGGAGGGAGAAATCCAAGAATAAAAAAGAACGCACAAAGACATTCTAAATGTAGTACTGCAGATGATGAGCCTGATTCACCCTTGAGACATTTCATTTTACAGGCTGAGATTACAATAACAAGTGTGTACCTAGTTTCATGCTAAAACCTTATTCAGGAACCCGCCATTCTGCCATAATGATGGAAGACTAGCCTTCTTCCAAATAGAGGAGTGAGCTACAGCCAACTTTTGATTGATGAAGGACAGCTGCTCTGATCTGGAGCTCCTCTGGGGCTCCTGCAAGGCCACATTTCTGTCACATGAACCATTTTAATGTCAGCTTTCCTGCTTGGAGGCTGAGTCTGGAAAGAAGCCATAAATTACTTTCAATCATGCATATGCCGTAAGCCGGCTAGAGGAGATGGGATGTCAATCTGCCTCTTTTGAGGGGGTAAGGGAGACCCAGATGTAACCCAAAACATCCCAAGAAACTATCTGAATTGTCGTCTTTTGGTTGTCTCCTCATTGCTCTTCCTGTCTTCTCCGTATCCTCGGATTATAACTGAGAAGCCTGCAGTGGGGCTCGGATGCAATCAAGGTAGCAAGGCCATAAGTGTAATTAAGCTTCTCCACAGTCCCTGATTCATTCATTTAATCAATCGTTTCATATGCATCTATTGTGTCTGCACATATCCTAATTCCCAACCACGGCTCTAAATTTCCTGCAGGGTTTTTTTTTTTGGGGGGGGTTGGGGTAGAGGGGAGAATACATATTCCTGGACCCAACTCTCTAAAGATCTGATTCAGTATTTCTCAGCATCTATATTCAGATGTGCAGCAAATTTCCCCTTACCATTTGCCTCTCATGAATGTTTTCCTCCAGCCATACTCTCTCTGGTCTTTGTCTATTCATAGTAATAAATTTAGCTGATCAGATCAACTAAATCAGGACTTTTCTTTGCCCACACACACACAAAAATTTCCATCCATTGGACAAATACAGATAAGCCCTGATTTGTTGCTCAGTATATACTACATAACAATGACCAGCCCTGGTCCTGCCTCCACTGTTTCAACAATGGTCTTCTGGAAACAGTAGTCTCTGCAGAGAGCACACTAAAGGAGATTTTCAGACCAAGGTAAGGTGGTGCTTTCGGGAAGATTTCCAAAGTCAAGCAGTTTAGCTGCCACTTAATCTGACCCAAAGTAGAGCTGGCGCTACCCCTACACCAGGCTCTCAAGATTCAGAAAGGGAGTGGGGTGGGGATTTCTTGCCTCCCCTCTTTAGAAGCAGCAGCCTAGAATTTGGGCCTCTATTTAAGCATAGAAACCTGAATCCTAGGACAGCACATGACCTCAGGAGACCCTAGAGAATCTGAAAAACAGATCAGCAACTCCCACATAATCAGGAGTTGGCAGAGAGCATTGGATAAGTTTAGAAAGATGATTAGTTCGTGCTTGACTTAAATGTTCTGCCTAATTTTCATTATATAGTTGACATATTTTAAGTTTGAGATTATCCATGCCAAAATCTTTTTTTTTCTTAGTCTGGATTTGGATATATTACATTGTCTAAAACATGCACTTCTTTATTATCCAATTCTGGAACGAACTACTGAGGAAACAAGATCTATGCGATCTTGAGCCCGAGAGGTCTAAGTAAGCTGTGGATTTAAGCCTTCCATGAACAAAACATTTGAAGGGGATTTTTTTTTCCCCAAGGCACTTCTGTTCCTGTGACTCCAGAAACCATTAGAAATGTTGAGTTTGATATGCAGAGGATGAGCAATAAATAATAGCAGAATTTGGTTCTTTAATTCTGATTGAAAAGAAAAAGATGAAAGAGAAACACAAAATCGTATAGGCACATGGATAGAAGATTTCAAGAGTTAGAAAGTAATAACCAAAACAAATGCCTGTGAGACTCATTGGAACTTAAATGAGTTGGAAAGAATTGAACATGTTATTTTTGGTTTTCTCCTACCACCCCACCCTCCTCCAATCATTACAAGGCAGCAATGGAATAACTTGATGGAGTACATAAGCTTTGCATCACTGGCATATACTCATTTTTGGTTAATGAGTAACTGGCTAGATAATAGAATCAGAATACTGACTTTTAAAAAGTCAAATGCTTTTGGAAAGTAACCTGAGGGTATCTTTCATGATTCCACTCGTATACTTTAAATGTCACCTGTTCCTCATTTGACTCTGATATGATGGCATCACGTGGCTTGGGTATGTCATAGGTTGCAACATGGAGTTGGTCACTCGGACTACAGAACCTGGAATCAGAGTTCAGGAGACAAAGCTCATTTCAAATGTCTGGCATTTTGAATGTCAGAACAACTAGAGACTAAATGGGAGGAAATTTGCGACCAAAAAAAAAAAAAAAAAAAAAGGAAAGGAAAGTTTGAGGTCACAAATACAGAATACCAAATTTTATTTCTGTACTTATTTGTCTTATTGCCTCCTTGGATCTTCCTCCCTTGACCCTTCTGTTTCTTGTATACCCACATATGTAATATGTATATATTTATGTATATATGTATATATAATATATATATAATATGTATACATATTATGTAAATATGTATATATTTATACACACACATTCCTGTATTTATTTTCTTCCTTTATTAAAATTGTAAACCCAGTGCTGTCTATGTGAGAAGAGCATGAGACAGATAAAATAACAAGATCACATTTTGTTGCAGAAAGAATGTTGCCTGGGGACATTTATTAATTGGAAACCAGAAATAAGTAAGGAGAAATGCATGCAAGTAATGAGGGAAAGTCTTCCAGGCCACTTTCAGTCAAGAATTTTTTTTTCCTTCTTAAATCCAGGTGGTCTATAAAACCACTCTCACTGAAGCTGCTGAAGACACTTTACCCAAGGAGGGAAGGAGACATTTACAAGTATTTCCAATGAACTGGTTAACAGGCTCTATAACATTGGAGGGGCTTCTTGCGTCTAATTTCGTGCATTTGCTTGGATCCATAAAAGTGAAAACAGGAGAATAAATAACAGGGTGATCATAAAACAGCTAACTATGTTTGTGAAGCCAAGCAGAAAGTCTGAGCTTTAAACACCTGCAGACTGAAAATCAAAAGTTCTGTAGCTCTATGTGTGCTCTCATTCTAAGCAGTGACCAGTTTGACAGTGAACCAGCATGGAACAGATATGATATTGGAAACAGATGAAGCCCAAGTAAAAAAATGAGAACATGAGAATCTCTAGGCTAAGGGAGAATAGCTAAGAGAGGATAGATCCTAGCAAGGAGATACTGGTAGTCAGAACCAGACCAGACCTATGGCTTGCCCTTCTGAACCTGCTAGTTCACCCATTTAGATATTAGTGTCCTCTGCTCCTTCAGCCCTGTGAAACCCACACCTGCCTGAGCTGGTTGCAGGCTCCTGCGGAGTGGTGGCAATCGGATATTCTAGAGGCCCAGTTGAGTTGATCGGTTGAGTTGATCAGGTATATTTCTTTTTATAACACTGCCTGAGCAAAGTCAAATTTTGTTTATGTATTTTCCTCTGAACTAGGCTATGATCTTGTGGGGGAAAACCACCGTGGTTCTTATTCATTCGTGTATTTCCAGTGTGCATAGCAGATGTTCAAAAATAGTTATTGAATGAATAGATCAACCTGCCACTTAAAGCAAAAGTGGCCTCACAATAAATTGTTGATGGTCATGTATTCATTCTAAATCTATTTTCTGAGTGTTCAGCTATTGTGCTAACTAACTAGAGATAAAATTAGTAAATAAATAAAAGGCAACCCATGCCCTCCAAAACTTTCCTCTTAAGGGGGAGACAAGAACTATGATGGAATGGCAGCAGGGTGGAAAGAAGAGGGCAGGCTCAAAGGACAGTGAGGAGATCACATCCATAGTCTTGGTGCCTATTTATCACTTAGATGGGATAGATGGATGATAAGAAAATTAGGAGGAGAAGAGCTCAGATTAGAGGGATAGACATGAGAATATCTACCTCCTTTTGCAATAAAGGAGGTAGTTGATGCAGTGAAACCCTAGAGGTGCCCCTCCCCACAAAATGAGACCTAAAATACAAGACAGGGTAGGTAATAAGCTAAGTACACCTCCAATAATCATGAATTCTCCACATCTTCAAGCAGCCTAGCCCACTTTTGACAACTGAGAAATTGAATGTCTACTTTGACATATTTTCTTCCACTGACCCTAGTCCCATGTATGAAAACCACACAGTACAGCTTAAATTCCTCTTCTGTATGACAGCCCTTCAAATGCATGCCCTCTTTTTCTTTTAACCAAGGTTCATACAATATGATTTCCAGACTTTTCACCATTTTTGTCATTCTCATGCTTTTAGATTGACTAATGGGAAAACGGAAACTCTAAGAGAACCTAAAAGATAAGAAATCTAAAAAATATGGTTGGCAGGACTGGGGGGTAAGGGTGTGGGTAATGGAAGAATAAAAATTAATCACCTACATGTTAAGAACTAAATCAGGCCCATGCCTGGGTGGTGGAGTTAGTTTAGCGTCTGACTCCTGGTTTTGGCTCGGGGGTGATCTCATCGGGGTCATGATCCCAGGGTCATGAGATCGAGGCCTGCATCGGGCTCTGTACTCAGTACGGAGCCTGCTTGAGATTCTTTCTCTCCCTCTCCCTCTGCACCTCCTGCCTGTGCGCTCTCTCTCTAAAAAGTAAGTAAATAAATCTTTAAAAAAATAACGATATCAGGCCCTTTTATACAAACTCAAATGCCACAGGGATCTGGTTTAATTCTATGGTGCCTTATTATCTTCCTCCGGTTCATTTCCTGTTTACTTTCATATAACATTCTCTTTTGTGAGGTCAGTCATCTCATTATTAAAATATACTAATTCTGTTTTGCTATTCCTATTCTTCTGTACTACAATATTTATTAAAATAATGTGTACTGGCAGTGGAATAAGTGTTCCATAGTCTTTTAGAAATAAAATATACTTAAATGTGCGGCCATAGGCAACGATGAGCTAGCTCTGTCTTTGGACATCTTAAGTCCTCTAAACATTCCCTTTGTAGCAAACTGTAAAGAAAAAAAAAAGTGAACATTTTACTATGTCATCTGGCTACAGTTATTAATATACATTGAAGGTAAAGGAAGGGAGAAGTATAAACTCAATTTTTTGTTACATAAATAATTAATCTAATAGTTCATAAAATAAGGAAAGGAACTGCTCAATCAAGGAAGAAACAATTTCTTCTAAATTTTAGGATGTATTCAGAAATCATCTCTTCCAGTTGGATTTTCATCTGATTTCCCACATTTCAAATCATATCTCTCTTTTTTTTAAAGATTTTATTTATTTATTTGACAGAGAGAGAGAGAGAGAGCACAAGCAGGGGGAGCAGCAGGCAGAGGGAGAAGGAGAAGCAGGACCCTGGGATCACGACCTGAACAGAAGGCAGACACTTAACTGACTGAGCCACCCAAACGTCCCTCAAATCATATATCTCTTAAGCAATATAGTCCTTTTTCATAGGTTAGATAGCTTCAAAAGAGGCTCACTTTCCCCCTTTTCTCTGTAAAATCATTCACCTTGCAATGCAAATTTCACCTCATCTTGCCACACTTTAAGCTCACATTTAATAAATGGAAACCCCAAATTTCAGAATCAAAAGCTACCGTGTCCTAACCAACATCATTTTTCCCTCCTCGAAGTCTTGTTCTACAAGTACACACCTTGAGAAAGAGATGAAAGAAAGAAAGAAAGAAAGAAAGAAAGAAAGAAAGAAAGAAAGAAAAGAAAGAAAAGAAAGAAAGACTTCATTCACTATCAACATTTTAGGATCTTTTTTCCTCTATAGGGAGCTTTAGTATCACCATGCACCACATCTCACTCCTTCTCTCTTAAAGCATGGACTGGACAAACCCAAAAGATGGGCTTGTCATTTCCTGCAGCCCCTGTAGCCTCTAGCAGTGGAGTCTATCACTGGACAGTGTATTTAAACCTCTAACTGATTATGATATCATATCTGTTTAAAATTCCATCCCATGAGTTTGTGTATAGCAAAGACAAGGTCGTCTATTTAATGGAACAATCCTGGACACCCTCCTGCCAACGCACACAGTATATTTTGAGAATATAGTGTGAGCTTGGACTTGCTTCAAAAAGGAAATTTTACTCCCACTCCCATCCTGCCACACCTTTCAACATATTATCCCTCTATAAAATAATACATCTGTTAATACCTAGCATTTGTCATCTAATGCAGGCTTATAACTTTCAGTTGGCTTGTGCATTTTATTGTATACTTTCTTCTCCAACAGTACTAGACAAGCTTTGTTTTTATGGTATTAAAAAAAAAAAGCTACTGTCAAACATTATATAAGGACATGGTTTCCTTGACAACCATAACCACAGCAAGTTGTTTGAACTTCTTCCTCATTGCATGGATTGCTTATTTGCTAAAATACTTCAAAACATTTTGATGCATTCAGGTACTAAATACCTGGATTTATAGACCAATCTGGAAGCAGAGCAGGTGATAAACTATCCAAACAGTTGTAAAGTGATAAACACTAATCATTTTCAAGTCTTTGAGTTCAGTCTCATGACATAGTCTTTAAAAGGACAAATGATGAAAGCTTGATATTTAAGAACCAAAATAAATGACTAGCCCAAGGACACAATTTTTTAAAAAAATAAAGAGTAGCTAGAAATGACAAAGAAGTGAAAAATATTGCTTAACATAGAAAGTGGCATTTTGGTTTTATTAATTCACAAATAGGTGCCAAATGCTAATTTCATAATAGGAAAAAGATCAGTTTCATGGTTATCAATAGAACAGCAGAAATTGGTCAAATGTCCTCCAAAGAATATGTCTCTTGACAAAATTAGACACAAAATATGGAGTATCAATAAAATGGTTACTGAAAAACTGCAATGGTAAAGAAAACGTCTCATAACTATAAGACTCAAAGGATCTCTATCTCTGAGAACCCCTCAAATAAAAATATTTTCCCAAGTATCAGTTTTTCATGAATAACAAGGAAATATACAGCTTGCATAGATTATAAAAACATTAGAAATAGCATCCCAAAATAAAATTACTAGCAAGATCATATAATTCCCACACTGTTGTAACATGGTATAATAAAAAAAAACAGTCTTGCCCTGCTAAAGGAAACATTATTAATTGGGGGATGTCTTCAGACTGGCTGATAACAAAGTAATTGGACTGAAATAAATTACAGAAACAATCATATTTGTGTTCATGTGTGTTTATTAAGAAACAATTGTGCAAAAATATGGGCCTGGAAATTTAATTAAGGAGAGGAGCGGAAACTCTATGAGGAATTGGAGCTCAGGGTCACCAGATTGGTTGAGCAGCAGGTGGAGAAGATAGGATTTTACTTAAAAGCTCGAAGAGTCTGTGAATTTAGATATGAATTAAGGTTGGAGGGGGTGGGGTAGCAAGAAGGCAGACAGGAAGGAAGAAAAGGATAGATGAAGGGAGAGAAGAAAGAAAGACAATAGAGAGATCTGGTCAAAACATAGGCCATGCTGCTCAGTGTTGGGGACATTCAACAATATTCTGAGAACCAAAGAAAAAGTCAAAAAGTGAGTTAAGCAGAGATCCCAGGTACTCTTCTGAGGTGATGTTTGGAACAGAGTCAAAATGAAGCCAAAGAGATGTATCTGAAGCCTAGCCATAAAAGGATCTCAGTTCTCTATGGACCCAGACTCAAAAAGAGCTTAACTTTTTTTTTTTTTTTTTTTAAGATTTTATTTATTTGACAGAGATAGAGACAGCCAGCGAGAGAGGGAACACAAGCAGGGGGAGTGGGAGAGGAAGAAGCAGGCTCATAGCAGAGGAGCCTGATGTGGGGCTCGATCCCAGAACGCTGGGATCACGCCCTGAGCCGAAGGCAGGCGCTTAACCGCTGTGCCACCCAGGCGCCCCAGAGCTTAACTTTTTTTGCATACTGAAATTCTATCATACTGTTCTACAGAGGCAGAATGTTGGCGCTTTTCCGTTCATCCATGTGTTGGAGGAGAACCAGAATCTTAAGAAGAGTTTTGGCACTGCCTCAACCACTCCTTGGCCCACCCTAAATAAAGGGCCTCTCTTCAGGTGGCATCCATGTTTGAATTCCCAACATTTGCCTGAGGAATTCTAGCCCATGGGTTCTAGACATAATAGGCCACATAGCAAATGAATTCCAAAAGTATCTGTCAGGCAGAATCTCATCAAACTCATTGCTCTCAATACTTCAAATGCTTACTGGGAAACATCATTATGGAGAATTGCCTGAAGGATAAAAAATATGGACCTTCCTCTGGATACTTTATAATCTATCCTTGAAATGAGCCAAGCCAGTAGAGATCTTCGTATCTAGCCTGCCTCATTTAGTTCTTCCTATCTTCTGATGCCTTTTATTTATTTTTGTTTAAATATGTATATATACATATATATACATGTATATACATGTATATACATGTATAATATATATATGTATATATATTTACACACTTCATTTTGTTTTGGTTTTGCCATTTCTTTTTATTTTATTTTTTTATTATGTTCAGTTAGCCACTGTATAGATCATTAGTTTTTGATGTAGTGTTCAATGATTCATTAGTTTTGTAAAAAATTTAAGATGGCATTTTTCATTGCATTGAGCTATGAAGCTATACCATTAGCCTTTGAGAAATATTATGGAAAACACTTCTCTGAACTCCTATCAAGGTACTATTGAGAATGCTGTTCATTGTATTTCAAAGTATCCTTATGAAAACCAACAGAAAAAAAAATGCCTTCTTACCTTGGTACAAAGGAGTACTGTGTTTCTCTTCTGTCATTGGCTTCTTCTTATCTTACGGACACTGACTCATGTAATAGACCATGTTTCTCCCTGGGCACAGAACCAATTTATGGCCTTTGTCCATCCATCAGAGACCTTCTCAGTATGCATTTTGTGAATTCACTCCTGGATTCATCATTATTTCTCTACCTCTATTTTCTGTGCATTCAAATATTCCATTAAAAATTTTTTTGGAATATTTAATCATACTGTTGACTGAGTAAAAACACCATGAGTTCAGGGCAGCACCTCTTCTGCCCATTGGTGAATAGAAGCAAGTATACCAAACTGAAGCTGGACAAAAGTCTTACCAATTTAGATCCAGTAAGAAATTCCTCCTTGTAGGGAAAAAGTACTCTGTAATCACAAACCACCACCACCTGTTAGATCACCTCATCCATGGAGTAGGGGTTGGGGAGTAACTTTCAGGGAATGCATTTTGGAGTATCATATAATACCACCCAATTTTCCTGTACATTCATAAAATAAAATACTCAGTACTTTTTTTCAATGAAAAGGAGAAATGAGAATTTGTTACTAGAATGAAACATTTACTTTACCCATTGTGTAAGATGGAAACAGCCTATCCCTTGAAGGACAGTGCTGGCTTCCTCTATGGGCTCTGTAAGCACCCACACAGGCCTGTCCTTGTAGCAGAAGAAACTAAATAGAAGGCCCATATAGCAGCCAACTCTTCCGGAATTCTTGGAGGAACCACTCCTCATTATCCACCTAGAATGGACCTCGCTTGTCCTAATTTCATTTGGCTCCATAAAAGGACACCCACTCACAGCCTAACACTTTGATTTGGCCATTATCTTCAGCCTCTCTACTTGACTCTGCTCTGGCCCTTTCCTTGATCCACTATTTTTGCTCATTGTCCCCAGGGCTGTATACTTTGCAATATATGCCTCACCCAAGTTGCCAGGAGAACCCACCCTTCCCCTGGACACAGCGACTCCCCTGAGCTAAAGTGAACAATTCATCCTGATTTGAAAACTGAAAATCTCACATCCCTGAAAATGCCTCAGTCCTAGGCAAACAGGGATGGTTGGTTGGTCACTCTACTCCCAGCCCACACTAATCATACAGCAAATTGATGGTAGAATCACAATCTTATTAAATTTGTTCTTTAATTAGTATATAACTTTTAAAGAGACAGCATTGTGAGCAAATATCACAGAACTAAGTTATCTACATATATATGAACCACATGGTGATATCCATTGTAAAATTTAAGTCTTAAGCCCTTCCTCAGTCACCCTGTGTGTCTCAGAAATGCCTCTGCTGCCTTTTATCACTGTATGTTCAAGTAATACGATTTTTAAGATTGGCCTAAAGAAATTGAGATTAAGTAAGTATATCTGCTATCTAAAATTAAACAATGAATTCTAAACCCCAATAGAAGTGATTTTAGGATGATCCAATTTTATCAGATCTATAGTCCTCTCCTCCCCCTTTAGTGTAAATAACAAGGGCTGCCTATGAATCTATCTCCGAAGACAAAAGGAAAAACAAAACTCTCTGTCCTGGGTGTCTTGATTTTACAAACCAGGATGTGACCAGATTTCCAAAATATCATTGCCATAACCCCTGACCAATAGGAAGGAGACTCTGGAAGCATGAACGGTCAGTACACACAATATGACTCACACAACACTAATTAGTCACGAATCCTTTACATGTTTCTCAAATCCCCCAATCTCAGAAAATGTGTGTATACAGAGACTCTTGTTTACGTTCTGGTCTCAGATGTCAGTTTTTGAGCAACCAACAGGGCAACCTATCCACATAGGTTCATTATGGTCCTTTCTATTGAAGAATATTTCCTTACATTGTTTAAACAAAAAGAAATTAATGCACTGGCATTTCAAAGCTCTGAACTTTAAGTTTTTGCCCTCGGTATATTGGAGGAAAGATATATACAGTGTATATTAGACTTGTGAGATTAACTCAATGCAGCATACATGCAGTTGTGCATCTAATTCTGGAGGTAACATAATCATTCTGTCCTATATGATGGATGCGTGGATAGAGTTTAGGATTTCAAAAGTCTCAAATCAAGCTTCTGGTTTATTCCTCTAAATCTCCATAGCTTTAAATAAAAATGATCGTTTATATCTTCTCTATTAAGACTCAGGTATAAAACTCTCCAGCAGGAAAACATCCTCAGAGCTAGATATATCTTATAATTGATTATGTGTCCACACTATCTCAATATAGGAGACCAGTGCTGATGCTGCTTTAAGATAACAATAGGAAAATCGATTTCCACTGAGAAAACCCCAGAGATGGGAATGTCAATTTATTTATTTATTTATTTATCTATCTATTTATTTATTTATTTATTTTAAAGATTTTATTTATTTTTTTGACAGAGAGAGAGACCGCCAGTGAGAGAGGGAACACAAACAGGGGGAGTGGGAGAGGGAGAAGCAGGTTTCCCAGCAGAGCACGGAGCCCAATGCAGGGCTCGATCCCAGGACCCTGGGATCATGCCCTGAGCCAAAGGCAGACGCTTAATGACTGAACCACCCAGGTGCCCTGGGAATGTCAATTTATTGTAGATATTTGTGATACAAGAGGAAAGCTGGTCATTTTTCTTAAAGGAAAACTAGTCAGCCACAACAAGTCTGTTGGCACTGAAATTTAATACTATACCTATTTAAAAGGATCCTTGTATTTTCTAAAATAGACTTGACTTTTTAGAGTAAGTTTAAGTTTTTAGAGAAAAAGAGAGAGTTCCCATATACTTTCTGGCCCTACAGGTTTAATCTCTCCTATCATCTCACACCAGAATGATACACTTGTTACTGTCGATGAACCCACAGTGACACATCAATATCACCCAAAGTCCAGAGCTTACATTATGGTTCACTCTTGGTGTTGTACATTCTACGGGTTGAATAAATGTACAATGACATATATCCAACATTGTAATATCATCAGGAATAGTTTCTACCTATTTGCCTCCCCAACCCCTAGTAAGCACTGATCCTTTTACTGTTTCCACAATTTTGTCTTTTCCCAGAATATCATGTAGTTAAAATCATACAGTAGATTTTCAGACTGGCTTCTTTCACTTTGTAATATGCATTTAAATTTCCTCCAGGTCTTTTCATGGCTTCATAGCTCATTTATTTAGAACCACATATTATTTTTAATTAACATTTTTCCTTAACTTAAAATGGTGGTTTCCATGGTTAGAGGTAGAGTTTGAGTTTTGCAAATCGGTAAACAAAACATACTGGAGTAGGTAAGCCCCAAATTTAGAGACAGTAGTCATGGGTTCAAGTTTCACCTCTGTAATTTACTAGAATGAAACCTTGGAGAAGTCACTCAACCACTGTCATGAATGAAGACTGAACATTACAGAAGCTCATCATCCATAAGGAAACATGGCTTAAGATTGTGTCCATTATGGGTCCTCCCAAATGGGTGGTGACACACTGACCCAATCAAATCTTCTCTCTTGAGAAGCAGAACTGTGAAATAAACACATGTAAGAAATAGGGAGCAGCTATGTTTGAGGAGATGAAGAGAAGGTAGATGATAAGGCTGCTTGTGAATCCTAAAATAAATTTAAGTTATAGCCATGCAGTGGAACAAAATGTAGGCAATAAAAATCATGATTTGGCATATGGAAGATTTTACTAATAGATCACTCTCATAAGTAATTACAAGTGGGAAAATATAAGATATAAAGATGTCTACACAAATTACACTAAATCTGTTGTCCATACGTGGGATCATAAATTAAGGCAGGGAAAGAAATACAAAACACACCAAAATGCTTGTCTCTGGGTAGTAATGATAATTGTATAACCCAGGTTTTCAGCAAGAGATGAAACTCTTAAACTGAGTAATTTGAGGAGAGTGTATCAAGGGACTATTTGTAAGATACAGGGGAAGGATGTTACAGGTTACCTGGTAAACCCCATTACCAGTCAAGGCCGGTAGGGGTTGGGGGTGCGGGGAGTGGTTCCCTGAACCTGTAGAGAGAAAACCAGGTCGAGAGGACTGCTGGACAGGAGCTGTGCCCTGTAGTCCACACACACTACCAGTTGGCAGCAATCTCACAGGGAGGATGCTGGGGAAATAAACAGCCTGACCTCACTCCCACTGGCAGACTCAAGGGGAAGGCAGAAGGCAAGGCAGCCTTCGGGTACTGGTCGGCCTCCCAGGCCCTAAACAGTGTAGAGGAACAAGCAGGCTGATTTAATTTCCATTTATTTCTTATCTGAATTTTTTTTTCCCCCAGAAAGGAGCATGTAGAACAAACACGTATTTCATAGCTTTGATTTTTTTTCCCCTGTGGCATACCATTTTTTTCAGTCTTTGCAGTGGGTTGGATGAAAGATAAAACAGGGGTGTGGGTCAAAATTTTTTTAAAAAAAAGACAAAATAAACATGAAAATGAGAAAATAAGAAATTATGGAAAGAATGTCATGAAGAGTGATTGGTTCTCCATATATTCCCATATGTAAGACATACTTGGGGGCTAAAGGAAATGGACTCCACACTGTTCTGTGTATAAAAGATTAAGAATAATAGACATAATAGTAGGGGCGCCTGGGTGGCTCAGTCAGTGAAACGTCTGCCTTCAGCTCAGGTCATAATCCCAAGGTCCTGGGATTGAGCCCCAGATGGGGCTCCCTGCTCTGCGGGGAGCCAGCTTCTCCCTGTCCCTCTGCCTGGTGCCCCCCTCCACTTCCCACATGTGCTCACTCTTTCTCTGACAAATAATTTTTTTAAAAAATCTTTAAAAAGAAAAAAAGAAATAATAGTAATTTCTAAGGGAATTTTTAAAGGGACTTCCTGGGGTCTGCTTTGGCAAACACAATCAGCCCTGAATGAAAACACTATTTTAAAGTGCCGGGCTCTTTTCAGCATTCTGAAGCCATTTTATCTTCCCTTGTGTCTGATCTAAATGCATCTGCTTTCAAACCCCAAATGGTATTTTTTTGCAAGTGTGCCAGATCAAGTGGAATCCAGATCTAGCAGATCTTACAGATGTGACTAGTTTCAGTACAAGCAGATGTCAAACCGAGCAAACCATAGTCACTGGCTGATGGCATTCAGGTGCAATCAGAAATAAATTTTGTGGTCTCCACTTCCTCAGAGCTCAGTTCTATAAGGCTAACATTGTTCATAAAAAGTCCACGCTGTGCATCTAGGACACCTACGCTGATCCAGTAGAGGGCAGTGACAGATCTAGGAGCCTGGCCTATGCAATGCCTCCCCTGTGAAGGCTCAGCTCCTATGGCTTCATCTATGCAAGGCAGACGGGGTCACCTGAGTTCATTTCTCCCATCCACTCTGCTCCCTTAGCAACCCTACAGCCGCTGCCACCAGTCATGGGAACAAGAATTATGACCTTTGCCTCAAACTGCAACCCTGAAAACAAAAGCTACAGCACCTCCAGCCTCAGCAGCATCTAATTTATGGCTGAGTTGCCTGGCTATTTCAGGCCCAAGGGAGCCCTGGGTGAGGTAGGCAGGGGGCTACTCCATTAAAGGGACAGCAGGGGAGCCCATAAGTCCCAAAGCAAATGTCCAAACCTAATCAAGAAGAAATCCAAGGGAGAAGAGAATCAATGCTGGGTTTTGGCAGGCCTGTGGTTCTTTAATTAAACAGACCCCTGATTTGACATTATAGTTACTGCAAGAGACATGAGCTTGGTTATGGACAAGGAAAAGCATGTTTCAATTGCAAAACATCAAATAAACTGTGGACACTGTTAGCACCGATTATCAGCTGGTAAGCACCTCTGGAGATTTCAAGCCTCTAGGAATTTTTAAAATAATTGATTTAAGACAATTTGGGGAAGCACGTTGTGCAATAGTTTCCGAAGTGCGACTTAACTTTCTTACTAAGAAAAACAACTTGAGTAATTTGCATTGCACCATTTGCATGCAAGCAAGAGTTACTCTTCCTTTCAATAACACATAAAAATAGAAAGCATTATAAATGTGAGAGCTGGAAAAGACTGTAGATATCGCTGTTTTTTAATTTAAGCAATAGAAATCTTTTTAAAAAGATAAATCTTATAAACAATCCCAAGAGATCTAGAACACATGAAAGAAATATTTTATCGATATAAATTTATTGGATAAGTTCACATTTCTGTTAAACGGCTATAAAGTCAGTCACTGAGAACAGGGAAGCTTTTTTGGATGAATGAGATCAGGATTTATAGATGACTTGCAGATTTACATCAGTTTTAGGATCTCATTTATTTTTGTATTTTCTTTGCAACTGCTTTTGAGGGTGATGACAGTGATTCCTACAGATAAATCACTGCACATGGTGATAGATGTTTTTGTAACAGCTTTTTTTTTTTGCAACTTTAGGCTATTCTTTAATTAAATAGAGCAAAAGAAGCTTAATTCCAAAGTCTGCACTAAAACAAGTTAAAATTGGCAACATCTTACAAAGCTGTGGTCTCCAAAGAATGAAAAAATTAAAAAAAAAATTTTTTTAAATCTGGTAAAAACAGCTGTGTTCTTAACAAAAAATCAGCTCTTTTTTCCACCCTGGTACACAACTCAACCACAATTTACCAGCTTTCTTTGTAGCCACTTGTCTGAGATCTAGCCAACAAAATGTGAGCAGAAGTGGCAGACACACCCCTCCCCACTTTCCTCAACAGCCCGGGGTCTGGAATGGACTCTGAGGATCCAGACAAGAGTACAGGGCCACCAGACAGAAGAAGCACGTGTTCCCAAAGGTCCACGTAGAAGGCCACCTGCAGACCAGGAATATCCTTAATAGATTTGGAATAGCAAGAAGAAAACTTTCACTGTGTTAAGCAACTAAGGTTGGCCTTCTGTCGTGACAGCTAGCATTGTTTACCCTTGAATATATTGACTATAATGGTTATGGTGACTATGGAAATAATATTTGAATCAAATGTTTACAGAACTCCCGAAGTACCCAGCTAGAAGCCAGGATTTGAAAACTTTGATCCAACCTTCTATAGGGAGACATGTCTTCCTCGGTGCAGGGCAAAGAGGACCCTCACTGAAAGTCGCCCCGCAGTCAGTAGGGATTTTAGTTATGGGTGAGAATGCTCCTGTGACCAAGAAAACTCCCATTTTTATGCAATACTGGAGAGGCTTAAGGCTCTGTTCCTTCCTACCCAAACAGATGAAAGACAGCACGACAGCTGCAGGAACTTCACAGAGCTGCTGGAATGTCAAGAAACCCAACTGAACTCATAAGCTGAAATCAGATAAAAGACCTTTTATGACTTTCGGGTCTTATGTTTTATCAGCATATTCCTAGCCCCTCAACTTGTTTCCTTCGCCCTTAGGCGGGTTGAGTTAAGCCAAGAAGCATTTATTTTGATCTTTCTAGTGAAGAAAGATTTGCCCCTTAGACCAGTTGATGAGGGCTGGAGGCTCATGATTCTCCTGCCAGGAGCCCCTCGCCACCCCCGATAAAGCGGTGCTCTGCTTCTGAAGCAATGAGGATCAACAGGTAAAGAAACAAATAGGGGCCGAGGAGCATGAGGAAGACATTCAGACAGGCGAGTCATTCGTCCCACCCCCAGCGGCTCCTCCAGAGCCCCTCAATAAGAGAGCAGGAAAGAGATGGTTCCACTCTAATCTTTGTTTCTGAGATAACTCTAATTCAGAAAAAAAAGCAGAACTAATACCATATTTCTGATTTCTCAGGCCTTGTGATATGAAGGGACGAGAGTCTAGATGTTTAATTTTGGTCAGAGCCTTTCTTTCCTATAAAATAAGAAAAATCCTTTATCGAGAGTTGCACAGATATGTCAATGGCCATCTCAGCAAGAATGTCTCCCAACTCAAGCGTCTTCCAGGGCCATTCCTCGGAACCATCCTCTGTTCTCCCACCACACGTTCTGCCTTTTTTTTCTGGTTAAAACAGAAATGACACTCTGCATGTACTTTCCTCCTCCAAATCTTCCCCCTATTTAAGGGTTTTTTGGTTTTTTTCCCCCCAAAAGGTGGTTTCAGAGGAAAGAAAAGGGCAGAACAACCTAACCATCCGCAGATACACAACACTGCTCAACCACTGCAAACTCAAAAATAGAGCACAGTTGAATGAGCTTGCTCCAGAACATCCAAATATTTACTGAAAGAAAATGATTCTGCATATTGAGGGGGAGAAGAAATGCCTGGGAGAACAGATTCTGATGAGATTTGCTGCTGTGTGCACTGGTAAAAGCAACTTAACCAGACAAATACCAGCCTAAAATAATGGCAATTACTCCCAGGAAAGTGGTGCTTCTGTAGGAGGAGTGGTTTTCTTTATTTGGTGACCATTATTTTCCAAGAGACTTGGTGCTACATTTAAAAAAGAAATTAAAAGCCAAAAATGATCAGGGACCATTATGGAAATAGCTGCTCTGAACCCAGCTTTGAAGATAGGTTCCCCAGAGTCAGTCAGCACCCCCAGTTAAAACACCCCCTTCCAGTAAAAAAAAAAAAATGTGCACAATTTTATGCCACAAAAAATATGCTGTTGTGACAAAAACACTAATTAGATGTCTGGGGGGAAGGACGCTCAGTTGTGGAATCATAAAGAAAATGTTAAATGCTCAATGTGTGAATATACTATAAATATAGGAGGAGGTGAGAAGGTGAAACGCATACTTGATGCCATCAGAAAAATACTTTGTAAATATTTGTTTTGTGATCAAGCTAATGTTTTTAAAGGTTGTTCTCTGATGGTATAAATAACTAGAAATGCAAAGCAAAGACATCCCCAGAGAATAGACTTTTTAAACGCCAATCAAGGGAGCAGTTTGCATATAATATGCTTAATAATAATAATAAAATTAACATTGGGAAGGAAGAAGAGAAAGGATGAATGAAGTAAATATGAAAATTTTTCTTTGAAATATTGAGGAGAAAGTTTTTTAATATAGTTTCTATGAAATATAAATTACATTGAAACAATATTTCTGATCACTGATATATTTTTGTGTATTTTTAGAAAACACAGTCACATATTTATAGCCAATTTGCTTTTTGGAAAATCTTACTAAAAGAAGAATCACATCCATCCAAAGCCTTACAAACCTGTTTTTACCCCTTTTAACCTTGAATATCATACTTTTACAAACTGAAAACAGACTCCATGACTTCCAGAGCTTAACTATAAGATTTCTAAACTTTTCCAAGAAACCTAGGGAACCATATTTTCAAGTTGATATCTTTATAAATTCAGTGTTAAACTGTTACCCAAAAAGAATATATTATACTTTACTTCATCTATATAAAAATATGCAAAATAAAATTAAGCCCATGATTCTTCACATCTGAGATTATATTCACAATCCATATTCACAGTGAACTATGGCACACAGGGTGAACACCCCCAAAATGGTAAACTCAAAGTTGACATATACAAAATCTATGAAACTTTTCTTGAAAAACATATGTATGCAAGATCCCAACGTTAGGTATTTCAATTTAAGGCCTAAGGAAATTGAAATTTGGTCAGCAGGTTTTTATTTCTCATTGTCCACCAAGCAATCATTGGCCTTTCAAGTAGCACTGTATTCAACAAATATTTACTAAGCAGTCACTACTTATAAGGTGCTCTTCTAGGCACTGAGGTTAGGGTAGAAAAGAGGGTCCACTAGATCCGTTCTCTCCCAGAGTTTACAACCTAAACTAGAGGCAGGACTGAAGAGAGGAGGGTGTAATGTTTCCTCACTGGAGGCACTACTGGCATTTGAGCCATTATTTACGGGGTGAGACCACCCTGCACATTACCACTAAAAGCCAAAAAAATCCTAGTTCAACGATGATAACCAAAAACAT
The DNA here is from genome assembly GCF_017311325.1 of Ursus maritimus. NCBI lineage: Eukaryota > Metazoa > Chordata > Mammalia > Carnivora > Ursidae > Ursus > Ursus maritimus. Next base: position 84,360,239 of record NW_024424452.1, read on the forward strand.
CTCTCTAAATTTCCAGACCTCTTTGGGGGTAGGAGAGGTCTTCAAAGTGCTAGGATGAAGAAAAGAAGCTGTCTGTGCAAGATATGAACTCCCCCATGGGAAGGTGTCCCAAATTCAAGACTACCTAAGAATTCAGAAGCAGTCCTAAAGAGGTTGATCCCTAAAAGAAAGGAAGGGTTTTACTACCCAAGTTACTCAGCATTTATTATCATTTCTTATTCATGCGATCTTTGTGCTTCATCTTAGGAATTGAGAGAAAGGGCAAAATGAGCAACCTCCAGGCTAGGAACTCCTGTAAAATAGTAAAATGGCAGATTAGTGTCAAATTCTGCTTTGGGATTTGTATTTGCTTGTTTGCTACCTCTGTTTATTTGCAGTAATTCTTACGTGCTCTGTGGCAAAACAGTGGAACAGAACGGTGCTTTGAAAACTGAAGTAAAAGTTTGAGGATCTAGGCTTTTAAAATACTATACTGTAAATCATGTTGATTCATTTAATTATTAAGAACTATTTATTATAAATACGGTTGAATTAGAAGATTTTTTAAAGATTTATTTATTTATTTGAGAGAGAGAGAATGGGTGCATCAGTGGGGGGAGGGGCAGAGGGCAAGGAAGCGAGAGAACCTCAGGCCGACTCCCTGCTGAACCCAGAGCCTGATGAAGAGCTAGATCCCAGGACCCTCAGATCATGACATCCCTCTGCCCCTCCCCCCTGCTCGTGCTCTCTCTTTCTGTCAAATAAATAAAATCTTTTAAAAAATAAAAAATAAATCAACAGAGACATATCTCACATGTACGTGACTTCTGATCTCTTGGCCTGGGTTTTATGAATTCACTACCTACCACATGTTATATAAGCTGTTGTTACACCTAAATATGTATGAAATGGTAAACTTGGGAGGCTACGTATCAACACAATTTGTTTTAAACCCACGAGTTTTAAAAAGGAAAAAGTAGCTGAGTTTTAAGTATTCTCCAAATCAGCATTTCTCTACATGTATTCCACGGAAGACTAATTACATAGGTTATTTAGGGTGGTATATTTTGAAGGAGTTCCATCGTCAAGTAAGTTTAAGAAAAGTTGGGTGAAATGAAGTTAAAACAGACTTCTTCTTTGCATGACATCTCTAGACCTTTACGGTGTAAATGAGTACTGTGAGTCTCCAAGATGAAAGCTATGCTATGCAGTGTTTTTAAAGCTTGTTGGGATGAAGGACTGACGTTTCTCCATGAGCATACACTGGAATCACAGTTCGGAAAAACTTGAAAATTAAGAACTTCATTGATGACTGATATCTGAAATGTTGTTCCTACCTCTCCCCTCTTAAAAGATCCCATCCCTCAAAAGTCTTCTCCAAATCTCCCTCGTGGATTGTAAGCTACATTAGGTAAGAAACAGAGGTCCACATTTAAGCAGGTTTAATATCTCTGACCCTGGTGGGTTGAGCTTCAATCACAGGTGCTACAGGCAACATTACTACTAATGCACCTGTTCTTTAAAAAGGGTTCATCAGGGCTCCTGGGGGGCTCAGTCAGTTGAGCGTCTGCCTTGGGCTCAGGTCATGATCCCGGGGGCCTGGAATCAAGTCCCACATCAGTGGGACTTCTCTCTCCCCTTGCCCCTCCCCCTGCTGGTGCTCTCTCTCTCCCTCTGTCGAATAAAATATAAAATCTTAAAAAAATAAATAAAAATCGTTCATCAACTATAATAGTAAACCCACACTAAATGTTAGTTATGTACCAGGCACTCTTTGGATGCAATATAATATATGCCTGCAGATGAAAATGTTGATACCCAGGGAGGTTAAAGGAACCCCTTATGTTTGAACACCGCACAGCTAATATCTGTGCCCATACAGACATGGCATGAGATACTATTGTAATATGGACATGACCTGCATCCATTAACCAATTCAATAAAAATTCCGTTATGACAGAATGAGCACAAATTAATGTCACAATCTATTAAAATTCATCTCAGTTCAATGCTCAGTTTCCCCTATTGATTATTATTGTGTAACAATAGAAGTATATTGGTATAATATTCTTACGGCAAATTAATAATGCAGGAAGAATGATGTAATCAATGTTGAGGTACAAATAATTAATAATCCATTAGGTTTCTCTTACAGCCTTTTGAACAAATCAGCTATAAAATTCACAATATTACTTTTAAGCTTTACAATATTAAAGTGAGATTCTTTTTTTTTTCTGGCAGCTTCTACAGGTGTAGTGAATATACATTGGATTCCTGTATAACACCAATCAGTAAGAACACACTTATAATTGCCTTTTGCTTTTGCTAATGCCTGTAAGTCCATGTGTTTTGCACAATGAACCTTAATGCATATAAGACTATATGTGTTTTTTACAAATGAGCTTTAATTCATTTGTAAGAGGAAAAGGTCTTAACTTTAAAAATTTATTCCAATCAGGGGCACCTGTGTGGCTCAGTCAGTTAAGTATCCGGCTCTTGGTTTTGGCTCAGGTTCTGATCTCAGGGTCTTGAGATCAAGCCCTGCATCAGGCTCCGCACTCAGCACACAATCTGCTTGAGATTCTCTCTCCCTCTCCCTCTGCCCCTTCCACCTGTGCTCTCTCTCTCTAAAATAAATAAGCAAATCTTAAAAAAAACTTTTAATTATTCCACTTAGGGAATTTTTGTAATTATTAAATTTTTAATTGAGTATCATGGTAGAGATTACAATTCATGGCAAAAACAGATCCCATACTCATTGTGTAAGCTAGAAGTGGTCCAATTTGTATCTCAAAGCTAATAGCCTAGCTTTAAATGTATGTCCTACCTTGTAGGTAAGTTCAAGAAACAAAACGACAACTGAAACAAACAAACAAAAAAGCCTGGAAGTAGAATTCCTCTGGAGAAGAATAAAAAGACTGTACGGAACCTGCCCTGTGTCACTGAAACATAGAGGTAGTGAAAAGAGCTTGGGTTTTTGAGTTAGACAGCCATGTTCAAATTCCATCTCTAGCTGTTTCACCTTCCAGCAGTCACTCAACCTCTCTGAGTTATCTCATCTATGAAATGATAGTAGGAGGAGTAATAATGCAAGGATTAGAAATAACATATAAGTACTTAACACAAAGTAAGTACTCAGTAAAGTCCTGAAGACACCAATAAAAAGAGAAAATGCTAAAAGTCATTTTCCAAAACCTTCTTTGAAACTGTTTTAATAAAAATAGGAGGAAGACATCTGGAATCTGCTTGATATGGTGAAATTTAAGAGGTTGTTCTCCGTTTAGGGAAAACCCCTTAGCCATTAGGCAGATAATCCTAGAGCAGACAGTAGGAGGCGGAGGGGGAGATAACTCCCCCTGACTGAGGTTAGGTGGGGTGGTGAGGACAGGGCTGGAGGTGAGGGAAAGAAACCTCGAGGTGGATTCTTGTAAATTTAGTTTTACCAGAGTGCCTTGTCTGTGTCTGTCCTCCTTGTTGCCTGAGAGCAACTTGAGAAGCTGGAACTGTATTTCCTTTATCTTCTGTTGGTCAAAGCACCCAGCACAGACTCTGAAACATGGTGTTCAGTAAGTGCCAGGAGAGTGGAAGGAAAGAATGAAGAGGGAGGGAAAAGAATCCGAGAGAAGGAAAATGAGAAGAAAGAAGGAAGGAAGAGGAGGACAAGAAAGTGGTTACCCTCTCAAAGAAGAATCAGAAATTTATATTCTGTAAGTTTGCTCCCCTCTAAGTTTTTGTGGCTTTTAAAAAACTTTTCTTTTACTTAATTAATACCCATTCTCTGGTTCATCTGAAAGAAGACTAAGAAAACTTTGTGCAGTTGGGAGTAAAATTATTGGTGATGGTGTCAGAACTATACCAGCTCCAGAGAGATGGAGGTGGGGCCATGTGATGGGGAACCAGACAGCCAACATACCCCTGTGATGGCTCAGCCTTTCTAACTCAAACTGGACAATCTAATTAGAGCCTCCTAACATCAGGGCATGACCAAATCTTACCCATTTCTTCATGTAATCAATCCTCTGAAAGACTTGTCTGAACTCAGCTTTTTTTGCTTTACCCATCGGTTTCTGAGACCCTGAATCCTATCCTTTCAACTCCATTTAATACATAGCTGTAAAACCTTTTGCTGCCATATTCCCTGCTTCATAATCTGCCTTAAGTCCTTTATCCTGGCTTACTTACCTGTCACATAAACTTTAAATTGAGTCCATTAGTTTTGATCATAGTACTGAAGAGACTAAGGGCAAAGGTTAAATACCAGAAAAAGCTTATAAATTCCTGGACTCACAAACATTACAGCATGAAAAGAACCTTAACAATGACTTAGTGCAACCCTCTTATTTTATAGATGAGATCATTAAGGTTCAGAAAGACCATGTTTGCATAGAAAAAAAACACATCTTTACGTGGCCACAGAATGACCTTTAATCTTAGGCAATCATCTTGAAAATTCTTGGTTTTCATTTCCAAAAGTCAGGGAAGAATGTGGATTACATCACATAATCATCACCCTCCTGCAGGCAGCCAGGAAACCTCGAAGCCCTTTTAGGTTCCCTTTCTTTAATTACCAGTACCTTCCTCACTGAAGTATTTGTCCTAATTCTTAACCCCGACTTGCATCTCTTTATTTTGCCAGCCAAGGAGGAGAAAAGCCATGTAAAAATCCCTCTAGCAGGGAGAGTGCAGCAGGGAGATTCGAGGACCCTAGAGACAGATGGGGTTCCAGCTCCAACTCTGAGTCACCTCCTAGCACTCGTACTTGGGGCAAATTGCTTACCCTCTCTTAAGCTAAAATTTTGTAGTGGGAAAAATAGGGTGACACCAGGTCCTACCTTATAGAGTTTTTGTGAGGGTTAGACAAGCAACTCTGAGCCAGCCCTCCCCTATTGCCATTTAGTCCTTGTATGTAATATGAACCATAAGCCTAGAACCTTCCACTTCTCACAGGAATTTCCCTCCTGGGTGGGAGAAACTGGTCTCGTTCCTTGACTAATGACTTTGGTTGGAACCACCTCAGCCCATGAGGTCAAAGATATTCTAACAATATTGAACCTCAGAAGGGAAGAGTGAAGATCTCACCTTTTTATTCCTAAGAGTTTCTTGGCACCTTGTGGAAATATGCTTTCACTCTCCCAACCCCATATACACCAACCAGCAACCACTGAATACCAAGAGCATACAGATGGATGGTCATAGTTCACCAAATAAAATCTTATTCCACCACCATAATATATCTGTATTTCATGCATTTTCTTCATCTTTATATTGTACCTTATAACACAAATCATAAATATTTGCCTCAGTTGTCTATTCAATTGTTACTCTTTTTGTTGACTGCAATGCAAGTATGTCCGTATTGCTGCATAAACAAGTATGGTTGTTACTATACAATCATTCACATTTCTGAGAAGAGCCAACAAGTGGTTCTTCCCAGAAAAAAAAAAAAAAAAGTCTGGTTCAAACTGACCTGATATCTCCAAATCCAGAAATACACTTTTAAATAGCAGTTAGTCTTGTAAAGTATTCCAACATTTCTTCTCATTGGATAACTCCACCAAAATGATATTAATATTATTTATGTTACTATAACATCCTAAGGATTTTTGCAAGTGTTTCTTCATTTATTCCTCATAATCTTAATAGTTCAGTACTTTATGCCCATTTTTCAAATAAGGTAATTGAGGTACAATGGGGGATATACTTCTCTACATACCTCTGTCTATCTATTATCTATCTAGGTGCAATGGACTATTACCCACCCATGAGAAAGAAGGAGATCCTACCATTTGCAACAGCATGGATGTAGCCAAAGGACATTATGCTTAGTGAGTATAACTAGGACAGAAAAAGACAAATACTGTATGATATCACTTATATATATCTAAACAAGCTGAACTCATAAAAACAAAGAGTAGAATGGTGATTGCCAGAAGCTGGGGGTGGGAGAAGAGATATCTATCTAAGTGTACAAACTTGCAATTAGTAGATAAATAAGTTCTAGAGATCTAATACACAGTATACTGAATATAGACATCATTGTATTATAATCATCAAACTTGCTAAGAGACTAGATCTTAGTTACTCACACTACAAAAAAAAGATAATTATGTGACATAAGAGGTATTAACTGTCATTACAACAGTAATCATTGTTAAAATATAAAAATGTATCATAACATGTTGTACACCTTAAATTTGCAAGATGTTATGTATCAAATATATTTCAATAAAAAATAAAATACTTTTTTCAAACCAATAAAAGATAACATGTATGTGTGTATGTGTATATATAAATATACATATCCATATATTTATATGGATATATACATATTGTAACTACATGAGGAATGTATCCTCTGAGATTAAAACATATATACTCTGAGATTAAAAATCATCTGTAAAGATCAGAAAATCTATCCCTGATTGTTTGAAATGACAAATGTTTACAAGTATAGCACTGAAAGTATTTGAACTCTGGACCACTTATCTGGGCAGTTATGAAAGAATCCCTCTTTTCTAAGTAAGCCATAGTTCTTGAGAGAAGGACCTTCCCAGCAGTCAGGAGGACTTTTAGTCCAGGCTACAGACACTGGAGTAGTAGTAATGCCTTAAGGAGGATATTGGTTGAGATGCCTTATCCAGAAAGCCATCTGGCATTTAGTCAGAAGCTATTGAGTTCCTCTGGGGAACTCCAGACACAGGATCCTCTGCAGCTGGAGAGTGTGAGTAGTTACACCAGGCAGCTGGATTTGGGAAGAATTTTGATTCCATCTGGGCACCTCCCTTCCCTTGCTCCTGCTTGCAGCACCAGTCTTTCCCTGGGCTTCAGCCCAGCTTCATCCCTGGCTCCTGTTTCCTGCCATCGCTTTCTTTGATGAGGCCTAATGTTCAAGTCTGTGCCCACCCTTTGGTTCTTGTGAGAATGTCCTTTCTTTTGAGCCAGCTCCATCCCTGATGGAGCTCTACCCTGGCTTTGCCTTTGTTCCCAGCTCTACCCTGTCTCCTGTCTAGCACCCAACCCTCTCCAACCCATCCACCTCCCACCAAAACCACATCCCACTTATTCCTTCTCTAGGCCTCGAGTTCATACCTGCCCACATCTGACATAAGTACCTTGCTCCTCCTGTCCAGTCATCCATGCTGGTTCAGCTCCCCCACCTCATTATGTGACAGCCAGAGAGTCATCAAGTCCCAAGCTGAGGTCCCAACAGAGCAAAGGGACCATTCCTCTTTCAAAATACTTCTTTCAAAAATATGTAACAAAGTCCCAACAGCCTTCTCCAGAAAGAGAATTTTCATCTCAATAGCAAGCTCTCTAAATCCTGTGTCTACACCCAGGGTCAATGAAAGGAAGTACTTTCTTTGGAAATCTCTAGACTGAACGTGCATCTCAATTTCAACCACTAATCTTAGAGGCCATAATGGCTTCAATTTTTAATTGTACAGATTCACAATGAATGGAGAGGCTGTGACAATTATATTTAAATATCAAATGTGTCATTTCCCCCTTACTGGCAACTATTGAAGATTGAGCTACAAATATTTGATTAAAAATTATCCCATAAACAAAACTGGTTTCCAAAAACTTAGTTTTATTGAAAGTTTAGAAAAACAAAGAGTGTGACTTGTCTTGCAACAGCGAAGAATACTAGGAAAGTTTGGAGATTTTCCCCTTCATTATGAGATTAATAGAGATGAATAGAAATTTTTTTTTAAAATGCAGTTTTTAAAACTATCCCATCACCATAATACATCAGTATTTCACATATTTACATCATCATTAGACTATATTTGTTTCTTACAACATAAATCATAAGTAATTGATTTGCTATATACTAAAATGTGACTTTATTACAATATAAGCATTTTTAATGCTACATAGTCTTATAATTATTATGTTAATGGTTACCTAATAGACCCATCAAATGTTTACCTAACCATTTAAGTAATAAATTGGTTATATAGGTTGTTTCTAATTATTTCCTGTTTTTTAATACTGTTAGTGTAAAATAATAGAAAATATGTATTTATTGGTCTCTGCCCCCAGGTCCCAGCACAGTGCTCTTAAAACCCTTGTAATTGTCTAAGTGACAAGAGCACTAGAAGAATCTTGGTGTTTTAATAGTTGGGCTTTGACCCTGGTTCTTGATACAGAGCTCATAAATCCCTTGGAATTTCCTGGGTGATAAGAGTATCTTCTGTTTTAATGAGACGACTCTTGGTAGTCTCCTGGATACCAAGGAAAGGCTGGGTCAAGATGGAGGCTGGTCACCAGAAAGACCAAGCCATGGTTAAAAGCTCGGAACTTTCAGCCCCACACCCTCTCCAAATAATAGGAGAGGGGCTGGAGACTGAGTTAAAGATCATCACACCTACATGATGAAGCTTCCATAAAAATCCCAAAAGTATGGGGTTCGGAGAGCTTCTGCGTTGGTGAACACATCGACATGCCAGGAGGTAATGTAACTCAACTTTACAGGGAACAGAACTCCTCCCCTAGGACCCTTCTGAACCTTGTCTCTTCATTTGGCTCTTCATTCCTACCCTTTATTATATCCTCTACAATAAATTAGGAAACTCTTTCTCTGAGTTCTGTCATTCCAGCAAATTTTCAAACCTAAGGAGGAGGTTATGAGAAACCCCATTTGTAGCGGGTTGGTCAGGAGCCTGGGTGACAACCTGGGACTTGTGATTTGCATCTGAAGTGGGGGCAGTTTTGTGGGGCTGAGCCCTCAACTTGTGGAATCTGACACTAACTCTAGGTAGACAGTGTCAGAACTGAATTGAATCATAGGACATGCAGCTGGTATAACACAGAATCATTTGATATGTGGAAAGCCCACAGATCTGGTATCAGCAATGTTGTGAGTGTAGTAATAGTGTGGGAGTAAAGGAGAAACACAGGAGGATTTTTTTCCAACTCAGACAGTAATATCTTTACTCCATTTTTCTGAATTTAGAATATTGTCTCTTAGGCTGAAGTTCCAAAAACAGATTAACGATAAAGGCTATATACAAAAGGTTATAAATATTTGTATGGTTCTTGACCTATATTGCTAAATTTCTTTCAAAATAAATAAACATATTACAGAAAAAGGCTTGATTTTAATCAACTCTTGTAAAAATTGAACACTGTCATTTTTAAATTATTTTTGTTCAATCAATTCATTTTTAATTTTAACGTGGCTTTCTTTGATTTGTACAGAGGATGAAAAAATCCATATCTTTATATATTTTTCCATAAAGCTCCCTGAGCTCTATGGGGACAGAAACTATATCTTTTCATTTTAGTATTTCTCACATAATGTAGTAGAAAGGGAACAGTATTTGGAGCTTGAAAGGCCTGGGTCCAGGTACCCATTTTGCTACTTAATTGATTTGTGACCTTGGGCAACTTATTCTCTCAAGGCCTCAGTTTTCTCTTCTGTGAAATGGGATAATCGGTTCTACTTCATGTGGACTCAATGTAAAATGACTGGCATATTCCAGGAACCTAATAAATATTACTTATCTTCCCACACATTTTATATAAGGGAGAAGCAAGCTCATGTCTTTTCCTTGATGAGTGAGTTCTTAGTCTAATCAAGTTGAGTACATTTTATAATATTTACTGAATATATTTTTATTTTCTAGTATTTTAGGGAGTATGGTTACTTTGATCCACAAATGTTTCATTTCTGTTTTATGAGTCCAAATCTATTTTTTTTGTTTGTTTCTACTATTAGGGTGGAGACATTTGATGCAATAAATACGTGAGGCAAAGTCACCATAAGAAGAAGACACACAAAGGTATATGTCCAATTATGTGTTAGTTGCACCTCCCAAGGACATCGCCATTGTTGGAAACCTTTTTGGAAAGTCTTTATTGGAAATTCTGCGACATACTACCTTTATATAGAGATACACACACACACACACACACACACACACACACACACACACACGGTTTTTGGAATAGGATACTAGAGGCTCAGGTGGGTACCAATACAAAGAACTCCAACTTGAATTAAAAAAAAAACTCAATAAAAAAAATAAAAATTAAAAATTAGAAACTCAATATAAAATGAGAACACTTTTCTTATGTGATTCATAAAACAGCTTCTGGAAGCAATTCTAAAGACAAAACTACAAAATTATCTTGACAGATTACAAACTGATTGACTGATAATTTAATCATCCAAAGGACAACTTTGAAGAGTGCTATAGATAAATTCTGGATGTTTGCTACACCCAGAAGTGGTGTTTTTACGTTATATTTAGTCATAAGTTGTAGGTCCTGAAACAATTAACCTAGTGTCAAATGAATACCTTTTATAAAACTCAAGAAAAAGGTGACCTTCTTTTGCATTGAAAATTTCTATCAATAACATTAATTACACATTTCTAAAGTATTTATTGAGTACCTATTATGCCATCTGGGACATACTTCAAGGGATAGGCAATACATAGCTCCCCCAAAAGTTACTTGTGTCAGTTAATCGTCAGACAAAGAACTCATCAGGAAACATATAATAGACATAACTATACACTCGCATTCAAGGAACCTCCCTTACAGGTATAAAATAGAGGAGATATGATACAGCATCAGTATCTGTAAAAAAAGACCAAGATGAGGGTAGAGAATAGCAAAAAATTTGCTTTGTATGAATTAACAATGTAGCCACCAAAAAACCAAAAAAGAAAACAAGTAAGACCAATATAGATTTCAGACCAATATAGCTCAACATTTTCCAAAGATGACTGGGTGGCTCTCCAAGGTTATGAGTGCCCTGTCGCTTAGAAGTATTCAAGGACAGACAATAGACATTCGAACGTTGAGATCACAACTATTAGCTAACTTCTTCCACTGGCTAATGTAGGTTAAGTCAGTGGTTCTCAAATAATGTGCATCAGTATCCCCTGGATGGCTGATTAAAGCAGATTCTAGGCCCGACCTCAGAGTTTCTGACTCAATAGAGCTAGAGAGACACTTGAGAATTTGCATTGTAACAAGTTCCCACTTCATGCTGCTGGTCCAGAGAATCACTTTGAACGACTGGGTTAAACAAACACTTGGCAGGGTGCCCTAGAAATGCTAGCCTGGAACAAGAGTTTGGGCAAGGTGCCTTTTCTTTCAGCCCTGCAGCAGCTATAAGACATTCCACATCAAACTCTGTGATATAAATTGTAAGGGTTATAGGAAAGGAAAATGAGCAAGTACACTGGGGAGGGAAGGAATTAAACCAAAGCTTGAAGGAAAAGTAGAGCAAAATAGGTGAAAAAGAGGAAGAACAACCTGATCAGATGTAAAAGGGTTGAAGTTAGTATAGTGTAATACATTCTTGAATATTAACCGATCATTTTTCAGGCACGGTTTCATCCCCACACACTCCACCCCTGCCCACCTTCACCGTTTCCTTCGTTCAGTCAGCAGGATTGTCTGCATGCCTTGTTGTGGGAAAGGTATGAAACAACAGAGAGGAAAAAAGTCTCCCGCTTTGTGACTTCCAAGGGTTTAGACTCTTAATAGAAGAGGAAGGACTCCTTCCATGGAGAAAAGGACTAGGGTGAGTGAAAGCAAATTGTCTCCATCCCAGAGCTAGAAAATGATTCTCCAGTTTTGGGGGGAAAGAGGGAGGTGAGGACCTAGTGGACAGAAGACTCCGAGGTAATATGGGCTTCCCACTTGATGCCGTGGCTCACCTTAAGCCTCTGGGACCTGGATATGGAATATTCTGATTTTACTGAAATTGTTTTCATAACCCCTCAGGATAATGGCTTGAAATGAAGTGAAACTGTTAGAAAAATTGACACATTAACTGCATGCCTCATGCTCTGAGATGCATCTGCTATAGGAGTATAATGTGTTATTGGGATGAAGAAGAGGCTAACCTGGCTGAGGAGAACAATTTGGAAAGAGAATGGGAAATTAGGTGGGGTAAGCAAGGTGACACCAGAATATGATCGACTTTGAAGGAGAGGTTTTAAGCTTCTGTGCTTAAAGGCAAAGCTATCTGGCCTGTAGGGTCACCACAAAGGCTGCTCAGATTTCTAGTACCCATTCCTCAACCTTTTTTTCCCACAACTTAAGGACAAACTAGCACTTTTAGCATTCTTCACTGGGACACTAATAAACCATTGACCCTTGGCTGAAATCTAAACTGAAAAAAAGGTCTCATCTCTTTACCATCCAAGAACTTGCCCTTCATTTGACACCTGGTAATACCTGATGTGTTACAGAATTATTTTAGTCAACTATCACCTATTCATAGTCACAAATGTTAGTTATAAATTAACCTGTGTACTTTTAAGTGGCTGGTCTTCTTTTGGTTGATGCCAGATGAATTTTGTGGATGGGTGACCTTATTGGAAATAAATGGGTTTTATCTTAAAACAAAAACCATGTATTATCTTTATATTTTTAAGAGAGTTCTCCCAATCATTAGCTGGGCAATTTTCTAAACTATCCTGAAGACTTATCTGGATATCATATGAAAAAAATTCCTATGGCCATTAGTTCATTAAACTTAATTTAAAAAGGGGCAAAGGATTGAATAGACATTCCTCCACAAAAGAGATACAAATGGCCAATAAGCATACAGAAAGGTGTTCAACATCATTAATCATTAGGGAAATCCTTTGCATAGATACTATCAAAAACATGGAAAATAACAAGTGTTGATAAGGATGCAGAGAAACTGGAACCCCTGTGTGCTCTGAGTGGGAATGTAAAACGGTGCAGTCACTTTAGAAAACAGTGTACCGCTTCCTCAAAAAATTAAAAATAGAATTACCAAATGGCCCAGCAATTCCACTTGCAGGTTACCCAAAATAATTAAAGTCAGAGACGTGAATAGGTATTTGGACACCCAGGTTCATGGCAGTATTATTCAAAATAGCCAAAAGTGGAAGCTACTCAGGTATCCATCAACAGGCAAATGGATATGCAAAATATGATCTATACATACAATGGAATAATATTCAGCTTTGATTCATGGATGGACCCTGAGGAGATTATGCTGTAAGTGAAATAAACCAGTCACAAAAACACAAATACCATATGAGTTCGCTTAGATTAGGTACTTAGAAGAGTCAAATTCCTGGAGACAGAAAGTCATTCATTGCTTGGGGATGGAGAGAAGATGAAAAGGGCTCTGGAGATGGATGGGTGTGATGGCTCCACAACAACGTGAAGGTATTTTATGTCACTGAACTGTCACCTAATACTGGTTAAGATGTTAAAACACACACACACACACACACACACTTTTAATGGCAATTATTTTGTTAGTGAGGTTGGTTATGCTTGTAATATTGATGTTAGGGTTGCATTTTGATGTTAAGGTTAGTTTCTTTACTCATTTTTAACATTGCAATTTCCATTTTGTTATTAATTTTCAAAGGTACGTACGTAATAAAGGTAAAACCCATTATCATGTTCTTTTAAAAAGCAATTGCTTAATTTAGACACTGTTGTAGGCAGAGAGATTACTTAAGAATTGCAGACACTTACCAAGGATTGCTTCCCCAATTGTTACATTTTACCAAAAGTTCAAACTTAGAATGCTCTTTGATTTAAAAATCAGAGATCTGGACCATCCGTCTTGCCTCTGGATTTAATTGAGCATTACTTTATAAAATGCTGGCTAATCTTGCAAGTGTTGCTTTTTATATTTTTTGGTAACAGAACAAGAAAAATATTGATAGATTGGATACACTTAGATTTATAACAGTGGGCTTGCCTTATAGGATATTAGGTGAGGTGACTTCCATCTCATGACTCTAACCCTAAAACTACTATCCACTCTGAAAAATTCACTTTATCTGTCTTTCCCTCTGTGCATAAAACAACATTGTTCTGAGAAATGGTACCTGTCGCCCAGAGTCATTCACTCACCGACTGCAAGGAGAGAAGCTGAGGGAGAGGGCAAGGGGAAGAAACAAAGGGATGGATGACTTAACAAAAGAGTTAAACACAATTTTCAGGATGGATAAACTGAGAAAATTCATTTCTAAAATTCTGGCTTCCGTTTTGCAGTTTTAAAGAATATAAAATACTCATGTAGGGGTAGGATATTAGAGTTAGTGCACTTAGAGGGTAAAGAGAAGGGCAGGAGGAGTTGGCAATAGAAGTGTAAAGCTCAGACAAACAGTAGACCTTCCATGTTCCTGAAATAAATTGCAAGCCAAACCAGAATCTTGACCAGGCACATTGAGCCAAGGCAAGTGTCAAAGCATGCTCAGTGTCCTACACCTCGTGTGTACCTCTCATGAGGTCAGGGCACAGCACTCTCCCCAAAATGATCTGAGATTCACAGTGGCAACACATGCAACCTTCTGTCAACAGAGCCATGAAAATAGCATTGGCCTTCACGTCCACTGGCCCATGTCCTCAAAAAAGTCAACGGGGAACTAAAAGCAAACAAGCACTGTGCCAAAAAAATTAAGTAACAGACTTTTGACACACTTAATGACTTTCAACATTCAACATGTTTTTAAGAAAGAAATCAATGTTTATTCATAAAAAAATTGTTTCCTAACAATAAGAGCTACATTTTTTAAGAAATGATATGTTCATTTCATAGAGCACTGATGACCTTTAAAATATATAATGATATAAAAATATTTTTAATATCATGTCAAGGACCATACAAACCAATGAAAACTATTAACTCACATATTTTTTGCAAAGATAAGATCATGACTGATATAAAAAAACACTTGTCAAAGATTTTTAGTTATCTCATTATCAATTATTAAATGAGGGAAGGAGGCAAATGTCTCAACCAAGTCAAAGAAGAAATTAAAGAACCACCAATTTACATGGAATAAATGGATGTTGAAATAAATTCACAAATGGACACAAAACTGGCCTTTTCCTGGTGATGGGTGTCTGGGGTAGGGGTTTCTTTCCACTGTGCAGGTGTCATTTCCAAGTCTATAGACAAGAATTATTTGCATAACTAATTTGTCATTTATCCACAAACCATAGAGTTGAAAAAGAGCCTACTCAAAGACAAAGCTTCATATCCCTACAGTAGTGTTTCTCAGTCTCTTTTTCATTATTACTTTCCAAAGCAGACTTTATAGACATTTTTACCTCAGCCTCTCCCCACCACCAAATTAAATACTAAAGAACAAGATTTTGCTGAGTAAAGCTGAACTTTGGAAAACCACAAACCATTCTAATAACTAAGAATTTTTTCCATCCATAAAGAACCAATTTTTGCCTCCTTTGGGTGATTGACAATCCATGCCCTATAGGCAGACAATGCCTAAGAGGCTCCAATATTCCTGAAAGAATATCTAGCAATCCCTTTGTGATGTCATTTTTAAAAACCATTACATATATATAATGATATAAATTATATGTTACATGTGTATAGTATTATACACATATATTATTGTACATACCACATATATGTAGGCTTAAAGGATAGCTTATACAGGGGTCAGCAAACCATAGCCTGGAGGCCAACTCCAAACTGCCTGTTTTTGTAAGTAAAGTTTACTGGCACACAGCCACACACATTGTTTGTAGAGTGTCTTGTCTGCTTTGCCTATGTCTGCTTTCACACCTCAACAGCAGAATTCGGTGGTTGCAACAGAGATCATAAGGCCGGAAAAGCCTCAAATCTTTACTATTTGTCTGTTTACAGAAAAAGTTTGCCAACTTCTGGTTTATGTTACACTGTTGATAGTTAAGTATCTCTGGTTAATAGGATAATGAACTACTTTTAAAAAAATCTATATTTCCTATAAACGGTTTACTTACTGATGGAACAAAAACTTCTAAAAATTATTTATTACACATAAATTGTATACAAAGCACTTGAGGAATAGAAAAACAAGATATGCTCCTGCCATTGAAAGAGTTTCTAACCTAATGTTGCTGAGGAAAATTGTTGTGTTTGCTGTAGGAGGGCTGTTGTGTACAGTTACTGAAGTAGACAAAAAATAGGAGTAGAGAGGGACAGCTAGAGTGGTGGTAGTACTAGGAAACATGAGCCGGGTCAATGTAAATTTTAGGTTAAATTTTGGCCTTCGGAGCCTTAAATATTAAAGGAAAAACAGATTGAACAGTTGATCATAACTGAAGTATTTACTCAAATGATTATAAAAATAAAGGAGGAAATGTGCTTGCTCTAAGTCTCTGGAAAACATTATCTTTCCATTCAAATTTTATATTCACTGAGGTCATAAAATTTAGTTATCCTAAAAGCCACTGTGAGAAGATACGTAGTATTTCAAGAACTAAGCTGCCCTGACCTGATTCACATAAATCTCTAATCTATTCCTACCCAAATTTCAAGATATTTTAACGTAACAAAGCAATTCAAGTTAATGTGTGGTTCCATTCAATTCATCCCTTCCAGCTCCCAGAAACTTCCTTTCCTGGGGACCCTATCCTTCAAAGTTCTCTTTAAAACCTGAATGTTAAAAATCATAGTTCCCTTAGAGGCTCTTCATCATAATTCAGGACTCTTGGGTACCTAAAACCATCAAGACCCAACAAACGATTTTTCTCATTGTTCAATTCCAAGAATTTAAGAACTCCAATTCCAGTATGTTTACAGAATAAAGTCTTATCTATTTATGAGATAAATAAATAAATTAATGAGTCTTTTGGAAGATTAAAAAAAACCTTTTTTCAGTTCTAAATTTTCCAGGAAGTAACTCCAGAGTTACTAACATTAAATTCAAATCAATTCAACATTCATTTAAACACCTGACCTATCAGCCTTTACCCAATCGTGTTACCATGATAACATTATTGTGTTCCAATCAATTGTGAGGTGTGTCTCCAGTAATCTGTCACTAATAAAGGTTAAAGTACTGAAGTTTGCAAATTATTTACTTTTTTCAGAAACTTAAACTGATTCAAAGCTATCTCTATAATAAGGATTCCCACTCACCTGCTTTTTAATACATGTTGCTGAATGGGCCAGAGAGAAGACAGTAAGGCCAGCAATGCGGACACTCCCCTAGGAGGTGTCTGGTTTGTGAACAATATCTGCCATTTGTCCCAAATGGTTTTTAAACTTGTAGACAAAAGGAGAGAATCAATGGGGAAAGAGGAAAAAGGAGGAGTGGGAGGAAATAGAGGGGAATTGAGGGCAGTGGTGAAGAGGGGAAGAAAAACAACAGCTTGACGAACGAGAAAGGAGGAGAACCCAAAGGAAACAAAGAATGAGCAGGAAACTGAGAGAGTGGCTTAATGGAGACCAAGGGAGCAAAGTCTCGAGAAAGGGGGTGAAGTGGGCAGTGTCAATTGCTCCTGAGAAATTAAGTAACACAGGTGATGTGAGGCAATTAAATGTCCCTGGAAGCCTCAGTAGGAGCAGAAGGCTGACATTAGAACCCGAACTGAAGAGTTAAAGGAGAGGAAATAGAGCATCTACAGACTCTTCCTTACTGCAGCTTGGCCTTGTGGAAAAAGAGCAAGATAGGATGGTAGCTAGAGAGAACACTAAGTAGACACAGGCGTTCTTAAGGACTGGAGAGACCTGAGCATGTGTGTAGGCTCCAAACAATGAAGAGGGACAAGTTGAAAGGATCATATAGGGAGGAAATAATCAATAGAACAAGGTTCTAGTTCCAGAAAGGACAGAATGGAATAGGATCATGAACAAGGATTGATCTTGAATAGAAAAAGGCACACTTTCCCTCAAAAACTGGAGGAGAGGAGGCCACAGTGGGTGCATTTAGAGGTCAACTTGTGGACAAAAAGCCAAGGCGCTCACACCCTACAGGCCTGCTTTCTCAACACAGGGAGAACACAGTCATCAGCTGGGAGGGAAGGGGCCAGGGTGGAACATGGATGGCTATTGTAAAAAGTAGAAGAGGGGGATGAACAGAAAATTACTGCTGGGGGGTTGGGGAGGATAGGCTCCTGAGGCTCTAAGAGAGGAGAACCAGAAAGAAAAGAGAAAAGAATCACAGGCCCAATCCTACGGAATGTACACATTTACCAGAAGGAAGGAGGCACCAGCAAAGACATGCAAGAGAGAATGGACATAGTAGGGGGAGTAAAACTACTCTATTGCTATAAAATTATGGTAAGGAACACTCAAAAGAAAGACTAAATGGGGAAAAGATGGAGTTAATCCACAGAATCCAAAACTGCAAAGAGCTCTGGATGATAAATAGAAAAATCCACTAGATTTGGCAACAAGAAGGTTATCAATAACGAAGAGCTTTTCTATAATGATAAAGATTAAACCAGATTTCATGGAGTGGTAGCAAAGAGTTGAAGACAGCTATGGGAACACTTTTACCTTTCAAGAATTTTAGAAATTAACCAAGTGTGAGATAGACATAACAGTTTGAGGAGATGGTAGTGTTTGGGGTATTTTTTTATAGGAGTGAAAACCGAACATATATGTGTCTGTGTGGGTATATGTTTGTGTGTGTGTGTGTTGGGTGCTACCATAACTCAACAACTCTGCTACCTTCTAGGATTATTATAGGAATTAAATGAAAGCACTTTATGATCTGAGAAGTACCATACTAATATAAGGGTTTTTTAAAATTATTATACATAAATTCTAACTTTTGGAATGTAAAAAACATCTTTATGTTTATTGCCATTCAACATTCCATTCCTGTTTTGTATGAATGTAGTCATGAATCAGTGAAGTTTATCTTCAGGGTTCTCTCTTTGTAGCTACTAGAATTCTTGACAGCTCTGTAAGGTGAAATCCCCAGACAAACTGAAAACAACAGTTGCCATCTCAGAAGTTGAACAGAGAAAAATGGGAAATTATGTTAGGCTGATTTCTGTGGTCCTCGTACACCTGCAAGTTATAGGGACAAAATACTGACTCTGGGGATTAGCTTGATTTTTTTTTCTGCTTTGGGATCTGTTGTTAATTTAGTGAAACACATATTTCTCCTGGGAAAGACACAGATAAGTCTTAGGTCAAGTTATAAACCCAAGCCCTTTATCACACTCTGACAGCAGGAAAAACCATGTCTGCAAAATGTCATCATCAGGAAAAAAATCGTGTGTTTTGCTTTGGGGTCTTTGGCTTCAGGTTTTCTTTATATTTTAAAAACCACAAACAGCTAAAAAGTTTATCGTTAATGGCTAGTTATTAAATTGTGTATAGGCGAAACTAAATAAAATCCATTAAGTAGTAAGATTGCATTACACTCTATGATTTTGTCCAAATATTTTTGTGAATGCAGATTCTCAAACTCTTGATATGAAATCAGTAGAACAATATTCCTGTTTTGCTGCTGTTTTATATATTTGGGAGCAGGTAATTGAACCTATCTGAACCTCAGTTTCTTCATGTAGAAGATCAAGATAATAAGAATTATCTTGTAAATCTGAACATTCACACCCTTGTTGGACACGGCAGGCAATGGACATTTTACCCTTGTCTTCATAGAGCTTTGGATATTCAAAAGGCAGTATCACTGAAATAGCATTTTATCTCTTAGTCATTGAAAAACTTTGGCACTCAGATTTTTACTATAGGTTTGAAACAGTACACCTGTGTAAAATCTAATTACAACCCCGGCCATGAAAAAATAAGATGGGACACAAACTGAGGGCTTCAGAGGGAAGGGCGGTGGATGATTGGGATAGGCTGGTGATGGGTATTAAGGAGGGCACGTATTGCATGGAGCACTGGGTGTTATACGCAAACAATGAATCATGGAACACTACATCAAAAACGAATGATGTACTGTATGGTGACTGACATAACATAGAAAAATTAAAAAAAAAAGATGGGACATACAACAGACTCTTAATGTTGGTCACATCAAGGAAAATGGGGACAAGATGGAAGTTGAAAGATTTGAATGTTATTATAACACAAGTCAACACCCTGAAAATACATTGCGTTTTATAAACTTTGGAAGGAATTTTTTTCTAAATATTTTTAAATTAATTTAAACAGTCCATGTCTCTTTATGCCTTTTAGTACAAACTAACATAAGGCTTAATAAGTCTGCATTTTAGGAACCATAAATAAACATGACTTTATGGAAACCCCTATCAGTTTAAGTGAGACAGCTTCAAATTAGAAGACTTACATAAAACTATCGAATGTAATCTTTGGCTATCCCATAGTTTCTCACATCTAGTGAATTTCTTGGGCTGTCACCAAAAAGTCTGCTCTGAGTGAAAAGATGCTTAGTAAGGAACAAGGACAATCTTTTACGCCAATCTTACATAAGAAGCGCATTGGCAGCAAATTTTCCCAGCCATCCTTGTCATATGCTGCTGTCTGCTGAAGACATGAACGGAGCAGTAACCTCCTGAAAGAGCAATGAGTCACAGGCAGTACCTGCCACATGCATTATCCTCAAGGTAAATGCATGTCATGAGACAAGGCCACAGAGACCTAAAATAGTCTGAGCCTGTCAGTACCCAAAATAATTACTCAAGAAATAGCTCTTTCTAAGGGGACAAATTACCCCATCAGCATAAAATGACACTCTTGTGAAATTGTTGGATAATGTCTTTTAAAAAAAAATTTCCTGGTGATCACCCTGACATGAAAATTATCAATTAAAATCACAGCAGTGAAAGGAGGTCAAGAATTGTTTTTCTAAAATTTCTTCTCAGTTCCAGTCTAGGCTTGAAGTCACTCACATGGAAGGACCGCAGAGTAGAGTACAACCTCAAGGAACTGGTCAAGAGAATCCACAGGAATCAACAGCCAGGTGAATCAAAAAGCAAGCGCCTTAGAAAGACCAGAAAGATTGCAGGGATTCTGTGGGAGGAAGGCAGGAAAAGAAGCCCCACAGTCCAGGTTCTCAATGCATGTGCCTGCTGAAGAGACATGTCCTGTCACGGAGCACATGAGAGGGACGACTGAACACAAAACTTGGAACGTAGGTCAGGATTAACTAAAGCTGAGGTTTGCCAGTTGTATGAGTTTCCAAGAGCTTCCATAACAAATTACCACAAACTGGTTTAAAACTGCAGAAATGTATTACATCACAGAAGCAACCTGGCCATCCATTACCAATTTGTTCTGGGACCTTGTGGTGCAATGTGAGGAATTCAAATGTTAAAAAGTTCAAGCAACCTTCAAAATCACCAAACCCAACCGCCTTACTTTATAGAGGATTAACAGATCTTTCGAAAGCAATTTATAACCAATCTCAATTTTGAGACCCAGGGTACAAGGAGTTGTGAAGATTGAGTAAACTGTTAATTTTTTTATTTTTTATTTTTTAAAGTAGGCTCCATGCCCAGCATGGAACCCAATGCAGGGCTTGAAGTCCCAACCCTGAGATCAAGACCTAAGCTGAAATCAAGAGTCGGATGCTTAACCAAATAAGCCATCCAGGTGCCTGGAGGCAAAAACCTGTTATTAATAAAGAGCACTAAGTAGTAAAAGTGATTCATTTTCTTATACACAACGATAGATTAAAAGCTGTGCCCATAATCATTTCACCCAATTCACTGGCATTTCTTGTGCAGGCGAGAGGTGGAGGGAGAAGGTACAGATACAGCTAGAGGCTCTAGCTGTCCATAACCCACAACGCATATTATCTCTGCCTCCAAAGAGGTATACTGAACAGAACGTCATTCAGATGTATACCCCAGTAGAAAGGCTGAAGACCTCCATTCTATAGAACTACTTAGCCAGGCAAAGATTGTGTGATACACCTGTGTGCTTCCCAGTTTCTAGACACACACAGAATTGCAGTAGAGGGTTTCGAGGGCAATTTTATCCCACCCTTTTAGCTGTCTTTATATATTGTTTTTCCTATCGTAGATGTAACAATCCTTGAGCCTGCTCTAAAAAAAAAAAAAAAAAAAAAGAGGGAAATGGGGGAAGCAAGGGAAAAGAGGATTTGAGAGAAATATGCAAATGGGAGAGTAGAGTACAACCTCAAACCTGGGTGCTTAGCTAGGGCAGGCTGCAATGGAGAGCACAGAAAATGCGTAAAAGGCAGAATCAGGGGCGCCTGGGTGGCTCAGTCGTTAAGCATCTGCCTTCGGCTCAGGGCGTGATCCCAGAGTCCTGGGATCAAGCCCCACATCAGGCTCCTCCACTGGGAGCCTGCTTCTTCCTCTCCCACTCCCCCTGCCTGTGTTCCCTCTCTCGCTGGCTGCCTCTCTCTGTTAAATAAATAAACTCTTTAAAAATATATATATATATAAAAAGGCAGAATCAAAGGAAAATCTTTCCCATACGCTACTGAAGACCTATCTAGGCACAAAATTATTGTCCTCAGTCCTCTCCCTTACAGCAGGAAGAAAAGAAAGGAGTAGAAGTTAGAAAGATAGGGAGGGAGAGAGGACAAGAGAGACACAAGTATGTATCAGATGCCTACTTCAGACCAAGGCACTGGCTAGATATGGAAGATATATCTCATTGCATCTTCACATTCGAAAGCAATAAGTGTTATCCTCATTTTACAGATGAGGAAACTGAGGATCCGTGTATCTGAATGCTTTGCCCATTGTCACAGCGCTTGCCCTTGATGCAACCACGATGAAATCTAAAAATCTCTGATCTGAGGCAGCTATTCCCAAGAAGAAAAGTGGAAACGAAGAAGGCCAAAGTCTTCCTTTCAGGTTGTTTCTTAGAAACAGAAAATTCACATGCCTTTGGGTATAAACATTTTCTTGAGAGTAAAAAAAATAGATGAAAAACTGTGATTTGGGTACTGCTTTTGATGAAAGTCTTGAATCTCTGTATAAGAAGCCAACAGTATAGAAAAATGAAAACTATCTTTAGATTAGTTTAATGGGGGTGGGAGGCTGAAAAACCATGTGGGGCTTCACAGACATTCAATACTAAACGATTTTAAAGTAGCAGAACATAACCAGGTAAGAGACACATTATTTTCACATTTCATTTTTATCCATCTTATGATCAAGTTTACAGAGCCCTGATCTCGGCCGGAAATAGGGGCTGAGCTTTCAATAGGGCAGGACCGTAATGTTGCATCTTCTACACAGCACAGGTGCATGGTGAGTGCTTGTCCATTTCAAACTACAGGATCCACGGTATTTTGCCACAGCATTATCCCCAAAGGAGAGAAAATGGCTCGCAGGATTGCTAAAGATTCAATCTCCAATGTATGGACAACCGTAAATAGAAAAGAAAAACAATCCCATTTGTCTTAGAGTGGGTCATCTGATCGGAGATGGATAACTTTGTAGGTACAGTCCGAGTTTATTAGGTATGATGAAATCTTCCTAAATAAAGCCATTTCTTCTGTTGTGACAGTTGTCAGTCATACATACCTGATTAGAAAGTAAGATAAGTCTTTTCAAAGTTGGCTTTCTTCAATGGAGTAGCTTATTAAGGGTATTCTGAATATTACTTCATGTCATAAATCTTAACCGATGGTTGATGCTGATAATTTGCTTACTGTTGGTTTTCCTAAATGGCCTAAATTGTGAATCTAATCAATCTCATCAATCCCCTGGCTAATAAACTCACCCACATGTTAGACGACTAACATGTTCCTAGGCCTGTACACCAATAACCTGTTCAGTGTTTCCTTGCCTTCTCTAATATGAAGTTATTTCTCACCTAAATTCATTCAAAATGGCAAATCATCTCCTTTGTCTTCAGTTAATCTCCACCTCAATGGCCACTTCTATTCTGCAGTTACCTGTGCATTCATTGCTAATCCTGGATTTCAGGCTTCTATTTTAAACTGTCTAGCGGATATCTCTATGAGGTAGTCCCATAAGCATCTCACAAGCAGTACATCAGGGAGATTAGGAGCACATCTCTTAGAGCCAGACCTGGATTCAGGTCCGAGCTCTGTTTATTGCTTGTAATGAGACTTCGGTTGCTGATAACTCTTGAAACTTCTGTTCCCACATCTATACGGTGGGAACAATATGGCATCTACTTCATTAGGTGGTTGTGAGAATTAATTTATAAAATATTCACACAGTACCTGGTTCATGGTAAATGCTCCATAAATAAACATTATAAAATATAAAACTGCACTCGTTATCTCCACCTATAAGTCTGCGTCTCTCACTCGGTCTCATCCTCCTAAATTCGTTTCTTTCCATGTCTATTATAGCCTATGGGTCACTTATTCTGTTCTTCTATCTTTTTTCTTTTTAAGATTTATTTATTTATTTGAGAGAGAAAGTGAGTGGGGGGGGGCAGAGAGAGAGAGAGAAGCAGACTCCATGCTGAGCATGGCACTCACCACAAGCCTCAGTTCTACGACCCTGAGATCGTGACCTGAGCCAAAATCAAGAGTCAGGCACTGAACCAACTGAGCCACCTCAGTGCCCCTGCTTTTTCTTTTAAAGACTTTATTTTTCAGGGCACCTGGGTGGCTCAGTTGGTTAAGCATCTGGCTTCAGCTCAGGTCATGATCCCAGGTCCTGGGGATCGAGCATTGAGCCCCCATGGGTTCCTTGGTCTGCAGGGAGCCTGCTTCTTCCTCTCCCTCTGCCACTCCCCCTGCTTGTGCTCTCTCATGTTCTATCAAATATATAAATAAAATGATCAATTTTAGATGCACAGCAAAATCAAGAGGGAGGTACAGATATGTCCCATATACTCCCTGACCCCACACACGCACAGCCTGCCCATTACTGGCATCCCCAGAAAGGTCCATTTGTTACAACTGGTGAACCTATATTGACATACCATAGTCACTCAGGTCCATAGTTTATATTAGGGTTCACTATTGCTGTACATTCTGTGTTTGGACAAATGTATAATGACATGTATCCACCATTACAATATCATATAGAATATTTTCACTGCCCTAAAAATCCGCTGTGCCTCGCCTATTTATTACTTCCCCTGGGAACCATTGATCTTTTTACTGTCTCCATAGATTTGTCTTTTCCAGAATGTCATAAGTTGGACTCATACAGTATGTGGCCTTTTCAGATTGTCATCTTTCACTTAGTAATATGCATTTAAGTTTCCTCCACAGCTTTTTATGGATTGATAGCTCATTTCTTTTTCATGCTGAATGATATTCCATTGTCTGGATGTACCATAGTTTATCAATCCATTCACTATTGAAGAACATCTTGGTTACTTTCAAGTTTTGGGTGCTACCAACATCCATGTGCAGGTTTTTGTGTGGACATGTTTTCATCTCCTTTGAGTAAATACCAAGGAACGTGACCGGTGGATCATATAGTAAGAGTATGTTCAGATTTGTAAGAAACTGTCCAAATTGTCTTCCAAAGTGGTTGTACCATTTTGTATTCCTACTAGTAATGAAGGAGAGTTCCTGTTGCTCCACACCCCCCTTAGCACTGGGTATTGTCAGTGTTCTAGATTTTGGCCATTCTAATAGATGTGTACCGGTACCTCATTGCTGCCTTAATTTGTATTTCCCTGAAGACATGTGACATGGAGCATCTTTTCATATGCTTATTTGCCATCTGTATATCTTCTTTGATGAGGTGTCATTTAAAGTCTTTGGCTTACTTTTTTATGGGTTGTTTTCTTATTGTTCAGTTTTAAGAGTTCTTTGTATATTTTGGATAACAGTTCTTTATCAAACGTGTCTTTTACAAATATTTTCTCCCAGTCTGATTTGTCTTCTCATTCTGTTAATCTTCTTCATTTTTGGAATATAGAGAAATAATTATATGAAATTACAATTTTTTTCTGAAATAAATTTTTCCAGTTGAATAGTGTAATGGGGAAAGACCTATTTATAATAAAAGTTGAAGTAGAAAACAAGATATATTGCCTAAGGGCTTAATCATTGTAATTTGAAGTCTCAAATATAATAAAGTAAAAAAAAAAACCTGAAGGATTTTATTTCATTTCAGTGATAAGAAAAATTATCATAATTTTTTAATACCTTGAGAAACATTCTCCCTAATGTCCTAGACATGGCCAGTGCTAAATTGTATAATGCGTCATATGGCCTTGGAAGGGGTACTTAGGTAAAATGTTCTGTGTAAATAGCAGCACTGGGAAAGCAAAACAAAACAAAACCATGGGAAAGAGATAAAGAACAATCTGAACCTTTGCTCTGCCCACCTAAGCAGCCCTGTAGCAAAGTGGCTAAGGCATCCGTCCTCAAAGCAGAACGAGTTACTTTGTCTCTGTGACTTGGCTTCCCCATCTATAAAATGAGGACAATAATAGTAATAAAGGTTGTTTTAAGGATGAAGTTAATAGGTAGAAAGCACTTAGAAGAGTTCCTGGCACATAGTAAACAGTTAACATTAGCAATTATTTTTATAGTGCTGTTTGTGAGGATCAAATGAAACATCTGTAATCTTTGAAAGCTATAAAAATTGATATTTTATGTCAATAATAAAGAAGAAAGTGACATTTTCTTTAAATCAGATTATTTGGTACTTGACAAGAATTTATGGGGCTCTTCTAACATATCTGCTTGAGCTTAAACTCAGCTGTAAAAATAAACACTGCTTTTTGAAACTGATGGAACAGCATTTTTTAATGTTTTATATCACTTAACACATTATATTAGTCACGATTTGTGTAGGCTCATAATTTTGGAATGTTGCAGTCTTTCTAAATGTTCTCTAAATTCACCATCTTTGAGTTAAAAAACAAATCACATTAGACTGGTAACAAGAATCCAGGGTTCAAATTCCAGTCGGCTATGAACAAACTGAATGTCTTCAGGCAAATCATTAAGCTTTTCAAAGCCTCAGTCTCCTTACACATAAAATTACCAGGTAGGAGCAGATAATCTCTATGGTTATATCCAATTATAAAATTCCATGAGTTGTAGGTTGGTATAAACAAAACTATCTTTGTTTTTTGTTGGGATAGATTTTAAAGGACTTGCCTTAAGTCATACATTTGGAATTTTAAACAAGCAAAAATACCATTCTCCTGGCTCTCAGACTGGAACTTTCAGTGCAGTGAATCTCTAACTTCTCAAATCAAAATGCCATAGAATTCCTCCACTGTGCAAAAATATTGAAAATAAAGACAATTGAAGAAAAACAAACTTTACAATTCTTAGCAACCTGATACCACCTGAAAATATTTTTCAGTTTTAATCTCTCTCAGGCAAAATAATACCTCTACTAGCTTAACAGAAACAAAAATCAAAACCATTTCCAAAAGCAGAGAAAGCCAAGTCATCCTTTTTATATAGCCTGAGACCAACAAACTACTTGTGCTCCTTCCCTGCACTAGTCTCAATACTGCCCAATTTTAAGAAAACCACAGTGCCCCGCAGTACCTGACACCACCTGTGCCCCACCAGTGTACTAATGGCAAAGGACAGCAAGAGGGACAGGAAGTGGTTAGATTTAATAAATAAACATAAAGCATTTTAAAGTCTACTATTTTCTTATTGATTATGTTAATGTCAGACAAAATAGACTTCAAGACAAGGAATATTACCAGAGATAAAGAGGGATACTCCATAATGTTAAAAAGGTCAATTCATTAAGAACATATGGAAATCTTACATGCATAAGCACCTAATGACAGAGTTTCAAAATATGTGAAGCAAAAATTGACAGAACTGAAGGGAAAAAGAGACAAATCTATAGACAGAGATAGAATTTACATTTTTCTTTCAGTCATTATATTAATGTATCAAATAGAGAGAAATCAATAAGGATAGTGAATTTGTAACCAACACTAAAAACAAAATTGATGTATTGATTTTATAAAGCACAACCAACAACTACATAAAATACTTTTTCTTCAAATGCACATGGAACAAATATCTAGAAGGACCATATGATAGGGCATAAAACAAATCTCAAAAATTTTCAAAGAACTTAATTATACTGGGTACTTCTCTGACTACAACAGAATTAAATTAGAAATCAGTTATGAATATATATATATATATGTATATATATATATATATATAACACTGAATCTGGAAATTAACAAACCTATTTCTAGATAATCCATGTCAAAGAAACAATTTAAATGTAAGTTAGAAAATATCTCAAGTAAAATGCTAAAGAATTCAAAATTTGTGGGATGTAGCTAAAATTGTGCTTCGAGGGTAATTTCTAGCTTTATATTAAAAAGAAGAAACATTTTAAAATAATGACCTACACTTCTACATAAAGAAGCTGGAAAAAGATGAGCTAATTAATTAAACTCAAATTAATTAAAAGAAAGAAAACATTTAAAAAATGGAAAACAATGAAATGATAAAAGGCAATACATAAAATAAAAAAGCCAAAAGCCAAAAGATTTTTTTAGTGATAAACTCTGTCAAGACAGATCAAGAAAAGAAGAGGGGGGGAAGAAAGAAAAGTCACAAACTACTAATATCAGGAATGGAATAAAGACATCATTACAGAACTTATAGACCTTAAGAGAATAAGGGGGTATCATGAAAGACTTAATGACAATAAATTTTCCAACATAGATGAAATGGGAAAAGTCCATTAAAAACAAATATTATGAAAACCGACACAAGAAGTAATAAAAACAATCTGAACATTCCTATAACTGTTAAAGGTATTTAACTTTATGGGAACATTTAAACTTCCCTACAAAGATATCTCAAGGCTTAGGTAGTTTCAGTAGTGATTTCTATCAAACATTTAAGGCAGAACTAATACCACTTCTATGCAAACTCAGAAAATAAAGGAGGAAATTTCCCAATGTGTTTTATGAGGCAAGATAAACCCAGTAGCAAAACCTGACAAGAACATTTCAAGAAAAGTACCTACCAATAACTACTGAATATAAGTGCAAAAATTCTTGACAAAATATTAGTAAATCAAATCTAGTAATACATGAAGAGTATAACACATCATGACCAATAGGCTTTAGTGTAATTTATTACAACAGTATCTCATTAAAAGCCCAAAATATGACAAAGTTCAAATCTACAAATTTGGAAAACTGGGGATAGAAAGAAAACATCTTAAATCTGATTTTTAAAAATCATAAAAAAAATTATGGTTTTCTTTCCTCTGGTCTCACCAACACTTCTGACACCAAATGTATGGAGTTTGCCCCCCACGCCAACCCATCTGATACCAGTTAAGTGTCCTACAATTCAATTCTGATACTATCTACCTGGATTTAGTGTTAAATCACACAAGTTAAGGGCTCACAGACTTTACCCATTTCAGATGTCAGATGCAACTCTGGACCTCCCATTCTTGTAACTGAGCAGCTATAGGCTAGAGGTTCTCATGACCCTCTCCTCAGGATCAACAATTTTCTGGAAGGGCTCACAGAACTCAGGGAAACACTAACTTACATTTACCAGTTTATATAATGAAAGATGTCATAAAGGATACAGAGAAACAACCAGATGAAGAAGTACATAGGGTGAGGTCTACAAGTATCCTCAGTGTAAGGAGCTTCTGTCTCTGTAGAGTTAAGATATACCACCCTCTTAGCACATGGATGTCTCACCAACCCAGAGATTCTCCAAGTGCTGTATTTTAGAGATTTTTGCGGAGGCTTTATAATGTAGGCATAATGGATTATTAATTAAATCTCTAACTCCTATCCTCTCCTTGGAGGATGGGAGAGGAGGCTTAAAAGTTACTAATCATGGCTTGGTCTTTCTGGTGACCAGTCCCCATCCTAAAGTTATCTAGATAATTATCCAGGTGACAATGAGCCCACCAAGCTCACCTCATTAGAACAAAAGAGTCTCCTACCACTCCAGAAATTCCAAGGGATTTAGGAACTCAGTGTCAGGAACTGAGGTCAAAGACCAAATATTAGACTACGAGATGCTCTTAGCATCCCTGTCACTCAGGAGATTACAAGGCTTCTAAAAGTTCTTTAAGAGGATTTGGTGGCAGATTATATAATAATATACATCTTATTACTTACCAGAACATCTATTAAAAAAAAAAACACAGCCAACATTATGCTTAGCAGTGAAAGACTAACATATTTCTCCTAAGATTAGAAACAATTTCTCCTAGAATGGCTCTTCTATTTAAGTTTGAACTGGAAATCTTAGCCAGTGCAATGAGTCAATCAATCAATCAATCAAAAATAAAGAACATAAATATTAGAAAATTTTTAATTCTTTATTTGTTGATGACTTGATTTTGTACATAGAAAATCCTAAGAAATCTATAAAGAAACAAACATAATAGATGATTTTACAAGGTTTCAAGTTAAGAGGTCCATATAACAAAATTAAAGTACTTCTATCTGATTTCAAGGTTTACTATATGCCACAGTAACCAAGATGGTTTAATATTAGTGTACAGATATTCACTAGATTGGTGGAATAAAATAGAGTCTAAAAATAGATCCATTCTAGATGGAAAATTGATTGTTGACAAAGGTATCAATGCAATTGAGTGGCGGGAAAATGTCTCTACAACATGTGATGCTGAAAAAGATGTGTAGCCATTAGGGAAAGAACAGTTTGAACTTCTATCTTACATCATACAAAAAGTTAGAGATTGAGCATAAAACATAAAACTATAAAGCCCCTAGAAGAAAATTTCAGAGACCTTGGGATAGGCAAAGATTTTGCAGACAAGATCTTAAAAAAGATCTTAAAAAAAAGTGCTAATCATAAATGAAAATTTAACAAGTGGACTTCATCAAAATTAAAAACTTTTGCTCATCAGCAACGCATTAAGAAAATGAATAAACAATCCAGAAACTGAGAAATATTTGTTATACATATCTGATAAAGGACTGGTATCCAGAATACATAAACTACTACTATAAATCCAGAATAGATACAATTTTTTAAGTAGGCAAAACTTGAAAATATACTTAAAAAGAGAAACACAAAGAACATAAATGTCCAAGAAATAAATGAAGAGCGCTCAACATCATTAGTCATCAGGGAAATTCGAAATAGAACAACAAGATACTACTATATACCACTCAAGTAACTAAAGTTTAGAAACTTAAAATATGGATATTGGCATAGATATGAAACAATTGGAAATCTCATATTACTGGTAGGAGAGAAAAATGCAGCAACCACTTCAGAAAATTTTGGTACATATCCCTACTCTATGACCCAAGAATTCTACTCCTAGGCAAAAAAAGACTTTTTTTAATAAGAACGTTCATAGCAGCTTTATTCATAGTAACCCAAAACTGGAAACTAAAATGTTCATCAATAAGAGAATGGTCAAATTGTGATATAATCATAAAATGGAAAGCTGCCCAGCAATAAAAAAAGAATGAACTACTGATATCCATATCAACATGAATCTCAAATTTCAAAAACATTTTGTTGAGCAAAAGAATCTAGATGCAAGAGAGTATCCTATTTATAGAAGTTTCAAGAATAGACTAAACTATGATAATAGAGATCAGAATAATTGTTGGGGGAGAGGAGGAGGGGGGACTGACTGCAAAGGCATGTAAGACAATTTCACAAGTTGTGGAAACAATCTACATCTTTATTGGGATGTTGGTCTCATTGGTAGATACATTGTCAAAACTATCAAAATGTATAGTTAAGATCTGTGCACTTTATACATTAACAAAAATCTAGCTTCTTCAAATACCTTAATCTATGTTAAATATAAAGTAGGAAAGCCCTGCTTTTAAGAAAAAAAATTACAAAATAGCTAAATTATGTTATGATTAGTCAGAATGCAAGATGATTTTTGCTCTGGATACTTGCTTGGGAGTTCCCCTAAATAAGATCCTTTACTACACTGAAAATGATGAGATTTACAAATAAATAGTTTAAAATAGCTTTCTAGGGATATATATGCTGCATAGAATCAGCTCAAAAATTAGAAAATATCTCAGTCATCTCGGTTCCAGAGAATCTCTCAGGTATTTGACTTAATAGTCCCGGAAGTACAGGTAACTTGAGTTCATTTTCCAAAGGAATAGTGTCATAATAGGCATGTCACAATTGGTGAGCTATCCATGTGAGTGTTCTTAGCTCACAGGGAAAACACATGTTTTGGAGGATTAAAAAAGCTGTAAGAAGCTTTTGCACTTACAAGTCAATCTAGCTACATACGACATTTTCCTGCATGGGCAAGCATATTCAGTTTTATCTTGACATATCTGCTGCTATCTTTCTAAAACCTGATTTTTTGCACATGAAAAATTGCCATTTCACATACAGCAAAACATTTAAAATCTCCCTCACACGTACAAAAAAAAGTCATATGGTCTCTGGAAAATTGGTTATATTTTTATCATTACTGAGAACTGGCTAAAATTAAGTTATATAAGTTTATATGAGTCTAACATACTATCTTATTAACTAGCTATTGGTAATATGATCTACAGATAATCTTTTTTTTTTTAAAGATTTTATTTACTTATTTGACAGAGAGAGAGAGAGAGACAGCCAGCGAGAGAGGGAACACAAGCAGGGGGATTGGGAGAGGAAGAAGCAGGCTCCCAGCAGAGGAGCCGGGTTGGGGGCTTGATCCCTTAACGCCGGGATCACGCCCTGAGCCGACCGCAGACACCTAAGGACTGAGCCACCCAGGCGCCCCTAATCTACATATAATCTTATAGTACAACCAAGATGTTTCCAATTACTTGCTTCCTCAATGACTTCACTATGTAAAGTATAATCATATCATAATTTACATAAAAATAGAAAACAGAGGGTCAGGAAGATGTAGTCAGACCTGAGCTACTTGGGATAATGCCTTTTCTCCCCAGTAACAGGCAGACACCAATCCAATCCCACCAATGGCTTCCCCTTCCACAAATCAGTGAGCTAAGTGGCACTTCTTGGATTCAGTACAACTTATCACTGCCATGGCCAATGTCAGAGCTTGTGGCCGGGGTTGGACAAAAAGGAAAAAGAAACCAACAGATCTATGAATGTGCCAGTCGTGCCGGGCTGGGTTTGGTCAAGCAGAGAGATTTGCAGTGCCACTCAGGAACAACCTGATCATTCGCTCCCTACGTAGCTAATACTGAGTGGGTGACAGAGAAGAGATTCAGCCTCATTGAACTGGGACACTACGTTGAAAAATTACTATTTGTTATTGGGTAGATTTGGTACATACCTAATCCATTTGAGGCCATATCCAATTTAGTTACTAAAGATCCTGGGGGTTTGTAAAAAAATTTCACTATTAAAAGCAGTAACACCTATTTTGCCTACATTACTAAAAAAGAAGTTATGGAACACTTAGTCCTGGTATATAGTGGGCTATTAATATATATTTGTTGAATGAATGAATGAATGAATGAATGAATGAATGAATGAATGAATAGTATAGGGCTCTAGTATATTGCTGAGCAACTCCAATATTTATGCATAAAGATAAGCATTACTTATTGGTTTCATTTGAATAGATATATTTACATAAAATAATAAGAAGAGCATGTTTTCAAGTATCCACTCCAGAGCTGGTGGAGCAGGGATACTATTTTGAAAATATTACACTGGTATAGTTACCTGGTAGCTCCCCACCCAGTAAAATCAAGAGCCTTTAACATTTTTTCTCTGTTTAAAGAACAAGTAAGTAATTGTTCATCTTTAACTGGCAGATTATATTTGTTAGTTCCATTTTTAATTTTGAACCCCAGCTTTTGTTAAGAAGGAATGGAAATTTGTGAACCCCAAAGACTTTCCTTGAAATACTAAGAACTAGAGCCTGAAAGACAATGCAGGGAAATGAAGCCAGAAAGAATTCAGGATATGATAGAACTCTCAACTCAAAGGAAGGAGAAAAAAGCCTTTTAGTCCCTGGGGGAGCTGGGATGAGAGGAAGAGTGAGAGAAAAAAAATGAAGTCCAGACTCGTGCATCCTGGCTGTCCTCTGAGGGTCAAAACCCTGGGCGAGGGGGAAATGCAAGTAGGAATAGAAACACTCAAATAGGATAGAGGAATCCAAGTACGGAGGGACTCATTCCTTATTTCTCAAAAGAATATCTTTTTAAAAATGCAAACTGCTTAGAGAAGACTAGCATTTTACATCCCATTTCAACATGATGCCAGGCTAATAGTGTAGGAATGGTGGAGGGTGGTATTTCACACCATCATATGTAGAGAGCAAAAAAGATAGAAATCCTGGGTGTTCTGGGAAAATTGAAGTGAAGTAACCTGGAGGTTAGGGTGAAGGGCCACAATGAGGGGACTTTGTGTCTAGAGGCTGTGGCAGGACCCAGATTCCTCAGGGGAAGGTAACAGTTTGATGCTCCAAACCAGGCAGGCCCAGCCATACCTGAGTGACCACCAACTCAAGACACCTGGGCACAAGATATGACCAGGCACACCCCCTTAGCATCAGAGAAGACACAGGAGGCAGCCCAAGTGCCATCCTGCCACCATGATAATCTACACTTTGTCCCTGCATCTAATCATATTGGGGAAGGAGAGTGGGGGGTGGGTGAGACTCCATGACAGAGAGGAGACAGCTTCATAAGGAGTTTCAATTGTAAACTGACTGCATTTATATCTAAAAGACACTATTTAAATTACCTCTTACTAGCAATTTTTACTCCCCTCCCACAACCCACACCCCTACCACCATTAGCAGAAATAAGAGTTTGAAAGCTAGATTAGATCAGTTATATAAAATAATTTTAAGTTCCTTTCTTTGTCTGAATTATATTAAAATAATAATAATAATAATTAATGATGGCTATTATTATGTACCAGGCACTATTCTAAGCTACTATAGTTATTAACTCATGTGTTAATGATAAGTATTCTACGAAGTAGGTACTATTCTTATACCCATTCTACAAATCTGAAAATTGAAACACAGAATCACACAGCTATTAAGTGATAGGACCTGGACTCATACCAGGGAAGTGGCACCGGAGTCAGGACTCTTAACTCTTCTGGTAAACTGCAGGTACGAGTGGGTAAATACGACTTTGCAAACTAGCAAGCAGTACACCTGGGACTCAACTCAGGTGGCCTAGCTATAATCATAAGCTCTTTTCACCATACTATTGCTTTTTTTCCTTTTCCCCATCTTCTGCTGAGAACCACTTTTTCTTTGGGTACCTGCTCCTTTCCGCAAGAGGCTGTCGTCAAGGATCCCCACCCAAACCAGCTGATCAGTGAACATCTACTCACCTTAAAGAGTAATTGGTTACAGGAGA
This sequence comes from Ursus maritimus, assembly GCF_017311325.1. Classification (NCBI taxonomy): domain Eukaryota; kingdom Metazoa; phylum Chordata; class Mammalia; order Carnivora; family Ursidae; genus Ursus; species Ursus maritimus. Next base: position 84,395,136 of record NW_024424452.1, read on the forward strand.
CAGCAAAGACCCATGCCAGGCTGGTCAAAATCCTTCTTAGAGACTGAAACAGACCGTGGCAGGCAAAGACGATCTCTCCTCTTCTGGGATTGTAGGTGCTCTGGTAGATGGTACTCATTCGTTTGCGTAACAAGCATATGAATCCCCTTATATGAGGAATCCACCACCTTGGCAGCAGATCAGAGAAGCCAAATATACCAGATATTCACTTTTCCAACCTCCCTTGCAGCTATGGTGTCGGCATGATGGCCAAGCCAGAGCAATCAGACATAGAGACTCCAGGTTTTGATAAGAAGTTAATGACCTAAAGAAGTGGAGACTGCACAAAATCTATTTCTAGAGAGGCTGATACATGGGAACATCTACACCCCATTTCCAGAGAGGCTGCAGTTCTAGCAACAGTGCTTGAGGTCCAGTGTCCAGCATTGCTGTCAATGATACAATGCCCCCAGGGGGGCTGCCGCAGGTCAGTGAAGCATGTCTGCAGGAAGACTGTGTTATGGCTTCTGATACGGAGCCTCTCGGGCTTGCCTTCCAGCCTTCCTGGAGGTTCTGTGAGCTTCTTGATAAATCTTTAGTAAGTCTCTACTACTTAAAACAACCATTTAGTTTCTTGGGCTTAAAACTAGGAATCTGCTTTAGTTTTCTATTGCTGCTGTATTAAGTTGCCACAAACTTCGTGGCTTAAGACAACACAAAATTCTGGGGCGCCTGGGTAGTTCAGTCGGTTGAGCAGCCCACTCTTGATTTCGGCTCTGGTCATGATCTCAGGTCCTGGGATCACCTGTGTGGGGCTCCCCACTCAGCAGGAAGTCTGCCTGAGGATTCTTTCTCTCCCTCTGCCCCTCCCCCTGTGCGTGCTCTCTCTCTCTAAAATAATAAAATAAACCTTTAAAAACAAAAAGACAACACAAAATACTGTTATACTTCTGGAAGTCAAAAACCCTAAAATCTGGGGCGCCTGGATGGCTTAGTCGTTAAGCGTCTGCCTTCAGCTCAGGGCATGATCCCAGACTCCTGGGATCGAGCCCCATATCAAGCTCCTCCGCTGGAGCCTGCTTCTTCCTCTCCCACTCTCCCTGCTTGTGTTCCCTCTTTTGCTGGCTGTCTCTCTCTCTGTCAAAACAAAACAAAACAAAACAAACCCCCTAAAATCAGGGTATCAGCAGGGTTGCATTCCTTTCTGGCGAATAATCCATTTCCTTGCCTTTCTCAGCTTTTAGAGGCTTCTTTCTTCCATCTTTAAAGCCAGTAACATTGCCGCTCTCTGACTGTTCTTCCCTTGTCCCACCTCCCTCTGACACTCCCTCCCTTCTACCTTCCTCTTCCACTTCTAAGAACCCCTGTGATATACTGGGTCCACCGGGACAATCCAGGCTCTCCCTATTTTAAGGTCAGCTGATTAGCAAAATTCATTCCACCTGCATTAATTTTTCTTTGCTATGTAATTTAACACATTCACAAGCTCTAGCGATTAAAATGTGGACATCTTTGGAGGCATTGTTCTGCCTATCACCGAATGTAAATGACACAGATATCTCTATCAGGTGTGCTTACAGGCAACAGATGCTTAAGAAAACGGGGCAATCTGAAAACTATCATCTGACCTGACTGTGGATGAATACAATAAAAATCCACTTGGTATTAATGGTGTGGCAAATAAAAGGCCGATTCGAGCCACTATAACAGGAAGCCACTCTCCTCATCCAATTCTCTGATCATTTCACAGAATTGGAAGGAAAAGAAAGACACCTTTGAGGAAAAAAACTTGCAACCATGGAAAAGCAAGTATTGTCCATTCTCCTTCTAGCGTTTCCTATGGAAGATATGGGAAGTATGCCATTTGACAAGATAACTTGTCAAAAAGGGAAATATCCAGTACTTTGAACCTTGTTGACACTGGCTCTAAAATGTGCTAATTCCTAGAGACCCATCCTGTGATACATAGTTAGAGATTATAATATCAGAGAAGCCCATCTATGCATAGGCCCAGTGTAACCATAAAGCCATTGTGTGATTATATTCCAAGTTGAGTGTATAGTTGGAATAGATAGACCTAGAAGTGGGCAGAATCTGCACATTAGTTCCCTGAACTGTGGAGTGATAGAAATGAACAATTAAAAACTCTTTGAGGGGCGCCTGGGTGGCACAGCGGTTAAGCGCCTGCCTTCGGCTCAGGGCGTGATCCCGGTGTTCTGGGATTGAGCCCCACATCAGGCTCCTCTGCTGGGAGCCTGCTCTTCCTCTCCCACTCCCCCTGCTTGTGTTCCCTCTCTCGCTGGCTGTCTCTATCTCTGTCAAATAAATAAATAAAATCTTTAAAAAAAAAAAAAAAACTCTTTGAATTCCCAACTGCTAATGCAAAAACTAGTTCCACCATCAAAGATGAAAGATTCATGGGTCGTGATTCTTATCACATTTCCATTTACCTTACCTTTTGATCATTGTAGCAGAAAGATGGGTCTTACAGAAAAACAGTGGATTATTATAAACTTAATCAAGTAGCATCTCTAATTGTACCTGCTCTCCTAGACTTAGTCACTTTGCTTAAGTAAATCAACATGGTCCTTAGGATCTGATAAAATCAGAGTAATCAAGAAAATCAAGAAAATTCTATTAATCAAGAAAATTCTTTTTTTCTTTTCTTCAGTATGCAGACATCAAAATCCCTATCTTCATATTCCCTCAGTTGTCAATTTCCCGTATCTGTGCTAAAATCTAGTCAATGGATCGCTTAATAACACCATCTCCTATCTCACTGATCCTCCATATGACAAAAAGAAGCATGTTACACTAGATACCTTGGTAAGACAATGTATATAAAAAGAATGAAGAAAACCCAAGATGGTATCAGGATCTGCAACTTCAATAAAGTTTCTGGGAGTCCACTGATTTGGGACAGGTTGAGAAAGCACCCCTAAGGTGCAGGTAATGTTACTAATCTTGTACCCCTTTTCACAGGGGAAAAAAAAAAAAAAGCAAAAGATTTCATGGCCCTCTTCTGGAATTGGGAGGCAACATTCCCATAAATGCGTTTCTCTGACACACTGACCAGACTTAAAAGCTGCTCACTTTGAGTAGGGCACAAATCAGTAGAGAGCTTTCTATCTGGTATGAACCATAGTTCAAGCAGCTCTGCTACTTGGCCTTTATGACTCATCAGATTCAAAGTGTTTAATATATCAAATAAGGATGCTGAATAGAGCCAATGGCAAATGCCAATGCAAGAGTCATGTGGCAGCCCCTGGGGGTTTGGGTGAAGGTCATGCCCTTTTCTGCAAGTCATTATTCCCCTTGAGAAAAACACCTTGCTGCTGAACTCTGACAGAGACTAATCATCAAATCACAGGACACCAGATGACCGTTGTGACTGGGTTATCTCATCTGCCTCACCATAAATTGAGTTCACCCTGGAGCATATTATTGTCGAGTGGAAGTGTTTTTCTATAGGTTTCAAAGCACTAACACATTCTAAAAGCATAAGTTGCATGAGCAAGTGGTTCATATTTCCCGAATACCTACCTCTGACCTAATGCCAGCTGTCTTCAGCTCTTACTTAGGATTCTGGAGAGTGGCCTGTGAATAACTGACTACAGAGGGAAAATCTAGAACTGGGTTCAGAGAAGGCTCTGCGCAATTTTTGGGCACCAGCTAAAAAGGTTGCTGAAATGTTTCACACCCATTTAGGGGTGCCCCTAAGGGACAGTGAAGAAGGGAAACTGCCCTGTGAGTAGAAACTTGAGATCTCTTTGTCCAGTTTACTTGTTAATAGCAATGGCCTGAGATTAGGTCTATACAGATGCACTGGGATCTGCTAATGGTTTGGACAGATACTCAGATATTTGGAAGGAATGAGATTGGAGGATTAAAGGTGAAGTTCACAGAAAGGTATGTAAATATCTGAATGGACTCAGATTGTGAGAATATCTGTGGATCACATGAATGCTCATCAAGAGACCCCACTGAGAAATTGGACTAGATGACAGGGCATCTCTTCCCACTGTCTCCCCTGTGTTTGCTGATTGAGTTCACAAGCAATGTGGTGATGCTGGCAGAAACAAAAACTATACATGGACTCCATGACATGAATTTAACACGTATCAAGGCTACCTGGCAACTAAAGAATGAAGTCGTCAAAAAGAAAACCAGAGCTGCAAGCTGTGGAGATAGAAGCCTTGATGCTTGAAACTCTAGATCCAGCTATACCTGAAGTCCAGATTTTTCAGTTATAGGAGCCAATAAATTCTCTTTTCAGATTTCACTGGTCGAATTGGTTTTCCAACATGTATTACCAAAAGTATTCTTATATACAAGCCATGATGATGAATTACTATACTCAGCTAATTTGGGGAACAGAGGCACTACAAAGATGCTGCTGTCTTTTACATTTCAGAGGGACACTATTGATATTTCCCTCTCTCTCTCAGGAACCATTAGCAGGTGCCTGTGCTGACCTTCACCCAAACTCTGAGGTTTCTTGAAGTAAAAAAAAAAAAAAAGAAAGAAAGAAAAAGTTGGCAATTTTTTTCTTTGGTACATCAATAATGCATGTTCTTGATGGGAAAAAAATTAAGTAGAAATTTAAAATATAGATAAAAAGAAGAAACAATAATTTACTTTTTAAACTTTTTATTATACAGTAATTAGTGTTGCCAGTATTTTGTCATATATCACTTCAGTCTTTTTCTACATTTTTTTCAAAAATAGAACCCTAATATATTTTATAAAAGGTTTTTTAAAACTACAACCTCTTGAACACCATTTCATGTTTCTCCACATCATTTTTTTGAAAGGACACCATACTTTTTATGGAAGTAAATTTACAGTAAAATTTACCAATTTTAAGTATAAATTGATAAGCTTTGACATATGAATAATGTTGTATAATCACTACCTAGGTCATGATATAGAATCCATCATCCAAAAAGTTACCTTCTCCTTTGCAATCAACTTCTAAACTTTTGTCCATTTCCAAAAATAATTATTTTCTGTTTTTTCTACCTACCTTTTTCTAGGATTCCATACTTCTAGTAACACATGTGTTAGACTGCCTTCTTTTGGCTCACACGTCACTGATGCTTTTTTCCTTTATAACTTTTTTAATATTTTTGCTTCACTTTGGATAATTTGTGTTGTTGTATCTTTAAATTGATCTCTTTTTCTATGGTGTCTAATCTGTTGTTAATCTAATCCAATGTATTTCTCATTTCTAATATTTTATTTCCCATCTCTAAAAGTCTGTCTTATATACTAAGTTCCTCTTATCTTCTTGCTTTCTTTTACCTCTTTGAACATATCAAATATAGTTATAATAGCTGTTTTGATGTCCTCTTTTTCCTTTCCTTCATCCTTCATTTCTGAATTTCTGAATTTCTTTCTTTTGGCTGGTTTTTCTCTGACTGTGGGTTGTATATTCCTACTTCTTTGCCTGACCAATAATTTTGTATTGATTGCCAGGAAAAGTGAACTTTACATCACTGGTTGCTGGATTTTGTTCTGGTGTACAGGTATTTGCAACCAGTTGCAACCTTTTGACTCTTGCTTTTAAGCTTTGTGAGAGAAGGTCTGGAGCAGCCTTTAGTCAAGTCCAATTTGTCTCCATTATTAAAGTGGTAACTTTCCAAGTATTCTGCTCCATGAAATCTTTGTGCTCTAGCTAGTAGAAACATGAATATTTGGCAACCCTGTGTGCTCTGATTATTGTTCTACTTATCCTTCTAGCAGTTACTTCCCTGGCCTCAGACAGTTTCCTCTCACATGTGCACAGATCACTACTCAGTCAAAGACTCAAGGGGATCCTCTAGAGATCTTTGGAGTTCTCTCTTTTTAGAGTCCTTTCTCCTTAGTACTGCACTGTAAAAATTCTGGCAGCCTTGACTTCCCCAAACTCTGATTTCCATCTCTTCAATTCAGTAAGACTAGCAGAGACTTCCCCCGCCCGCCCCCATCTCATTTCCTCTGGATAATAACTTGGTATAATCTTAGTACTCATCTGGTTTATTTCCTATCTGTCAGCCCTACACTGCCTGATGTGTCATGCCTGAAAACCATCACTTTGTGTAATTTCTCTGGTACTTTTCAGTTAACGTAGAATGGTAAATTCAAATCCCATCACTCCATCCTGGCCGAAGCAGAAGCCGGCAGCATCACTCTCCATGAGCGCCCAGAATTCCACAGAATGGATGTATCATGTGGGCTACAGGTATTTGATGGGAAAAACCATACCTTGTTCAGCACCGTACCCCAAAATTCTGAGCAATGATGGCATTTGGCATATGCCAGGATGCAATAAAGATGTATTGGCTGAATAAATTAATATTAAGACTATTTATTTCTCAGTATTAAAATGTTGAATGGACATTTTTTTGTTGCTAAATTCTACCAGAATCTACAGTAATAATTATTTATTTAGGATACATTTCTCTAAGTATAAATTCCGGCTCGAAGAAAAGGCAGATTTTAAGGCATTAAGGTTTATTTCCAAGTTGACCAAATGGAATCAGTTTACATGCTCACTGGCCAATAAGCTTTTTTGAATGCTTATTTTTCTATATTCTTGACAAAACTGGATATTTCATTTTTAAAAATCTTTGTTAATTTTATAGGTTTGAAGGTTATCTAATTTTAGTAGTTATTTTTATTTATTTGATCACTATTTAGGTGGATCATTTTTACGTTTTTGTTTTCATTTGTAATCCTGAGTGATTGTCTATTATGCAAAAGTTTTGTGATTTTTTTAATTAACAAAATAGACTGCAGGAATTCTTAATCCCTATAACATTCATCCTATATTCAGTGCAATGTCCAAAGTTGAGAGGCATATTTGTTTTTAATCATTGTTTTTCTATCATCGTGTTCAAGTCAGTTCAAAACCAAAGAGCTCATTTAGTACTCCAAACAATGGACAATATGTTCGAAGGATCCAGCAGTCTGGTAGAAGCAAACAGCAAAAAGTCAAAGAAAAGAACTCTAATTAAAAGCACTTTTCACAGGTCAAAAGTGTAAGCTCATTAATGTTTTACCGTGCAGATGGCATTAATAACTAACCAAAGATGCATGTTCATTATTATCACCCCCACCATTATTCCTTTGATATAAATGGCTCAGTAGATGTGAGGCACTTACCCAGATGATGAGATTCAATAATTAACATGGTACCTAGTGTCTCTCCCTACAAAAAACTCAGTGGGGTCAATAAAGGAAGATACATATTATTCAAGAGAGAAAGAAATATTCTCACCTTATAAAAGACATAATTTATCCCAACATTATTTGTAATTGCAATAACATTGGAAATTTCCAAAATTACAGTAAATGGTTGTCCAAGGGAGTTAAGATGGCAGAGTAGTAGGGGGACCCTGGGCTTGTGTCATCCCTCAAACACAGCTAGATTATAGTAAATGGTTAACTAAATTATGGGACCATGCCTAACTAAGGGAACATGCTGTCATCAAAAACAAGATGTTTAACATGGGGATGCTCATGATATAACATTAAATTTTTTAAAAGACAGACAACTATGCATGCACTAAAATTACAATTATGTAAAATATGTTTATTATAAATACATGCATAAAGGATTAGTAGCAGATACACTAAAATATCTATTTCTGTGTAGTGAGATAACAAAAGGTTGATTTTTCTTCTTCTTTTTCCTTTTACAATGACAACATATTACTTTGCTAACCTGATAAAACCACCACCAGAGGCCACTTAGTAAAAGGGAGAGACACATACCAAGCTGATAACAGTAGTCACCTCTAGGAAGAGCAATGAGACTGAGGTAAGTTCTCTCTCTCTTTCCCTCTCTTTCCTCAACAGATGAAGAAACTGAAATTTAGAGAAATAACTTGACTTTGGGAAATTTACATGGAAGTGAGATAAAACCCCAGACATTCAATGTCTCACACACTGGAAGCACCAAACTCACACTAATATATTAGACGTTAGCAAGTCTTATTAAAAGGTCCATAGAGAACATGCCTCTCTCTGCTACTACACCGCTGGGCAGACAGTAACTCACTTGAGGAATTACCAGGCTCATACTCAGAACAAACCAGGGACTATGGCCTCTCTTCATATTAACCCCCACCTAACTACTGACATGTGCTCTTATTATTATAAGTGAACTGCCTGAGTTATAAGCAAAGACCATCCACTCCAATTTGTGTGCTAGTTCTATTCCTTCTTGACATTACTCCACAAATCTCATTTCTCACTGCTGTATTCTCAATTTTTTCTTTTCTACTTGATCATTGTCCATCTTGGGGGGGAAATATTCTTGATTTCACTTTCCTTTCCACCTATCACTTTGTTTCTTTTCTCTCTGTTAGAGAAAATCTTAAGAGTCATCTAGGTTTGCTGTCACCTATTTCTCTCCTCCCATCTTCTCTTAAACCCTTCTGTTTCAAACTTTGTACCTACCGCTCCCCAGAGACCTCCATGTCACTAAACCCAATGATCAATTCCAAGTCCTCATCTGAATTGCTCTATAAGAAGTATATGAGATAGTTGATCATCCTCTTCCCATTAATAAATATTAATTTGTTTTCTCCCAAGGCACTTTGGTTTTCCTTCTACCACTCCAGCTGCTCCTTCTCAATATCCTTTGTTGCTTCCTTCCTTCTCTCTTACCTTCTCTTTTTGCCATACTGTGCAGGGCTCAGCCCTTGGATCTCTCCTCTTCTACATCTACCATCACTCTCTTGGTGATGTTATCTGGTCTCATATCTTTCATCTGATGAATTCCAAGTATACAGTTCAAACTCTCTCCTAAACTGCAGACTTCAGTGTCTTACTCAATACCTCTATTTTGGGTGCTTAATAGACATCTCAAACTTAACATTTCCAAAGTGGAACTCCTGATCTTCCTCCAAAATCTGTTCCGCTTATAGTCTTGCCAACCTGAGGAACACCAGGTTTATTCTTTCAGTTACTTAGCCCCCCAAAACTTAAATTCATCCTTAACATTTCATTCTCTCACCAAAAAAATCTTGTAGGCCCTACCTTCAAATTATATCCAGAATCTAACCTTTTCTCATAACGTTTATTACTACCACTCTGGTCCAAACTAAAATCACCTTTGGTCTGGACAAAGTACAGTTTTCTGACTGGTCTCCCTGCTTTCACCCATGTACTCAGAACTACAAGTGCATTCTGGAGGGATCACTCCGCTTGCTATGTTAAAAAGAGCTATAGAGGAACAAAGATATTATCTTAAATTTTACAGTTGAGAAAACCAAGGCTTAGACAGGTTGAGTTCTTTGTTCAGGATCAAATAACTAATAAAATGTTAGAGGCTGTTCTTCTTTACCTTATATCCTTCCCCATTATGTTACACTTTCTCGATATGTAGGATGCCCGTACTTAACTGCTTTACCTGGGACAGTCCTGGCTTACACATGTTGTCCTGGCATGATTTAACTGTGCCCTCCCTTCACCCACAAATATGTCCTGCTCTTGATGACAAACTACATGACACAGATAAATAGACATACAGATAAGTATATAGACATATGTCCATTTATCTATTTTTATATCTATATAGATAAAGAATATAGATAGCATATAGCATATATATTTTATCCTATCAATAAGCAGGAGTAGGACTAGGCAGATACAAATATAGATTATCCAACTTACTGTCATTAACATCAAGTGTTGAGGGCAAAGAGTATCAGATCAATAACTATCAGCTCCCTTCAGCTTCCAGGGAATCATTTAACTTTAGGAGACCAATTAGAAATGTCCCAATGAAAAGAATCAGTGATTCTTGGTCAATGTTTCACTTTAGAGTTCCCACATCCTCTCCTCTCATTTACCAGGGCTCACACATGTTGAGTCTTTGACTACCATTGCCTTAGTCTTAGCCTCTAGTCCTTCACTGCTACCATTTGATGGACATTTTAAATCAGATCTGCTGTCAACCTCTTGATATGCCTGCAATCAAATATCACCTTAGCCCCAAACCAGCTCTCCCTTCAGACTTCTCAGTCCTATAAATGAAGTCATCTATTGCCCAGACTCAGACTGGGACGTCATCTTTCACCTCCTCATTTGAACAGCCCCACCCCATTCACCTCTTCCAGCCACCCAGGTTTGTCGGCCATCAATCGACTTTATATCTGCGTCATTGGGAAACTGTAATAACCTCTGCCCCTGCCTCTGCTACTGCTCCCTGTAAAAGCTTTACTTGGGAAATCATCCTCAAGCACTGCTATAATTACAGCTCTTTTTCAAAGCATGCATTCTCCAGAGTCCAGCCCAACTTAGAACTCCTTCAAAGAAACCTTCCAACCACAGAAAGGCATTTCTCCCTCCTTTGGATCTCTAGCAAGCCTCTTATCTGTACCAATTGCTCAACACTCTTACCATCTGGTATGGTTATCTTTTCTCTTTAATTAGAGTATGGCATTCCTGAGGGCCAGGGTCCTATCTCAGATGTTTTGTTTTTTCTTTTTAATCTCCCCCAAGTCTAATACATTGCTGGGTGCTAAATGTGTTCCCTGTTTGGTGGCAGGAAAGTTGAAGGACAGCCAAATTAGATGAAGTCTACACGAGACAACTTCAATTAAAAAAACTAGGATCAGAATAGGCCTCTAGGAACATCTTTCCAATCTTCCTTAGAAAAGTTGCAAAATATTCTCAAGATCAGTCATATACTCTCATATCATTTCGCCAAACTCCTCTGAGAAAAGAAGATTCTCTTTAATCAGTATATCCGAACAAACAGTTTTGAAGATGAAAACACATGATTCACTTGCCCTAAGCAACACTGCTGGACTTTCTGATCTTGAGTATGTTTTTCATTTACATATATCTTCATTCTGGAAATACTGTCTGAATTTTGATTTCTTAAGAAACAAATGCGGGAAAGTTGATTGAAAGAAAATAAATTTTATTTGTGACATTCAATATACCTACAGAGTACTGTGTCATATAACTCCTCTATTTCTCTGAAACAGTCATTTAAAAAGCACTTTGGTAAAGCAGGAGAAGAACTACATTGGGAAGGATCTGGCCACTTGATATAATGCATCCCAGTCTCTATAACACTTACCACCACCTATTTTGTTCTTCAAGTGTGTGTGTTGTGCTTCTTCTGTGTCCTCTTTCAAGTAAAATGTGATCTTCATGAGAGCAGAAACATTGTCTGTCTGCTCAACAGTCCTTGGGTGGTAAAACTTAAGTAAATCATTTAGCTTCCTTGAGTATTAGCTTCGTCATAGGTAAATTTTAAAGACTAGACTAGATAACCTCTAATTTCTCCTTAATTCCGCAATTTTATTATACAATATAATGAGAAGCATAAAAGACAGGCTAATTGGGGTTTATGGTGGCCAAAAACTCTTCAGTTGATTAAGGCAGCTATTCTAGCCAACTGGATATGTTCCATGAAATTTTTACTTTTCCTGCTTAAAACACAAAGAAATATAATCAACAACTAGTCCTGTCATCTAGACTAGTTATTTCAGGTGCCCCAAACTAACTTCATTTTTTGATAGGCATACCAATGAGACTGATAGATCAGAAGAATATTATAGGCATGTAAGGATCTGAATTTTAGTATTTCTAGATAACTTTATTGAAAGCATGGTGAAAGCATCATGAAATGTGAGCTGATAATTATTCAGTTAGGTTGATTTCAGAACTGGCTGAATGGCCTATCCAAGGATGCCAGTCAAAGCACTGATGTCAACTTAGAGGGGCTTGATACCACATTCTGTTCAATCCTGTAGTATGGAGACTTGGAGGGTAAATGACAAATAAAATGAGCGGATAGCAAAAAGCTAGATGGCACAATGAATTCACGGGATAACCAAGTAGCAATCCAAAATGAGTTCGACAGAGCTAAATCACGCCATTAATTTTACATGAAAACCACATGGATAATCAATCATCAGAAAAATGCAAATTAAAACAATAGCAAAAAAACAACAACAGTGAGATAATACCTCATACCTCTTTAAAATGACTAAAACTTAAAAGACTTACAGTAGCTAGTGCTGGAGAAGATATGGAAAATGGGAACTCTATACATTACTAGTGAGAGCATAAACTGGTACCACCACTTGGGGAAACTGGCAGTGTATATCCTAGGACCCATGAGTTTTATGCCGAAGTATATAAGCAACAGGTATGGGTACTTATATCTTCCAAAAGACATGTACTATAATTGTCATGGTAGCTTTATTCAAAAAACCAGACAGTTGAATAGATAGGTAAATTGTGGTATAATTTAGACTATGGAATGTTACATAGCCTTACTCAACAATATAAATAAATCTCACAGACACCAGGGTGAGAATTGTAATTGCACAAGCCCATTTACATGAAGTTCAACCAAGCAAAATTAATTCATGGTAATAGAAGTCAGAATAGTGGTTATATTTGGGGAGCGTCTGGCTATAAAAGAACATGAGAGAACTTCCTGGAATTCTGGAAAAATTCCCTATGTTGACCTGGGTGGTGGTTGGATGGGTATTCATATATGCAACAATTCAGATTAGTGCTTGTTACTATATCTAAATTACTCCTCATCAAAAAGATCACACCTATGAATAAATGAGGAACTGCACTTAGGTTCAAGTAAGCAATTCTATAGGATAGAATTCTATAGGATAGTGGTCCAAGCCACGCAGATGGAAACACTAGCGGGTTTTAGTTGTATACACATATAGTCTAGGTACATGGCATGGATAAAAGCTAATGAGGTCTTAATATTCCTGAAATTGTGGTGTCAAGAATGAACAATCCTACCAGGCCTTCTCTGCAATGTTTAGACTACACTCAGGGTATTGCGGTCATTTTCTTCTGAATTCTTTAAGGAGCACAGCAACCAATTGGTATGCCTCCAGAAAAAAATAACCATATGTTGAACATATGTTGAACATCTGAGTAAAGTCTAAAAGAGCTAAGCCTTTTCAGCCTGGGGAGAAAAAAGAAAAGACTTACAGGAAAGCCGGATTTATTCTACATGTCCTCCAAAGGCTGAAATGAAATTAATAGGTGGAAGGTGCAAGTAGGTTGATTTTGTTCTAACATAAGGAAGAGCTTTCTAAATAGTAGAGTTGCCGACAAATTGTCCCAAGAGGTAATAAGCTGAACAAGCAATGACCAGACACCTGCCAGTATACTGAGAAGAGGTACTTGTCTCAGCTAGTGAGTTCAAGAAGATGTCCCCTATGTGCACTCTGTGTTCTAATATCTTTCAAATCAACATTCGTGTCTATCTTGGGAAAATTTCGTAGGACTAAAGAAAATCCACAAGCTGCTTATTCTGTGCAGAAAGTCACTAACTGGGGCAACTGGATGGCTCAATCTGTTACGTGTCTGCCGTCGGCTCAGGTCGTGATCTCAGGGTTCTGGGATCGAGCCCCACATCAGGCTCCGTGCTCAGTGGGGAGCCTGCTTCTCCCTCTCCCTCTGCCTGCAGCTCCCCCTGCTTGTGCTCTCTCACTCTCTCTCTCTGTGTCAAATAAATAAATAAAATCTTGAAAGAAAGAAAGAAAAAAAGAAAGAAAGAAAGAAAGAAAGAAAGAAAGAAAGAAAGAAAAGAAGAAGGAAGGAAGGAAGGAAGGAAGGAAGGAAGGAAAAGAAAGAAAGAAAGAAAGAAAGAAAGAAAGAAAGAAAGAAAAAAGGAAAGAAGGAAGGAAGGAAGGAAGGTCGGTCACTAACTGCATCCTTCTGCTTCAACAAGAGAGGCTTCTCTCGTCTGCAGTATGTCACATTCAAAGGCTTCATTACCTAGAAAAGCTCTCCTAAGTGGATAAAACACATTTCTGAGGATGGTAAAACAGAAGGGGAATTTCTTGACGATGGCTTTCTTGATTACCCATAATTTAAACTATAACTGTCTTTATATAAATTGCTTTCTTTTTTTAGATTATTTCCCCAAGCTATATCCCATAATGTGAGTGATAACTGAGTAAAACGGCACGAAATCAGTTTTATGGCTCTTACTATAATTGGACAAAATGCACTCCAGAATTACCAGAGCAATTTAAAAGTCACCAGCAACATATGAATGTATCTATTCTCCCACACCTCCATTAGCATTGGATGTTGCCACTGTAACTCATTTTTTGTTAATTTAATAAGTAGTAGTAGAGCTCAGAGCTGTTTTCATTAATATTTCTTTATTTTAAATTAGGCCGGACACTGAACAGAATTCAAAGACTTTTCGGAGAGAAAAAAAAAAAAAAAAGCCCCAAGCGATCCCACAGTCATCCCACACGGTTCGGTTTGTCGTGCTGCGGTTCAGTCTGTGTGAGCCAAACTGCTCACTGCTCTGACAGGGACCTCCTCTGTTCTCACCAAGCCAAGCGGTTCCACAGGACGGCAAACACACGACGGGTGCCCTCTTCCATGGGCACTAATTGTACGTTACACTGTGGTGGCTCCGCTTTCTCATTAGGCTGCTATACTTAGTTTCAGGAAGAGTTTGTCTCTCTGTGGTTCTAGTAACGGTAAATTTCATACACAGACCCACAGCAGAAAGCACCCGCATGAAGAGTTCTTAGTAACTGATGTGCCCATGGAGCCCACTGAGAAGACTGCTATAAACCAAACTGATCGCCTCTGTGTGGTGAAATTTGGGGGTCACTTTTTTTTTCTTTAGCTATTCTCTATTTTCTAATTTTTCCACAGTGCACATGGGAGTGCTGGTATAAATTTTTTAAAAAATCATCTTGATGGAAACAGTGACAAGTGGGAGGCGTATGAATAGAAAGAAGGAAAAAAATTATCTCTAAACTGTATTCCCTTTGTTCTTAATTTTTTTAAAAAGAAAAGACTCCCATAATATGCTCCACGGACGCATAACTTGTTAAAAGCCATGGATAAAGGTGAACAAAAGAGTGCAGGGTATGGAAACCGACAAAGACTCAAAGATCACCATAAAGGCAACTGTGTTTCTAAGTCAGGAGTCAGGAAGAAAAGGAGGGAGATGTCCATATGGGCCCACTTCAAAGCCAATCATATTGAATTCTTTGCAAACACTTTTCTGTTTGAGTCTGGAAAGGTTCTGAACGCCTAGTTCAGGGTGCATTACCCAGAAGCACTAAGAGGTAATCCAACAAAAGGCAGGTGGAGAACCTACAGGCACTTTGGCCTTGTTATAGGCTGCTTAATGAGCCTTCTATGTTTACATTTTCATATATAATTAAGCCTCAAGGGAATTTATAACTGGGGAAAAAAAAAATCTAGGAATGGTCAGTGGGGTGTCCTCCCTAAGTTCTACAAAGTCATATAGTTGCAAAGCTTGACTCAAGCAAGACTGAAGGCAAATACTGTTTCTTCCCCTACCCAGCCCATTAAGCCTGCACCCGTGAAACCCGTAGCACACGGACACTTCCCCCCTCACTACCTTAATCCTCCGTGCACCTGCAGGCAAGCCAGAACCCCCGGCACAAGGCAACTCCAATGAATCTTTGTTTTATAATAATAGAAACATTCATCTTTACTAACACACACAGGTAATTATTAGGATTTACCTACAGTAAAAATTAGAGCTAAAACTAATTTCAACTGTAATTACTGATGTAAAAAGACCTGACACATCTCAATTTAAAGTTCAAAATGTACATTCAAAATTATTCTGAGTGCTTTTTATAAAAATCATTTAACCTTAGATATATATGTGTGTGTATATATGTATGTATAAATAGAGAGATGGAGTGAGAAAGAACACACAATATTCTTAAACAGAAACAGTAGATCTTTAAAGAGAGATACGAATACAGTCAGGGGTTCAGATACTTAGAAAATGTATCTAGAGTGTAAAAATTTTGAAATAAAACTAACAACTTTTAGAAAAACCTTGAAAAAGAGATCTGATTAATAAAACTCCACAGATATGACCTTTACATAATGACAGGTTTGCATTCTCAAAATCTATTGAAGTTGTAAAATGTACAGCAAAGGGGCCCTGGGATTTTACACCAGAGCAAGTTGGCTTCACATGTTTCCGGTCTCAGGGCTCAAGATGGAAAAGATGACAGGAGGGGCCAGGCTAAGCTGTGTCTGGAAGGGTAGGCAGTGAAGGCTGGTAAAGAGAGATGAGGTTCGACAGAGAAAGACAGGTGAGAAAGCCAAGGCTTTGCAGACAGACACAGAGGTCTCAACCAAGCAGAGCAGGGCAGGCAGCCTAAGGCTTACAGTGAGAAAAAGAGAGCCTGGCAAAGTCCAAGGACAAAATCCAGAGACTGCTAACCGCCTGGGGGTTTGTGCGGCCTCAAGAAAACCACCCCAGCCTGCAGAGAAAGAGATAAGTCTGAGCCCACACCTAAACGGACTTTGCCTCTCCAGAAACCTCAACCGCAGAGAGAAAGAAACAGGTCAGCTGAACCAGTCCAGTCCTGCTCTGGGAGGTTTGGCAGTCAGGAATGTACAGAAAGGAAGAGTTCAGGTATGCAGCCTAACGCAGAGCAGTTACTAGAACGTGTGCTGACTTGCTTCAGCCAAGGCAGAGGGGCAAAATCAGGGGCTTCTTCATCGTTAACTGACTCCAGGCCAAGGAGGAGAAGAAGGATGGCGTGCAACCCATGCCCTGAAGTTTCCTCTTAGTAATTAAGAAATGTTTGCACTAAAATTAGCCGACAAAGATGAACTTTCTAACTCCCCTGCGCACAGTAAACTGTGAGAGCACAGGGTGCGCCCAGGCCTCAAGGGGGCCTCGCTACAGGGAGAACAGAGGCTAGTCCACTGGGAGGCAGGGCAGGTGGCCCAGAGGAAGTCTGTCATGATAGCAAGTGAAAGAGATGGACTTCAAATCTCAGATGGTCTTTCTGGAGGCCAATCCCCTCTGACTCCTCTGCGGAGTGGGAGTGGCCCTAGAGAAGCGGGACCGAGCAATCCCGCCAGGGAGCTTGTGTTTGGGGCCTGCTCTGGGCAGTCTGTTCAGCACACCTGATGTGCGCCAGCCCCCCAAGGCTGGAAAGCCAGACATTTATCATCCCATTTTCAAGTTTTTCAAACCCATTCCTAAGCATGGCTTCTCTTCAAACAAAACTTTAAAAGACGTCTTTTCTGTGCTAGATTTTTCTTGACGCTGGCTGCCTGCACAAGTTGGTAAGGAATGTGGGCACTGAACCTCCTGTTACGGAGTTATCCTGTCCTTCTCCTTTCTTGCCTCTGTGCGTTGTTTCTGCTTCTTCCCACTGACACTTGGTAATCAGGCCTTTGACCAGCTACATGACCAGAGTAAGAATGGGAACTTTACTCTCCCTCTAGATCCAATATGGCTGGACCCCAAGGCAGCCAGAGTAAGCTTCTAAAAACACGAATCAGATCTTGTGAAGACTCCTCTGTGTAAAACACTCCCCCAGCTTCTTATTACTCTTAGAATAAAATGCAAACTCCTTGTGATGACCTCCAAACCCTTAAGAGTCTGGTTCTATACAGCTTCCAAACTCCTCTACCACCTCCCCTTTCTCTCTCCCTTCCCATCTACAAAGGGCCTTAAAGAACCGTCATCCAAGAGGCTGGCTTACAGCCAAAGACCTAATCCTATTTTCTTAATACTAAATTCTTTTTAATTCTGCACTGTTGCAGAATAATTTTACATAGCTCTTAATCACCATTTAGGCAACATCATCAATAAACGTAGACACACCATTATTTTGACAAGCCTAGATTAAAAATTACTCTTCCAGTCTTGGTTTATGATTATTCTATCCCATACATTGATACCCCTTATTATTCATGCACCTGTCATTCTTAACTGTCTATGATTATGAGGGGAGAGTATTGTCAGAGCTAAGACCTACAGAGTAGACATTAACATTTCCACAAACATCACCGAGCAAAACGTCTGCCCTGGAAAACCAGGATCACTCCCAGGGCAGAACACCTTCACATTATTCTAACACAGCGCAGCTTTTTCTCTGCTGAAACGGACTTAGTCTGCAGAATGGTTTGGTTCTGTTTTTTACTCACAGCGCTTGCAGTCGGTGCCCAGCTCACGGCTGGGTCTTCAGATAGGCTCATTGCCCATCTTACCAACTGCTGCCTTCTCTCTCACAGCTGCCAAGAGAATCCTGCTGATTCAGTATTCCAGGTGAAAGGGTCGGAAACATAAACTCTGGGAGCTTAGGAATCAAGCTTCTTCACATGATCTCTGCATGGACACAGAAAGCTCTAAGTGACTTACCATGACGTTGAAGCTTTAACATTAGTGGTGGTTGACCAGGGGCCTAGTGATCTAGGAATGTCCTGCCGGCTCCTGGTGATGAGTGGAGGACGGACCACCCCATCTGAAAGACAAACACCAGTTTTCATCACCACCATCTCTAAGATTTGCTGAGAACAGCAGACTCTTCACTTGCCAGATTTTAAGAGCATGGGAGGTAACAGTTGGAGCCGGCTTCCCACTGTGCCCCAAGAAAGGAAGTTTGGTCCAGGCTTAGAAGAGTATTTTGGCTCTTAGAGGGATTAGCCCCTTTTCCAGGGCCTCTCTTCAGTCATTTCAGTCATTGGGTCATTTCCTCTGAAACCGCCAGTTTGTAGAAGCATTAGTAACATGATAGTTATCCCTTCACCTTCACCTTAAATCTGACTCGCCCACCATCCACCATGCCGCAGGCAGCCCACTAAAGAATCACCCATCAGTTTTGACCTGCTGACTTTGATTTCCCTTGTTATTCCTGCTTCCCACTCCATTCCCCCTCTCCCAGCTTCCACCCCTTTGATTTAATCTTCCATTCCTTTTCCTCTTGGCCCCAAGACTTCACTTCACTCTTCCCATCATGACCTTTGGCCTTCTCTAGAACACAATTTTGTGCTCACTGTCTGTTCACCCTCCTGAGCTACTTAACCAGTGTACCTGATTCCCTCCCCGCTGTGGTCTCCAGCCCACCTAACGAGTGGCCCCTGAAAACAAGTTCAGACATTAGGACTTCAACAAAAGACATAACTTGCCAGCTCCATCAACTCTGAAGGCTAAGCCTCCAGTCCTTCCATTCTCCCATTTGCCTGTCCCACATCTCTGGTTTTTGCACCTGAAAGTCAACACTATAAAATCAAACATAACCTTCCTCTAAAACTAGATTTCTCCTGGTCTGGATGATTTCTCTTTTCCTGTTCTTAGTACCATCGTTTTCCCCCCTTACTCACGAATTTCTGCATATTGGCTTCCTTTTCATTCCTTTTTCAACTCTAAGACATCACACACCACTGTTCCCTTTGCCAGGAGTACTCTTACCTTTTACTTTTACATTTTAAGTATATATAATATTTTAAATATGTAAAGTGAAATATATTTTAAAAATCAATTTTATCTGCTTCTTTTTGCTTTTTTTTAAATGTAGCTACCAGAAAATTTTAAGTTACATGTGTGCACATTGTTATGCTCCATGAGGTCAAGGCCATCTTGTTTATGAACGTATTCCCAGCTATATTAGCATAGTGCCTGGTACACAGTAACTAGCTTAGTAAACGTATTCTGAAAAAATTCGTTTTTGTAGACAATTGGGATTTAAGCCTAGCATTTTTCTTTACACGCACACAAAGATGAAGAACTTGAGATAAGGGAGCTCACCTCAGCAGCTCACCTCCCTAGCCCCCATGCTCTCTACCTGCCATGGGCACCATAGATTCTCTCAACCTTACACATTTAGTTATGAGATAGGGTCTAAACTGTCAGAACCAGTTTATCACTGGTTCAAACTGATAGCTTATCAATCTACAACTGGTGAACAAGTAGATACAGTTTTCAAATTATGAACAGGCTGTCACACCAGAAAATAATAAAGAAGAAAAGTCTATATGGCAATAAAGGATTAAAGGACTATTTATTTGATCTAAGCCACTTTCACAAATATGATCTCAGGGGTAATATCTTTCACTTACTCAATTCTTAGTATCAGAAAATTCTTGACTTGAATTCATGACATGGCCGAACGTTTAACACAAATGTGGGAAAGACGAGAGGGTCTGAAAAGTCTAGTAATGTCTTTAAAGACCGTTTTACTTCCATGCTGCTCACTCACATTCATGGGCACGACCATCACTGTGAAGTGACTCAGCGATTCCAAGTATCTGTATTACATTACACCCAGTTCCCCACGGTTGGCGTTAAGAGCACATTGCTCCAGGAAGAAGCCAAGCTGTCCTGTGATCCCTAGAGACTAATCCAGCAAGAGAAGCACTGGTTAGTCACGGACAAGAGTACAGGGATTAGACACTGTTCAGCCAGATATATCAGGTGACCACTAGAAGAAAGCAGCTGAGTGCTGGGATGCCAAGAAGGCAATCCAACACCAAGACTCTTAACGTGAACATCCATTTTTATCTGAGGCATCAAGCACTCATAACTTGGCAGTATCACTGCCTTCTCCAATGAAAATAGGAATGAAAGTTATCAGTTTAATAAAGTTTACACACGCCCAGGAAGCTACCACTCTCTCCGTCTTTCCTCATGTTTCAAAATCCACAGAGCTGAGAGACAACCAGATGGCATATCTTCAGAAGTGGCACAGTCAGCCTTAAGCTTTCTTAAGAACACAGAAATACTACTGGGCTGGAAATAAGAAGTTGGGATTTTTATCTCTGCTATCATGTATTAATTTCAGAATCATTAAGATGACATGTGTCAGGCCTGTTGTCCAAAGCTGGAATCAAGGCTACATTTGAGACCCTACTCATAGCAAATGATTTACACAGCAACAACCATATGACCAGGGCACTCAGCTTCTCTGCGTCCAAGGATCCTTCTACCCTAAGGGAGTCTTGGAAAGCCGCAAGACCCAACTGGACACTTGAGTCTTCATGAGACCTTACCGACCTACATCCACTTCTCCTTATATCCCCCATAAAAACAGATATACTTTTTAAATTTTATTTTTATTTTTCAGATAGAGAGAGAGTGGAGGGGAGGGGCAGAGGGAGAAAGAGAATCTCAAGCAGGCTCCATGCCCAGCACAGATGCAGGGCTCAACCTCATGATCCTGAAATCATGACCGGAGCTAAAATCAAGAGTCAGACACTCAACCGACTGAGCCTGCTGTTTGCGTGCTCCCAAAACAGATATACTTTTATTTATTTTTTTTTAATGATTTTTTATTATATTATGTTAGTCACCATACAGTACATCCCCGGTTTCCAATGTAAGGCTCGATGATTCATTAGTTGTGTATAACACCCAGTGCACCATGCAATACGTGCCCTCCTTACTACCCATCACCAGTCTATCCCATTCCCCCACCCCCCCAGATATACTTTTAAAGTAAAATTAGAAGAAAGAAAAGAACTCAAATAATTTTTTTTTTAAAAAAAGGATGCAGGGGCGCCTGGGTGGCACAGCGGTTAAGCGCCTGCCTTCAGCTCAGGGTGTGATCCCGGCGTTATGGGATCAAGCCCCACATCAGGCTCCTCCGCTATGAGCCTGCTTCTTCCTCTCCCACTCCCCCTGCTTGTGTTCCCTCTCTCGCTGGCTGTCTCTATCTCTGTCAAATAAATAAATAAAATCTTTAAAAAAATAAAAATAAAAATAAAAAAAGGATGCAGACATGTAGAAATGAGCCAGTGGTACTAAGATAGAACAGTTTGAGTAACAAAACAAATAGTAATAGCACTGAATTATGACCCAGAAGAACAAAGTAAATATCCATGAGTCCACACTGGAATGAATGAATGAATGAATGAATGAATGAATGAATGAATTCAGGCGAAGAGACAGCTCTTTCTTACAGAAGAATTCCATTTAATGAAAGTAGAAGAAACAAGGGAAGTAGAAAATCACCATTTGAACACCACTGGAATAATCATTACAGGCAAGATCCACAGATGGATCCTAAAATTAATGGGCAGAAGTTTGAGGAGAAACAGGATATTTGCAAGGTCTCAAAATATCCTCCCCTGCCAAGATATTTATTAATTACAAAGAAGAAAATAGTAACTTTGCAGAAGAGACATGCAGCAGATACCACCTTAACCAAATAATCACGGTTAACATCACCAGTAATAAGCAGGAATAAGATATACTGACATCATGAATCCCATGTTATGATCCACGGTGAAGGGCACTGACATTAAGTCTATTGTATGCTTGCCAAAAACACATAACCTCGATCTGCTGAATAAGAAAAGTCAGACAAACCAGAGGGACATTATTCAAAATAACTGACCAGTTGTCTTCAAAAGTGTCAGCATCATGAAAGACAAGAAAAGACTGAGGAACAAAGTTAACAGCTAAATGAGATGAGGTGTGGATCCCAAATTCAGTTCTGGAACAGAAACAGAACACTACCAGAAAATGATGAAATGCAAATAGAGTCAAAAGTTTAGTTAATAGCATTTCACCAACGTTAATGTTTTAGATTTGACAATTGTGCTATGGTTGGGCAGGATGTTAACATTTGGAGAAGTGAAGTGAAGAGTATACAGGAACTCTCTATGCTATATTTGCAACGTGTGTGTAAATCAAAAAAGTATTTCAAAATAAAAAGTACTAAAATTGGAAATTAAAAGTCTGGAGGAGGGCTGAATTCTAAACCAAAAGTGATAGAGAAGATATTAAAAATGTAAAAGATCAACATATTTAACTAAATAAAACTTTAAAACGTTGATGGTGCAAACCTTAGAGATAAAAAAGCAAGTGTCTGACAGAAAAATATGAGCAAATACAAAAGCTTAGGGCTGTTTAATATCTTTATATATAGAGAGAAACTTCTATATATTGATACAGACTACCAAAATATTAGAAGACCAATCCTTAAATAAAAGAAAAATGAATGCTGACACTCCACAAAACAAAATTTTAAAAGGAGCAAACATATGGAACTACCACTCATCCTTATTTATGATGAAAGAAAATTAATTAAATTAAACATAAACAATAAGTTAGTATCATTTTGCCTAACCATTAGCAAAATGGCAGGAATAGAAACACCAAATAATGATGAGCACCCAGAAAAGAAAATAGTACTTGTAAATTTCCCTGTCAATACTGCCTGTTTGACCAAGTCTTTGATTTGCGTAAGTCTTTTTTTTAAATATATTTTTTAAAGGTTTTTTAAATTTTTATTTGACAGAGATAAAGACAGCCAGCGAGA
This sequence comes from Ursus maritimus, assembly GCF_017311325.1. Classification (NCBI taxonomy): domain Eukaryota; kingdom Metazoa; phylum Chordata; class Mammalia; order Carnivora; family Ursidae; genus Ursus; species Ursus maritimus. Next base: position 84,418,187 of record NW_024424452.1, read on the forward strand.
GAGGGAACACAAGCAGGGGGAGTGGGAGAGGAAGAAGCAGGCTCCTAGCGGAGGAGCCTGATGTGGGGCTCGATCCCATAACGCCGGGATCACGCCCTAAGCCGAAGGCAGTCGCCCAACCACTGTGCCACCCAGGCGCCCCAAGATTTTTTTTGTTTTGTTTTCTCTACACCCATCATGGGGCTCAAACTCACAACGCTGAGATCAAGAGTCTCATGCTCCACCCACTGAGCCAGCCAGGCACCCCTGATTTGTGTAAGTCTTTTAATTGCCTTCCTGGACATCCCAAGTTCTATCCCAGCCTGACAGGACATACTCCTGGCTCAAACCTTACTGCTTCTGGACAATTATTTTTATTTTTATTTTTATTTTTATTTTTATTTTTTTTAAGATTTTATTTATTTATCTGACAGAGACAGCCAGTGAGAGAGGGAACACAAGCAGGGGGAGTGGGAGAGGAAGAAGCAGGCTCCCAGCGGAGGAGCCTGCTGTGGGGCTCGATCCCAGAACACTGGGATCATGCCCTGAGCCAAAGGCAGACACTTAACGACTGCGCCACCCAGGCACCCCCTGGACAATTTTTTTTAAAGCTTTAAAGATATGGTCTCATAAAACAAACAAAAATGTAGCTTCTGTCAAACCATTTCATTATTTACTTTCAAATTCATTCATTAATCCCCTAAACATTTTCCAAGTGTTTACTATTTACCAGCATTTCTCTTGATGTCAGAAGTAAATGAAAACAAACTATTTTAAAAAGTCTCTCATTTCATGGAGGCTACATTGTAGCAGAACAAGGATGATAATTTCTTAATGAATAAGTAGATTAAATCAGCAATTTGAAATGAGGTAAGGGTTTTAGAGAAAAACAAAGCAGCAAGGTGAGAGAGGGAATGTCGGGGTAATCAGGGAAGACTTCACTGAAGCAGTGTCGTTTGAGTAAAGACCTGAAGGTGGCCAGGGAAGGAGGCTTGGGCATCTGGGAGGAAAACGTTTCAGGCAGAGAAAGTAGCTTGTGCAGAGGCAGGAGCGCAGCCAGGGTGTTTGAAGAACAACAAGCAGCCAGCCTGCCTAAGAACAGAAAGACAGGGGGACTCGAGAATGGGAGATGAGGTCAGAGAAATAACATCAGGGGCAGGTGAGGAGTCTGCACCAGCATCTCAATCAGTGCACTGCTTCCTTCATTGAGAAAGTCTTGTAAGAACAAAATGACAGGCAAATTAAGCAATATGTTTAATGACATAGTTGATTTACATGATGACACAAGCTCCTAATATCCCCAAGAACTAGTGACAAACAGTTTGCAGACAGACACAGGTCCATGTCCCATACTTCAGTAGCACTGTCGCAGGCTATGATAAGGTCTTTGGCTTTTAGTTGGGGACATAGGGAGCCCAGTGAAGAGTTTTGAGCCAAAGAGTTATCTGTTCTGATATATTTGAACAGAATCACTCTTGACGTTTGCATTGAAAAATGCTGACGACTTGAACCAAAGTCAGAAACAGCAGCGATGGTATGAAGTGGTTGAACTCTAGACATAATCTGAAGATAGAGTGAACAGAATTTCCTGACAGGTTGAATGAGTGAGAGAAAGAGAGGAGTCAGGGATGGCATCAAAGTTTCGGTCATTGCAATGGGAAGAAGGGATGGAGTTGTCATTAACTGACATGGAAAGACTAGGTGCAGCTTTGAAGAAAAAAAAAATAGGATCTTGGTTTTGAATATGTTAAGTCTGAAATACCTGTCATACATCTGAGAGGAGATACCAAGTAACCAGTTGGACATAGAGTGTGGAGTTCAGGGACTTAGTCTACCGCTCCTCCTTCTTCCACATCCTCCAGCCTTTTCAGACTAGACCTACACTTGCCCAAGTCATTTCTTGTAATCATTTATACTGCAGGAAATTTTAAAATATTACTGGATGGAAATTACTAGGCATCACTTTACATTGGTTGTTTATTTTAATCCTCACAATTAGACTAAAAGTTAGCTATCATTATCCCCATTATCCAGTAAGGAAACTGAGGCTTAGGGAAGACATGATTTGCTCAAGATCAAACAGCCAGAAAGTAATAGAATAACAATCTAAAAACAACTCTGTCTGTCCCCAAGCACCTGCTCTTTAAAGTGCCTCGCTGTTCAAATGCTAGATGATCTTCCCTGGGGACGTGGGATGCCACTCCTGCCCGCATGGGCAGTTTGGCTGAGTAAGCCCAGATGACTCTGACACCTCGTAGCTTTCTAACTCCAGGTTTCTATTAAATGTATTTTGATATTGGAATGGCTTTTGGAATTTTTCATGTCTTACCTCTGAAAAATCTCAGTAGGAAGAAACTAGTTTCTTGTTCAGGAAGGGAACTGGATGCTTCAAAATTATTATGGGCAATGAACAGATTAGGTCCACCCTTCCCACACCAGCTCCAATCCAAGGACCTTTAAAATGAATGTAAACAAAAATCCAGTGATACTATCACCCCGGCCCTTAGTAAGTATATACAAACAACCACAAAACTCATCTAAAAACAAGACTCAGAAAATGAAGACAGCTCATATTTGAATAAAAATCATAAAATCACTGCAGGCACATTCACCCATACCACTGTTCCCTTATTGTTGTCCTTCTCCCCCCACTTCTACCCTCCCACCAAGCAGCCCTTAATGACCGTTTCACTGTTCTGCCCACCAAAAATGGCTTTTGAGTGTAGGAAAGTATCAGAAGGTCCCCGCTGAGTTGCCAGCTGGGGAAGTGTCACAGGCCACTGAACTCTAAAATGAGCTGTCTCTGTAACAAAAGGTCCCTTTCCCTTGGAACAACTTCAAGGGGATCACACACTGCAGCCCCCATTGCTCCTTTTGTATTCCAGTTTGATTAAACTGGGAATTGTTCTGTGCTCAGGGCTGTTGAGAACACCAGGTGGTGGATTCTAGAGATAAAGGATTATATAGATCCTTTGTTAGAAACAGCCGTCCCCATTGTGTGCCTTACAATGTTTGAGCACAAACGCTAGGAGATTCCCACAGCTCCTAACGGTTCTGCACAGGAGACAACCAATAAATTCTGGTCCCAACTCTCTCCTGTCAAACAGTTGCTGCTAGTGGCTAAATACCATCTAGCCACTGGCTAAAAATAAGAGAAATTAAAAAATGAATATTTATAATAAAAGACATAAGCCAAAGCAAGGAAGAAAAGAAGAAATGCGTATAAGATAATAACGGTTGATATTCATAGAGCTTGGACATCAGAAAAAAAATGAAAGGGTTTATCTTCCTGAGTCTAAATCCTTGACAGCCAGCCCCATATTTCATTCAGCACTGTTCCCCCAGTGCCACATGCAGTGTATCATTCACTGAACATGTTCAAAAACAAATGTAATAATGAGAACTAATATTTATTATGCAGTTTGGTAACTGTAATAGTTTTCTATCTCTGCGTAACCCAATTACCACAAGCTTAGTGGCTAAAAGCAACACCCATCCGTTGTCTCACAATTCTGTAGTTCACAAGTCCAGGCTTGCTTGACTGGGTTCTCTGCACAGGGTCTCACAAGGCTGAAGTCCACCTATCAGTCATATGAGCTTATTGGAAGGTTCTGGGAAGAATCAGCTTCTAAGCTCATTCACGTTGTTGCCGAATTCATTCCCTGCAACTGTAGGATTGAGGTCCCCGTTTCCTTGCTGGCTGTCAGCCAGGGGTCTCTCTTAGCTCCTTGAAGCAGACCATATTCCTTCTCACCTGGCCTGCTCCATTGTCAAAGCTACCAATGGCACATCACGTCTTTCTCACACTTGGAATCTCTCTAACTTCCTCTTCCACCATAGGCTGGAGAAAGCTCTCTGCTTCTGAAGGGACCTGTGTGATTAGTTTAGGGCCACCAGATAATGTCCTTATCTAAGGTCAACTATGCTTACATAACATGATCATGGGAGTGGTGTCTCATCATAGCCACAGGGTCTATGGATTGGGGCAGGATATTTTTGAGGGACACTTGAGAAGTGGCCATAAACACTGTGCCAAGGGTTTTACACTTAATAACTCATCAAACTTCACCGCAACCCTAAGAAGTAGGCCCTATTATCATCCCCACTTCATAGATGAGGTACAGAGAAATTAAGTTATTTGCCAAGGTCACCAAGCTAACATGTGGCAGGATCAGGATTTCAACTCAGCCAGCCTGGATTCAGAGTTCCACCTTCTATCCACTCTTCTACATCACTACTCAATTTACTGTTTCTGGAATGTATGGATACATGAAAAATTGTATTAGGTATGGGACTGGGAGAGAATGCTAAGGATGAGTAAATTCCTGGATTTATTTAGAAAATTTTGTGCATAAGTTCTTATACTAATCTTTCTATAAGGGGATTCACAGAGTCTCAAAGATACAAATCTTAGAGAACTCCGTAGACCAGTCCCCTCACTTTTCACACTTCAGTTGAAATACATGAATTATAAAACTTGAGGCCAATATGAAAATAGCACAGCTGCCTTTTGACAAGGAGGCAGCGTTATAGATAGCCCTTTGGCGTCAGTCACTTCCTTCCACACCCAGCATGGCTGTGCCCCAGGGTAGATATTGACAGTCCTGCAGGGCAATGCCAACATGCTGATTTGGATTCTGGAAAAACAAGGGTGAGAAGAAAAATCAAAAGGGCCAAAATTTAGAGTTGAAGCAGTGCAAGAAGGACAATGACCCCAAATTGAAGTCATTCCTCATATCTAAAATTGTTTTTACGTGCAGCTGGGTCCTTCTATGCTTCTGCGTCCTCTTACTGCTTAGCAGAGATGAGGTAGAAATAGCACTGCCTTTGAAGTCAGAAATGTAAGTGCCAGTCCTGGCTCTGTTTCTTAGGTGAATCTGAACAAACATTTAATTCCTGAATCTTACTCATCCTATCTGTAAAAGAGAAGTAATAACAATATCCATCTCACAGCGTTTATTTTTTCTTTTCTTCTTAAGTGGGCTCCATGTGGAGCCCAGCATGGGGTTTGAACTCACGACCCTGAGATCAAAACCTGAGCCAGGATCAAGAGCCAGACACTTAATCAACTGAGCCACGCAGGCACCTCCCTACCCCACAGAATTTTAGGAAGAATTGAATAAGATACTGTCTTAGTCCATTTGGGATTCCATAACAGAATCCCATAGACTGGGTGGCTTACAAACCACAGAAATTCATTTCTCACAGTTCTTAAAGCTGGGAAGTCCAAGATCATAGCTCAGGCAAATTCATGTCTGGTGAGAAACTGCTTCCTCATTGAGGGCCATCTTCTCACTATAACCATACACAGAAGAAGGGGCAAGGGAACTCTCTGGAGTCTCTTTTATAAAGACAGTAATTCCATTTATGAAAGTTCTCCCTCATGACCTAATCACTTTCCAAAGACACCCTCCTCCTAATGCCATCACCTTGGGGGTTAGGATTTCAACACATAAATTTGGTGGGGGTAGGGGAGGACATAAATTTTCAGTCCACCGCAGATATTGAATGGGTCATGTTCCCGTTGTAAGCTGTAACGTGCAATGCAAACGCCCCATGTTATTGTACCAGGTCTCCAAAGGGCTCATGGAAGGAAGAGATGCGGTATGCACAGCCACCTTGCAAAGAGGTTACTTCTCCTAGTGTGAAAATCTGAGACGAACACTGGCTTCAGAAGAAAGAAAGTGAAATCAAAAGCTCTATACCATCCACTGGGCCTCTGCTGAGCACCCATTTTGCAAAATGAAATATACATAAGAAGTAAAAAAGTAGTAGTGATATCATCTTTAGAGGGAGAAATGGAGAAAAGGAAAAATTCTTTGTTCAAGGGGCAGAACTGAAGACCCAATTCAGATATGCTCTCAGTATAGCGCTTTTAGTCTGGGAAAAGATGGCCTGCTGGGGGACTACAAGAAGAAATTATGTTGTGTGAATAAATATTGAAACTCAATAGTATTAAATTAAATTAAATGGAATATGAAAATGCTCATCCTCTCAAATCTCTATAACTACATTTTCCAATATGAATATCAAGTGGTCTTGGACTGTCCTTAAAATGGTCATATAATCTCCAGCTTAGAGAGGTGAAAATACTTCCCATGTACAATCTTTCAAGACACCTTGATTTTAGCTTTATGATACCCTGAGCACAGAATCCAGTCAAGCGTGCTGAGACCTCCAACTACAGAATTGCGAAATAATGAATGGGTGTTGTTTTAGGCAATGAAATCTGTGATTATTTGTACACAGTAGTTTGCCTCAATACTTTCTTTTTCATGTAGAAATCAAAAAGTTTAAAGAAAGTCACCTTTAGAGCACATTAACATAAAAATAATGACTTCAGTTTCAATTCATCAGTTTCCTGAAGCTGACCATTGCCAACCAGTGAGTTCTGGAAACCCAAAGGGTAAGAGTATGGCTTAAAGGCAGACAATCTAAAGTTCTCTGGTAACATCCCATCACCAATGATATGAACATGAATTTAATAACTAACTTGCAATTAAGCTGATCGACCATGAAAAAAAATTCAAGCTTATAGACTATCTTCATTGTGTGATACAAATCCTTATCAGATACAAACCCTTAAAATACATTGCCAGAATAATCTGGGACAACAGGTAGAGCAGCTTGACAGTGTAGCTGCTTTGAGTTGACCTAGACAGGGTCCTGATAGTCCTACTTCATGGAGAATTTCATGAGAAATGGTAGCTGTGTGCAACCACACACACACACACTCCTCCCACCGAGGTGTTAAAGGCTATGCTTTAACATCTAATAATACTGTAAGATGTTATTGAGATGAACAAAGTTTAATGATATTTACTGGCATCACATTTATGGCCCGGTGAAATGATAAGGTTAAATATTTCAGTAAGAATCCTTAATCCATTAGCTACTCCTACCTAACATTAACATCATAGACACTCAAATACTTGTTCATATATTTGAAGCAGTTTAAAAGAAAAGCTGAATCAGGTTAAAAAGGAGATGAGGACTACCAAAAGGAAAGTCATTGGTTGAACTAATTCACAGCATGGAGTGCTTGAGGGCATAAAGGCTCAGGGTTGACTCTGAGGAAGCCTGGCTGGTATCATGAAAAAAGCATGCTCTGGAATACTCTGGGGCCAGACGGACCTGGTCTCAAACTGTTTCTTCACAGCTCATGAGCAGTATCACCTGAGGTCAAATCCTTACCTTCCTGAAACTTGGCCTCTTCTCCTGTTAAATGACAACAATAGTAATTAAGTGTGGTTATGAGAATTCCGGAGAGAATGTACGTGGAGGGCCTCACACATGCTGGCTCACAGTTGGGGCTCAGTCTACTGGGGCTCAGTCTCCCTTAGGCCTCTCCGTACATACTAAGAATCCTTCTCCCTCCTTCTGTGCCCCACCCCCTTAGCAGTAATAGCAGTGGTAAGGAATTTGAGGTCCCAAATGAGAAGAATAATATGAGGATATCAGTCATGGGAAGAAAAAAAAAAGAAACTTCCTTATACAATCAAGGGCCAGGAGACTGGTAAGCACACAATGCTTGAAAACCCAGCTTCACTCTTTACTAACTGGGTGACTTGGATGAGTTATTTAACCTATCTGTGCCTTATTTCTCCATCTGTAAAATGAGGGTGCTGATCATATTTCCCTCACAAGGCCAGAGTGAGGAGAATTAAATGAGCCAACAGATACTAAGTACTTATAACAGTGCTGGCACAGGGTTAGCACTCAGTAGATGTTAGCTATCATTATTAAGGGTTATTATTACTCACGATAGCCTTACATGTGCAATGCCTTCAGGAGAATAAAGGAAGAAGGCTGGTGTGTGGCATGAGGCAGAATTGTACAGAACAGGGCATGGCAGCAATAGCAGGCTAGCCTGTAGGGGGTAGGAGCCAGTGAATCATGGAAAAATGAGCTGTGAAAAAATAATAAACATCTATACAATGTTCACTGAATGCCAGGCACGGTGCTAAGGATTTCATGCATATTAATTTATTCACTCCTCCTAATGAGCCTTGAAGTTATTGACTCATTTAATCCTCAAAACAAGTTTATAAGGCAAATACAATAACTATTCTACTTTTAAGATGGAACAGAGAAGTACCTTGACCAAAATCACACAAGAAGTGGCAGGATCAGGATTCAATCCCAGGTGATCTTTCTCTAATGTCTGTCTGTAGCAGTCTACATTAAATCATCAGTGTAGACTGCCGTTTGTAAGGTAGACTCAGTAATACACCCACCTTCTAGCCCCTCGGAGATGTGAGACAGCTCTGGAGTTCTGAGACGAAATCTCAAGCCATTTTTAAAAAAGAGTGGTCAAAAAAAGCTTGAAGACATTCAAGCTAGGGACATTGTGGGGAGAGAAAAATAGATGGATGTGGATAGGTTGATGAGAAGATTTTCTGAGATAGATCTCTATATTAAAATCAAAAGAGAAATCAAAGAAAATCAGCTGCAAAAGTGAGTATAAAAATTATGTGCTATAAAATTTTATTTAATTTTTATTTAAATTAGTAATGGAGGACATTTAAAACTTAGCTGTCTAGATTCCCAGCCCAATTTCCTTCCTACCTCAAGTATCAATTAGGGAGGAAATCTGGCTTCAAATATAATCTGCCCCTCAACACACTAACACTGAAATTAGACTTAATCCTTAAATAAGGAGACAAATGCCCAGTGATAAGGACATGAGTAAGAATTTCAAAAATTCTGTTTCTTTTCCATCCCAAGAAAAGATCCAGCTGACCCTGGGAGAGACTCAACACCCTTAGGCATCAGGCCGAGCCCCCCAAGGCCCTCCCCAGGGAGTCTGGGAGGGCACCACCAGCACGAGGAGGTGAGGGCAGTTTCCCCTGCTAGGGGAGCACCGTCAAGTTCTTGAAACACATTGCCTTTGTTACGCTTCAGATAGAAAAGGAAGTGTCACAGAAGAGCCTCTTCAGGCCTATTTTAATAAGCTAGTCAAGTTTGCTTGGAAGAACAGTTTATGAAGAAGGGCCAGGCCATTTCCCAAAGTGAGATTTCCCAATTCCGCCAATTATTTAAAAAAAAAAAAGAAAGGCACTCAACTTTGCATTGGTGAAGATAAGTGATCCTGGAACAAATACAGAGAAAGGCAATACTGGTGAAGATTTTCTTCCTGTAAACCTTGAGCAGTGGGCTCAGGACTGCAGGAAAGGGTGAAGATGATGAAGTCGCTTTGTTTCTGTCAACCCTGCAACTTCTTTATACTCCAAACTCTCTGCTAGAAGCAGAGACGTAAGCCTCTGTCCGAAGAACACTAAACACAAAGCTGGGATGGAGTGGGAAACACTCAACTCTTGCAACAAGATCCCAGATCCACGCCCATCCACCATCCTCCTCCCTGGGACCCCCAGGCAGATTGCTAAAAGACAAATTTGCTTCTCCTCCTCCTCTGCTATAATCCTCCAAATATTTGCCCTCCGTTACAGAAAATGACTCAAAATCTTTAGCTTGGTCTGCATGCCCTTCATAACCTAACCACCTTGACAGCTCATCTTGCCCCACCCACTGCGTGGTCCCCGGAAGAAGGAAAGGGCTGCTGGCTGCCCTGGCAGAGTCCTCTTTACAGATTGTGAGTCTCTGAAGCCACTGCCCAGTCTTAATCAAGAGGAGTTGGTACCCACTGAACAGGGGAAAAGCAGAGAGCACATATTAAATCATAAAATACACATTTGTGAAAGTTCTTCTTAAGCTCTCCCAAGTCAGTACCTACAAATTCTCTTGCGAGCACATATTGTAGATTAATGAACACATCCTTTAATATGTAAGCATTTTCACTACCTTCTTTTTAAGTTCAGGCCTTTTAAATGTTAAAGTATTTCCCTTTCTTAATTCTGGTGAGATTGGGGGGGCATTTCATTTAGAAAAGCTATTTTTTTATTATCATGTTCAATAATAAAAATTCATTATAAATAAATGAATAAATAAAAGAAGGGCTATCTTTTCCCTGATTAAGGCAATCAAAAAGGAAAATCGTGATGAAAACAAACTTTCTGAAAAATATCCACCTTGTTGATGAGACAAAAGATGACTGACCTGCTCCTGAGCTTCCTTTTTGTTTTCAATAAAAACCTGGGTCAGAAGAAAATGCTTTTTTAAAAATTTTTTTTCTTAGAGAGAGAGAGAGTGAGCACGATCATGGGAGGGGCAGAGAGAGAGAGAATCACAAGTAGGCTCCATGCCTGGCGCAAAGCCCAACCCGCGGCTCAATCTCCCAACCCTGAGATCATGCCCTGAGCTGAAATCAAGAGTCGTACACTTAACCAACTGAGCCACCCAGGCGCCCCAGAAAATACATTTTTTAGCATCATGACTAATAGGGCTCAGTATAGAAAGTGAATAATCTGTTCTGGGTATTAACATTGATATTTAATACATAAGGATCTAAATGCCTAAGAATGATTCATTGCAACTAGTTATTTGTATTATTTAATAGGTAACTCTCTGGGCAAAACAGAATCACTGCAGGCTGTTCCAAGTTACAAACTCCCTGAAAGCTCAGAAGACTCTAATTACATTTGCAGAATATTAACTAACACAAAACTTCCCAGAACTATATTTAGCGCAGGGGTGAGACCACAGGCACTCCCCACTAACGCACACGGATTTTCCCTTCGGCTTCTTAGCCTTGGCAGCACGGAGTGTTACAGCGCCGAGAAGGGCCTCTCACTCCACCTGAGGAATCTATCAGGAAATTTTATCACAAACCTCGGAAGTGACATTTTGCTCCTTCTCCATGTGGCATACAGCCATTTCACACCTGCTAGTGAAAACAGTGTGCCTGTAAATAACATTTTTCAAGAGAAAATTAGAAATCGACTTCAGAGCACCTGTAAACAACACCCATCTACCACAACTACTGTACCACCGACAGATACACAGGTCTCAGGCTATCCATAAATATAATGAAAATCAAGGAAAAGAAAAAAGAAAAAGAAAGATGGGTTATTATAATGAAGTCTCATTAGACACTATTCTTATAATTAATCCCGCTGGAGAGTTCCATTATTAATATTTTCAAAGATTTTTAAAGACATAGAAGAAAAAATAAAATAAGCAATCCTTTATTCAGCGTCTAGTTCTGGATACACATTTCATTCATGCATGCATGCTTACATTTTAAATTCTAGGAAAACAGAAATTTTTGTCTGTTTTGTTCATAGCTATATCCCCAGCTCCTAGAACAGTGCTTGGCATAGAGTAAGACCTTCAGAGAAGGAAAATTCAAATAAGATAAAAACAGAGAGAGAGGCAAACCATAAGGGACTCCTTAACTATAGGAAACAAACTGAGGGTTGCTGGAGGGGAGGTGGGTGGGGAGATGGGGTAACTGGGTGATGGGCATTAAGGAGGGTATAATGAGCACTGGGTGTTATATGCAACTGATGAATCACTAAATTCTACCCCTGAAACTAAGAATACAGTGTATGTTAACTAAATTGAATTTAAATTAAAAATTTTAAAAAATAAATATCATCATCTAAAAAAAGACCTCCATAAATACTTGTTGAATAAATTCATTCATCAAATATGTACTGAGTACCTACCATGTGCCAGGCCAGGTGACAGGGCCCAGAGATATAAAGATTTGCTCACAGTCTATAAAGAACTCTTCTCAGTTCTAAATTCATGTATCTGAATGCTTCCTTGAAATAGATGATAGGCTTCTCAAACTTGATATGGACAAACCAGAACTTTTTTCCACAGCTGCCTTCTCTTCCCTTTACCCCAAATTATTCCTACCTTTGCCCTTCCTGTCTCAGTTAATGATACTGCCATCCACTTGATTGTTTGAGCCACAATAACATAGTCAATTTCTCTTCTACATTCAGTCCCGTCATCTCTCCACCATGATTCAGCCACTGTCATCTCCCCCAGAGGCACAGCCTTCACCGGTCTCCCTGCTGCCACTCTTGCTATGACCACAATCCAGTCAGAGTAATCCCTTTCAAACATGAACCAAATCAGTTTACTATCTAACTTCCATTCCTTCCATACACTGAGGTCCATGGACTCCCTACCATGGACTCATCGGCCCTAACCTGCCCTGCCTCCAATCTACCTTCCCCATCTTGCATCATGTCCCACTTTCTTCCTGCCCACTGCACTCCAACGTCACTGGCCATCTTGTGGTTTCTTAATGTCTCCAAATGTGTGCTCACTCATACATGCTCTTTCTTCACTGGAATATTCTTCCCCAAAATGATGGACTCTTTCTCAAGATTCAGGTTCTCTTCAGATGTCACCTTCTGAGAAAAGTTTTCCATGACCATCTGCCCAAATTTCTGATTCTAAATTATGACTGATGCTATTTAGTCATCGGTAAACAACTAAGAGATCTTCAAATAGAGCCAAATCCAAACCTCTCCTTCCATCCCCTGCATCCCTAAGAGGTAGAGCAATTTCTCCACTAGCATCTAACGCACATCCCTCCTCACTCTCTGATCAGATACTTTTCTCAACAGCCAAATGAGCCAGACCACTGCAACCCCCTCCACACATGTAAGTCAACCTCGCTTTTACTCTCCTGCTCCAAGATGGAAACAGTTTGGGGATGTGATCCTATGGGTCATGCTGGGTGTGTTCCTCCTGGTTCTGTCACATCACTGGAGAGGACTTCTCTTTCCAAATAAAAACGTGAAGCCCAATGATTTCACTCCTATGTACATATCCACAGAAATGCATGCACATGTACCTCAGGAGACAGATGAGAATGTTCCTATCAGCTTTATTCATAATATCTAAAAATTGGAAACTACCCAAATGTTCATCCAAAGTAGAATAGATTAATAAGTTTTAGTATATTCATGCAACTGAATTCATATAGCAATGAATACCATAAATAATATGGATGAATTTTACAAATGTTGAACAAAACAAACTAAACTCACAAAACACATTTTCACTCCATGTATAAAAGAGTCAGAAATGGGCAAAACTCAACTATAGTTAGTATACTCAATACAGTTAGTATAGTTAGAATAATACAGAGGTGGTAGAAACTTAAAGTGTAAGGAAGCAATCACCATAAAAAGTGAGAGAGTATTAATGCTGGGGTTGAGAAAAGGCATAGGGATTAGATTGGGTAACATGGGATCTCTGGGGGATACTGACCGTACTTTAATTCTTGACTTGGATGATGATTACACAGGTATTCATTTTATAGTTCAACAACCTCATGTTTATATTTTGTGGGTGTTTCTTTACATATATTGGGGGGAGGGAAGGGGTTAAAAAATTAAGGCTTATCCTTGCTAGGTGGAAAAGAACTGCGACAGGACTTCCTGTCAACCTGATGTGAATAAATCCCAATCTATGAAGCACTTTTACAAGGCGTTCTATATGTACAGCCACAAACAATTCTAGCTGGTAGAACATTCAAAGGGTGGACAAAGAAGAGGGGCAGGGCGCCTGGGTTGGTCAGTCAGTTAAGTGTCTGCCTTCAGCTCACGTCATGATTCCAGGGTCCTGGGATCGAGTCCTGCATCGGGCTCCCTGCTCTGTGGGGAGTCTATTTCTCCCTCTGCCTCAGCCTCCCTCTGCTCTCTGTCTCTCATGAATAAATAAATAAAATCTTAAAAAAAAAAAAAAGAAGAAGAAGAGAGGCAATGAAGTAAACAAATAAAACAAAAAAAGTGTTGTTTGAGTTAATAAAAGAACCAGGGAAGCAGATTAGATAGGAAGGCCAACTTGAGACCAAGGGACTCCCACCAAGTGGTCAAATAGGATGAAAATATAAAGAGGCCATTTTACTTGGCCATTAGATGGTTAGTTCCAAAAGGAGTGAGAGAAAGAAAACTAGATTAATATAAGTTCATATTATATCTAGAGAGATAGTATATCTATGCTTTATTGACTTATGAAAAAAGGAGCTAGGAGACCGAAAGGAAGGGGGGAAAGGAGGGAAGTCTGGAGAGAACAATGCAATGCAATTAGAATTACAATAGAGCAAATACTGAAATGCATACTTTCATCTATGATGGGAAGATTGAAAGCTCCAAAGAATATAAAATTCTATTATCATTGTCTCACCAATTTGTTCAAGTATTGAAATACAATAAAGATATTGACACTAAAAAAAAAAAAAAGAATTACAATAGATGTAAGCAGAAGCAGCAGCAGAGAGTCAGGGAAGACTCAGCAGAAGTTGTTTATTTGAGACCTAGTGATAGCAGAATGTGCCAGAAGAGAATGAGAGTGCTCCAGGGCCAGTTCAGGAACTGCCAAGGGAAGTATGTTAAGCACATTAGAATCATTTTAAACATCTCTCCCAAGGTGTTTTTCCATCAGTGTACTCATACTTAACAGGTAACCCACTATTTTGAATTATGCCAACTTGATTTGTCTAATAATCTGAAACACTGGCCATCACCAAGGAGTCACTAACTGGATTTCCTAGTGACTTCCTAAGTCCCAGAGAATACCACCATTACCAGAACAACGTCTAGTTACTATTGTATCAGGTAGCATCAGTTACTGAGGTGTAGCAGTGAACGGAGCAAAGAGCAAACTCTGACGTCACCCTCGCTGCTTATTTGGGTGTGGACGTTCCGCCTGATACGAACACGAACAGCGGCGCAGACCGCGGCGGCTTTCGCGCAGATCCGCGCACTCACTGAGCATCATTCAATGCTAAGGGGAGCGCCTGAAATGGCTTAAATGTACGAGTAACACTCTTTGTTTGTCTCTAATATAGAACTGGAAAATGATGAGGGGGAGGAAAGCTCCTTTTCCCACTTTGCCTTTCCTCTCCCTGTTTAAAAATGGTTAGAGATTATGGGGCGCCTGGGCAGCTCAGTCAGTTAAGCGTCTGCCTTGCACTCAGGTCATGATCCCAGGGTCCTGGAATCAGCCCTTGTTTGGGCTCCCTGCTCAGCAGAAAGTCTGTTTCTCCTTCTCCCCCTGCTCATGCTCTCGCTCTCTCTGGCATTCTGTCTCAAAAAAATAAATAAAATCTTTTCTTTTTTTGTTAGAGTTTAGCGCAATGTGACAGCAATCTTTGGTACTCTGAATTCTCAGCCATTTACTTCCTGGTAATAGGTAAAGGAGGTGGAGGTAGGGGAGACTCTTACCAAGATTTTTTTTTTTTAATCACTCTGTAACCTAGTATAAAAAATTTAAAGGGCCTTCCTCAAATTACCATTGCTAAACTATTCACAACAGCTAAAACTTCCCATCTAAATCCTTACGCCTGGCTAGGAAAACCGACGGGATGTTTCACAAGACATATACAGTTACTAAAGTTTTTATGAACTTTGCATAGAACTCGTCTTCAAATATTCATTAAATGAGTTAACCAGTGAAGGAGAACCCATGGGCGCAAAGAAGAGAGGGAAGGGACTTCTACTGCAAGAATTAGCAAGGTATGAATATGCTTTGAGTATTAGACATTAAATCCAGTCTAATTTAAATCAGCATCCAAATAACTGATGCTCAGGAGGTGACTGGTATAAAATCAGCTGTGGTCTCAATGAAACTGTTAAGAAGGTGAGTGACTGGAAACTAGGTGTGATGCAATATCCTTCCTTTCCTTTTCCTCGCATTCTCACCCTCTGATCATTTCTCTCCCTGTTCTTCCAGCCCATACTACCCTAATCCCTGGCCCCTATAATTTTTGCCACAGTTTCCAGAGAGGCAAAGGCCATCTACTCTCTTTACCCTAGTGATATTTACACCTTCAGTCCACCGAGTCTACTGCACTGTTCATTCTTTGCTTAATTCACACAAGAGTAAGTTACTGAGCTCAGTAGGTGCCAGAGGCTGCACTTAGTCTAAAGGCAAAAAAAAAGAAAATCAAGAAGACATACTTGGTCCCGTCTTTAGGCTGTTTGGAGTCTTTGCAGGAATAGAAATGAGGAAACAGCCAATTCCAATACAAAGACACATATTTGGGGCTCTGGACACACATGGTCTACCATGAGAACTTAATCCAACTGAGGAGAAAAGACCTTCGAAGTTTAAAGGAAGTTCATGTTGGTTAAGGGTTCAAGAAAACCACTTAATGTAAGTGGTTAGAAGACTGCTGGTGAAAGAAAGGAAGGTCTAAGATGGAATATGAACCTGAGCAAGGGTTGGCCAGACGGAAAGGTAGAGAATAGGTAAGGACATGGTTCAAAAGTAGAGGTAATTACCTGTGTGAAGGCCCTGAGCTGATGGGTTAAAATTCAGAATGTATCTTTCTGGATAGGACCTTTGCTTTATACAAATCAGGCAAACTGACCACTTTTTTAAACCAGTCACATTGTGCTTTTCTGTGTCCTCACCAGAGGCCACATGGGAATATCCTTTTCATCTTGCCCTTTGTCCTACACTTCCTTCAAGGCACAACTTGCCTTAAAATCTGACATTTACATGGGCTCTTTTCATCTTTCAAATAGTTGTCACATATGTCCCTTATCAAAGCTTGTGATATCTGTACGGTTTCAAATGTCCCTTCTCCTCAACTAGATTGTGAGTAGTTGCTTAAGACGAGCATCCAAGTGTCTGTGTCTTTCTTTCTAGTACAGTACTTTACCAGAGCAAATGCTTGGTGTTCATTAATTGTTTAGTTACATGGTGTAAGTGAGCAAAAAAGAACAAAATTACCACCCAAACTACCTATTCATCAAAGTCCCTGACTCTTCTCAAGGGAGAAGTGGAAAACACTAGACCTTCTTGGTGTCACTTACAGTGGATCTATGTAGGGATCTATTCTGACGAGAAATTACCTAGGTGGTTTCTGTTCTATAAACACGATCAATTTGGACTTAGGGGTTCAAATAGTCAGGTTAGCATGATACTAAAGCCATTTTTATGTCAAGAATAATTCAGGCTTTCAGTCAAATAGTCATCCTCTTCGCTGAGATGCTGCTGACACCTCAATCTCCAGGACTTCTGAAATTTCCACAGAGAAAAAGAAGAGTCTCTTCAATTACCACTTGAAAAAAGAGACATACTTGAGGCCTGTGGCAGTGAATTTCCGAAAGACTGGTGGTCAGAAACTGGAAGCAAAATGTCTAGTCATAATAAAAGGATACATCTAGCTGGTTCCCTTAAATAAGATTTTTGATACCAAAAAAACAAACAAAAAAAATCAAGTTTGAACTTTGAGGAAGACTATTTTCCTAGAGGCAACATCAAAGGACTTTGTGCATTTATTCAGTTCACTGGTTTACAAAGTTGTGGAGGCATATAGTTCAAAACAGGCTCTGGTTCCTGGTGTGAGATGCCCAGTAGTGAAAATATCCACTTCAAGCATCATAGGTGTCTTTTCATTAAATGGAAAATTCCACTAAAAGTAACAAGGGTCCTACCATATCAGCATACTACTACTGATGAAGTGATAAGCCACAAATGCATTTCCACATCTGAGGACTATCTAGCAGGGTCAAGGGGCTATAGTAATTAGTATTTGCCTGATGTGATCAGGTACAGATTTTGCCACTTCGGACTTAAAGCAGACTTAGGTATAGTGGAAGCTTAGACTGTCCTGCACTACTCACTATTATTAATACACTGCCTCTGAGAGTTAAAAAAATTTTTTTATTCACTCGATAAACACTTAGTAAGCTCCTACTATGTTCCCAGCACTGAGCTGGGGCAGGGGTGATTAAACTCCCCTTGCCATCCAGGGCTAACAATCAAGTGGTGGAGATTAGCGTGTAAAATAGATAATTTTGCTAAAGGGTGATGAGGGCTATAATAAATGTCAGAGGAGAGAATAGTGGGTTCAAGGGAAGAACTGAAGAATATTAATCATTCTGGTGAATGTTAGACAGCTAGAAGGGACATCAGCAGCGCTAACAGCAAGTAAGTGAGGTCACTGCAACCATTCTTTAATTGGTTACTTGAAAAACATACCATTTTAAAACCACTTATTTTTCTATCAGGAAGCGTAGTGATTGACTCATTCATTGGTCATAACACCCGAAAATTTAAAAAGAGAGAGAGAAAGAAGTACAAACTACCATCTCCAGGTAATCCACCTACCTCTCCAGGTAAACCTCAATTTGAGTGTAGAAGGTTCAATACTCCCTGAAACTATCCCAGAAAAGCTGATGTGTCTCCTGGTTGCCTTTGATCAGAAAAGCAAGAGAAGACCAAATCAATTGCAGAAGCAACCTAGGACACATTCCCCAACTGCTATCGAACTCAGGTCAACTAACTTTTACATAGTGTCTTGCACATAAGAGCTCACTTGGATTTGTGAATGGATGAGTTTTACTACTTCTCTTTATCAAGTTGTTCCTTCTGTGTCAGATGCTGTTTCTAGGTCTCCCCTTTCCTCCTCCCCTACCATAAACCTCCACCCACCCTTCTCATCATACCCATCGGTTAGAATAATATTTGAAGGAAGATGGTGGGAAATCAACGTCTCTGACTCCAACCCTGATGGTACCACCTTATTAAGTCACTTAGTATCTATGACCTCCAGTTTCTCCTGTAAGATGAGAATAATTCCCCTTTTATGAAGGGTTCTTGTGAGGGGAAAACTGAGAGATGTATGAAGTTCCTGGCATGCTTTGGTGTCAAGCAGCCAGTTAGTATACAATACATGCTTTCCTTTCTTGAAACCCAACTGAAATGTCTGCTGAAAGACTCTCAGCTTACCCACTTAGGATCCATCTCTATAATAACACAGCAGGGCTTCCCCAGTCACTGGAAGCCTCTAGGGAAAGAAAATCTGCAGTTTAGAAACTTAGACATTATAGGGAAAGCAGGATTAGGAAACTGAGGGAAGCATTACACCTGACCTGTTTTGAATTCAGTAAAATGAAACCGTAACCCAGCTTGCTAAATAAAAACAGTATCGATGACATTTAGACCTCTTAAAAGAGCGATTATGATTACTGTAGTAGTATTTTCCATTTAGTATTCCATGCTCATTAGAAAACTTCTAAAGAGTTTCCTGCCCTGTAATTTATAAAGCTGCTCATAAATTCATCTGGCTTTGAGGCAAATAATCTACATACTGCCAGAAGGTGTGTTTTATCTGCATCCAAGTGTTCGATGCCTATCTGATCTCATGGCTCAGGGCTCTGAACTCCCCGAGTCTCAAGTTCCAACATGGTCTCCTAAACAGGGAAGCACATAGCTGCTTGAGAGGAAAAGCTCTTTAGATAAGCTCTCCTAAACCACCGTGTAGTGCCAAACAGGCATTCTACAATCCCACTTCACGGGACACAGGTCCATGTGGCTTTTCTGGGTCCATGCGAACCTCATGCCCAAAGGCTTCTGAATCCCCCAAACCCAAGGCTGCAGTTCCACAGTCTGAAATGGACCTTTTGTCAGCCTCCTCTGTTAGCCTCCTTCGGGCTTCTTGAACAGTAAGATTGGTCCTGTTCTGCCTTCTCCTTAACCTTCTTTCCTAATACCCTTTTCTGAGGCACTGAACACTTGACTCCTCCACCTCCAGTTACTATACCCTTGGCTACTTCACTTTAAAAACCAAAACCTCGGGGTACCTGGGTGGCTCAGCCGGTTAAGCATCTGCGTTCGGCTCAGGTCATGATCCCAGAGTCCTGGGATTGAGCCCCGCATTGGGCTCCTTGCTCAGCAGGGAGCTTGCTTCTACTTCTCCCTTCCCTTCCCCCACCCACCCACTTGTGCTCTCTCTCTCTCTATCAAATAAATAAAATCTTTAAAAACAAAACAAAAGAAAAAAGAAAAACTAACATTTATGTGCCAGTCCCCATTCCAGCCTCAGCATTTCAAATGTATTAACTCATTTAACATTCACAACAAAATTAGGAGGTAGCTCCTATTACTATCCCCATTTTACAGGTGGGAAAACTGAGGCTCAGAAGGCTATAAGAGGTAGAGCCAGGATGCAAACTTGTGCAGTGTGTGGTTCTAGCAGCCAACACTTGCTAAATTTCCACAATGCCTTGCTCAAACTGAAACTTCAGGCTACATGGCACCTATTTCTGGTTTCGTGTAAGGAGAATGTTCAGGTGGGGGTGTCTGGGTGGTTAGTCGGTGGGGCATCCAACTTTTGGTTTAGGCTCAGGTCTTGATCTCAGGGTCATGAGATCAAGCCCCACGTCGGACTCCGTGCTCAGTGCAGTCTGGTTGTCCCTTTCCTTCTGTTCATCCCCTCACTCACTGTCTTTCTCGCTCTCTCAAATAAATTAATTAATTAAAACTCTAAAAATAATAATTAAAAAAGGTGTATGTCCAGGTCAAATAAATCCTTCCGAAATCACTGCCTGTTTCCTTCTCCCTCACCCTGTCCGCCTTCACCCTCCGTGCCTCTACTTCCTCCTCTGCCTTCTTCTCTACACTTTCTGATGTCAAATAAATGTTGCTTTTATAAAATCAGAGCCCCAAGGTGTCCCCATGACTGGGTAGATTCCCCAATGTAAGAGAAATGCCTCCATGTCATATCCCAAAGTCTCTCCCTGCCTTATCCCACCTCTAGCCGACAGACATGCCCCCTCTCTGAGGTCAACAATGAAGATGTGATACAGAAAACAGACCAAAACAAAACACCATTCTGGATCTGACTGCAAACAACTCTGTACAGTATTCTGCCTTCTGACAGGAAGAAACAAGTTATTTTGTAAAAGACACTGACAGCTGCAAACCACAATCCTTACTGCCTTTTAATAAACTTTAGCAGATCACTCACAAATATATCATGCCCTTGTGAACCAAGTAATGCTATCAAGGTAGAAAGCCTATAGATTTTTTTTTCTAATATCTCTAATGAACATGAAAACTCACTTTAGTTTTAGTGTCAAGATGTCTCCTGTACTCCTGACTCGATTCTTTGACTCACCAAATCAACCACGTTTACTCCATTCGATCATTCAACAAGCATTTATTGAGCTCTGGAATGCCACAGTGAGCAAGACCGGTGACATTTCTTCTCTTAGGGGTGCTTCCTGCCAGCATGGGACTTAGGCAATAAGCAAACACCTGACTACAGATGATGATGAGTGCTATGAAGAAAATCAGACAGGATGATGTGAAAGAGAGTGAAGTGGGTATAGGGAAAATTAGTTTAGATTGAGTTATCAAGGAAGGCCTCCCTGAGGAGGTAACATTTAGCTAAGACCTGAAGCAAGCTTGCATGTTCCAGGAAGAGGAAAGAAAAATGCAAAGTTTTCAGGTAAGAGTAAAACCAAGGAACACCTTCCCTTGGACAGCTCGCCATCATGTGTACTTCTTCATGACTTTATAAACTTTATTCTTAAATCCTGTCAACCTTAATTGTTGTGGACTAAAGAATGCACATCACATCCATAAATGGAGTTTCTATCCCTTTTATCATCACAGTTGCCAAATTTCCAGGACTATTGTGTCTTGGTTCTCTCTGGAACACTCTTATCAGGGCCAGCTGCCTAGTAATACCTGTTGATGATTAACACCAACAGACCACGGAAAACAGATTTTGCAAGTCGGTCAGCCATAAAATTCTTACTGAATAAGGCTGCAGGAGATTTAGTCCAGTTGCTGGGGAGCTGGGCCATTTGTTCCTGCATAACCACCATCTTACCTAATCCCTCACCCCATCTCACCATGTCCCCAGGAGCCTGATAGCTATGTCAAGTGATAACCTTTCTCAACCTATGGGACGCCAGTCGTTAACAACTGAGGAATGTCTTTCTCATCACTTTATGTTGAAATACTGCTAAAACCTCAGGCTGGTAATTCATACCAGATAAGCCATTTAGTAAAAATTCTAAGACTTAACTTGATAAAGAGAGAATTTACAAAAAGCTTTACTAGACATTCCTGGTGAGCCTATATCCTAGGATTTACTAGACACTCCTGATAAGCCTATGTCCTAGGTTTAGAAAGCATCACTAAATTTAAAATAGACCATTTTCCATATTAGTGATAATTATATCGTCACAGTGGGAATGGATATACTTTCTTTACATTCAATCTATTTATTATTCACATAGATGAATTCATTGGGCCTTAACTGCACCATTGTCTTAGACTATTTTCCCCTTACCTAGTCTAAGTCTCCACATTGCAAAGGCTTTGGGAAGCTGTATCACCCTTACTAACATTAGGGTGTGATATTCTCCCTCCCTCCCATCTTCACTCATTGGTCTGCATACCTCTGGAGATGAAAAGCCATCTTATTGAAGAATTTTTTTAATACCCTCCCAAATTTGTGTTTCCTTAAATTGATCTAATTTGCTTGTTTCTGTCCTATAGTTTAGGTTATTTTCAATCCTATAAATAGTATACCTCTATAATAATGCATTTGAGAGTGGCAAACACAATCCGGAGACCTAAATTCCAGTCCTATGTTTACTTATTCATTCAAAAAATGCTTACTAGATACCTATTATATACCAGACTCTGCATCAGTGATAGGTTTTACACTTTGCCAAGGAACTAACTTGCTCTATGCCCCAGTTTTCTTATTTGTACATATCTCTAAAGAGCACATTATACCAGATAATCTTTACTTCTTTGTAGTTCTAAATATCTTTACTTCTAAGTCCAATTCTAACATCCATGTTGTTTCTCAATCACACTTGTTTCTAAGTAAATTGACTTTGGGAAACGTTCTATTAAAATAAAGGCTAGTACTCAGGGCACCTGGGTGACTCGGTCAGTTGAGTGTCCAACTCTTGATTTCAGCTCAGCTCATGATCTCAGGGTCCTGAGATTGAGCGCCATGTAGGGCTCCCCAGGGATCCTGCTTGGGATTCTTCCCCCCTCCCTCCACTCACATGCTCTCTCTCTCTCTCTCAAATGAATAAATATATCTTTAAAATAAGGGCCAGTACTGGTTATATGTCCTAATTCATTAATATAATTTCATTGAAAGAGAAAAAAATATATAGTAATCAGTATTTCTGGAGTCTGGATGATTATTTGTGAGAATAATCAATAAAGAAATTATACTATATATATTCAGAAACAAGAGTCAGAAAAGATAATAGTTATAGATGGCTCAGAACCAATTTCCTCAAGAAGAAAAACGAAGTATAAAACCAAGCACTGAAAATATAAACAAAAAATGTAAAACCCAAAGCTGGCTAGATAATATAAAAAAATAAGCACACACACACACACACACACACACACACACACATTGCTGGTAATACTGTGTACGCTTTCTAAAGAATAATTTGACAATATAGAACAAGATCATAAAACTGGTTGTGGAAATTAATCACAGAAATAGTCCTTCTGGGGTCACCCATGTAACTTTCTTTGACCAATGAACTTGATTTCTTTCCAATCATGCCCCTTTGCCATAACCATGAGAATATGCCCAGGTTAGCCTGATGGGTGGATGTATGAGACACATGGAGGAAAGCCAAGACTTTCAAGCAGGGGACTGGCAGTTCTCCTGAGCTAAGGAGTGGGAACTGGGAATCCAGGAAGGCTAAAACGGCTAGAGTTTTCAAGGAAAAATACCAGAGAACAGAGAGCTCTATAGATCTGCAGTGGGTCCCCCTTGAGTCTTCAGCTAAGTAAGAGTCAACCCACATGTGTGAGGAAACTATCCATGGTCTGAGAAACAACCACGCAAAGGGATTAGAAAAAACAATTCTCAGACCTCACAAAAAGCTAGAAATAGTTCCTGTTTCCACCAGCTGGAGTGGAAAAAGTAGTAATTAAAGAGGCATCAGACTGAATGATCAAAAGGGCGTGGCCTGTGCAGTGGGGCAAAATCTGCCCTAGACAAAATACTGGTCTGCACCCACCAAACAATAAAGGCAAGACGGAAAGGATCAAACGGCTTCCAGGTAACTTAACTGGATTCCAGGACCAATATTAAGGATACTTCTGGAAACACAAAATATCTACTTCCCAACAAGATAAAATTCACCATTTCTGCATTCAATCAAAACCTACCACGTAATGAAGTTTGCTAGGGCTGCTGTAGCAAAACACCACAAACCTAAGAGAAACTGGCTGCCTCACAGTTCTGGAGAGTAGAAGTCTGAGATCAAGCTGTTGGCAGGGCTAGTTCCTTAAAAGAATGGAGAGATGTGAGGGAAGGGTCTGTTCCAGGCCCTTCTCCTTGCTTGTAGACGGTCCTGTGTCATTTCACATGGCTAAAACTCTGTGTGTGTGTCTGCCTCTAAATTTTCCCTTTTCATAAGGACCCCAGTCATTAGAGATTAAGGCTTCTCCTAATGAACTCATTCTAACTTGATCAATTCTGTATTAGCCCTGTCTCCAAATAAGGTTCATTCTGAGGTACTAAAGATTAAGACTTCAACATATGCATTTCTAGAGGAACACAATTTAACCCATGACACCAAGCATGCAAATAAATAGAAAAATATGGCCCATATTGTGAAAAACCAATCAATCAAAATGACATGGATCATAGAATTAGAATTTGACTACATCAAAAACTAATGATGCACTATATGTTGGCTAACTGAACATAATAACAAATAATAAAAATAAATAGATTTAAAACAAAAACAAAAATAAAAAAAGAATTAGAATTTGACAAAGACACTAGAACAGTGATTAAAACTGTATCCCACTTGTTCAAGATGTTAGAGGAAAGTGCTATGATTGATGTATCGTAGAGACTTGGAAGACATAAAAAGACTCAAGTGAAACTTCTAGAGATATAAAAATACAATGTCTTTTTTTTTAAGATTTTATTATTTATTTGACAGAGAGAGAGACAGCCAGAGAGAGACAGAACACAAGCAGGGGGAGTGGGAGAGGAAGAAGCAGGCTCCCAGCGGAGGAGCCTGATGTGGGGCTCGATCCCATAACGCCGGGATCACGCCCTGAGCCGAAGGCAGACGCTTAACGACTGAGCCACCCAGGCGCCCCTAAAAATACAATGTCTAAGATGAAAAATAATAGCAGATTAAACACTGAGGAAATAATTAGTAAAGTTGAAAACACAGCAATAGAAATTATCAGAAATGAAACTTGGAGGAAAAAAACTAAAGGAAAAATGAGCAGAGCATCAGTGAGCTTTGAGGTGACTTCAAGCAGCCTATAGCTAGGTAAATAGAGTGTCAAAGGAACGGTGAGGGACTGAAAAGTTATTTGAAAAATAATAGCTGAAATTTTCCAAAGATGACAAAAACTAAAACTACAGAGCCCAGAAGCTCCACAAACTCCAAGTATGAGAAACATGAATATAATACAGCAAGCCATGTTGTTATCAAACTGCTTGAGACCAATGATAAAGAGAACATCTTAAAAAGAAGCCAGCGTAAAAAAAGACAGATGAAATACAGAGACCAAAGATAAGAATGACAGCAAACTTCTTGTCATGAAGAACAAAATCAAGAGACAACGGAGCAACATCTTTAAATTACAAAAAGAAAAAATATGTCAACCTTGAATTCTAAACTCAGTGAAAATAGCTTTCAAAAATGAAGATGAAAGAAAGACGTCTTCAGGCATACAAAACCTGAAAGAATTTATTAATAGCAAAACTGCCCTACAAGAAATGTTAAGGGAAATCCTTCAGGCAGAAGAAAAATAATACCAAATGGAAATCTAGATCTATCAAAGGAATGAGAGTACCCAAAGTGGTAACTATGTGGGGTATAGAGAGAAATTTCACCACTATTTCCTCCCTTTCCTTACCACTCAGTCCATGTCCCACTTAGAAATACAACGGAACAAGGCTTAATTCCATATGTACAATTTACATACTCATCACCTATAGTAAATTACATTCATCAATAGTCATCAACAAATATTCCTTGAGCCTACTCTATATTTCAGACACTGGGAATAAACTGAAGAAAACAGAGGAGCCCCTCTGACAATATCATTAAGCTCACATTCCAGCCTTTGATTCATGAACATGAGAGCACAGTATGATAGTGTTGGAAGGGTACAACTGGCTGATGTTGTTTTATTTATATGTTATAGTAATTCCCTCCAGACTGCAAAAATTTCAATTTGGTTGTTTCAATTGTCTTCATGATTCAGTAATTCAATACAATAATCCAGTTAATAAAAGGCCTCTAAATATTGTCAGAACTGTTACCTAGGCCTACATCATAATGCACTGCAAACCAAGCAATTTTACAATTTTTCATTATGTTATATTTTATCAAGCTGCTGGAATTGGGATAGGAAAAAAGGAGAAAAGGGAATAAAGAAGGCATCAGGGCTGAAATAAATTTCTGGGTTTTTTTTGTAATCCATATCTTTTACAAAAGGATGCTAAGGTGTTCACCATAGACATACATAATAATGTCAATACACAACAATCAAAATGGAAATGGAGAAAGCAAAGCCATGAATATCTAGAAGAAGCAAATATGCTAGTCCCAAGTGCTAACTTAGTTACTATAATTATTAATAAACACGACTTGGAGCTTCCTGGCAGCCCTAGCAAAAAAGGGGAACACAATTGGTAAGAAATTGTGCTTTGTGTTAGGGAAAAAAGTTATTAATGCACAAATACTCACTGCCTTCTCCTTCCCTTCGCCTAGATGTCTTTAAATATTACTTATCCTGGCCAGGGTTTTGAAAGACATTACAGCTGACAGAGGAGGAAAACAAGAATATACACTGTGAGGAAATTCAGGTATTCTATATCACTATCTGAAGGAGGAATCCTATATTTTGGAAACAAACAAGTATTCTGAAAGTTATCCTCACCCAAAAAGATAGGTTACTCCTTTGAAAGCATATGTAAATTCTACCCCATTTTACACTGGTTAAATGAACAAACAAGTGCTCTTTGGTGAAACTCTAAATAACTGGGAGTCAAAAATAGTGAAAGGCTGAAATCACCATCTTCAAATCAGCAATGGCTATTTTTATGTCAGGTCTTGATTTGAGGAGAAAGAACAAAGTATATTCTAATCTACTTCCTAGGAACAGCTGTAATCAGCGTGTGCTTGTAATGACAAAACTCAAGTAATTAAACATCTTCATTTAAAAATCTGTTCAACAGGGGCACCTGGGTGGCTCAGTCAGTTAAGGAGATGACTCTTGATTTCAACTCAGGTCATGATCTCAGGGTGGTGAGACTGAGCCCTGCATCGGGCTCCACACTCAGTGGGGAGTCTGCTTGAGATTACGTCTCTCCCTCTCTCTGCCCCTCCCCTCACTCTCTCTCTCTCTCTCAAATAAATAAGTAAAATCTTTTTAAAATTCTGTTCAACAGCAACAACAAAAGAGGCATCTGTGAATTTTTATTTATCAAATGTCTAGAAAATGGCCAATCTCTAAATGGACTGTCAATTTTTACAGCATATATGATTAGGCAAACAAAAAATGAAAATGAAGAAAGAAAGAAATATTACCTTGATATTGCCTAGCTGTTTCTCTTACAATATAAATATATAAAAAGAGACATTACCGTGGAAATATCAGTCTATCTCCTTTGGCTTTTCTGTGTTATTGTCAAATCTCACAGAAAGCAAGATGGCATTAGAATGCTTGGCTATTTCCCTGTGTTCCATTCTGTTTTCAGAGCCCTAACCCATTGTTAGAATTTCATTTACTTCTGAGTTCTCTTGCTGGCTCTTTTGCAAATAGTTAAATCAGTTACTGGAAAAAGTCCCCATCAGCCACTCATTCATTAAACTAATATTGACTGACTCTCTGATGGGCCAAACAGGATTCTAAACAGTGAACAAAATAGACAAAAATTCCTGCCATCGTGGAGTTTACATCCTAGTGGAGAAGGAGAGATAATAAAACAAGTAAGTAGAGATTATGTCAAAGGGTGGCAAGGGTGATAAAGAAAAACAAATCAGGGAAATGGAAGAGGAAGAGCTGCTGAGAAGGGGTGGCAGTTTCAAAGAAAGAAAGGTCTCAGTGAGAGAATGACATTTGAACCAAAACCCACAAGGTGGGAGAGAAGGAGCCCTATAAACCACTGTAGGAAAGAGGATTCCAGATGGAGGGAACAGGCCAGGCAGGACTGAGAAATAGCAAAGACCAGTGCAGCCAGAATAGGGGGGTCAGTCAAGCCCATGACAGAAAGGAGAGAGATGCAGGGCAGATCATGCAGGCCCTGGAAGCCATTGTTAGTATTTTGCTTTTCACTCTGAGACAGATAGGAAGTTGTAAGGGGTTTGAACTAAGGAGAACCATGTAATGACAGGTGTATTTTAAATTCTCATGCTGGCTGTTGTGTTGAGTATAGACTACAGACGATCTAGGGGAGAAATCATGGAAGCTATATAGTGTTTCAGGCAAGACAGGATGGAGGCTCAGACCAGGGGGTTATGGCATTCATGGTAAAAACAAACAAACAAAACAAAAACAAAAACAAAAAAAAACCCCTTGCAGATGGCTGCCCATCCAGCAATTTCTGGCCTGGGAACCAGGGGTTGACAGTCATGTGAATTTTTTTTAAATGTTCATTTGTCTTTAATAAAAGTATCAGAAAGTTTTGGAAGCCAGTAAGTCAACTTTACACATGGAGAGTGGTATGAAGAGCTATTGCCAGTGAAACTCAAACCACAACAATACCTCTATTTTTAAGGGCTGAGGTTTATTCATTGGAGTTTCTGCTTAGATGACAAATAAGAATTCTCATTTGTTTCTACTCTTGCTATGGAAAATACTTTCTTAATATAATCAGATCACATACTTGACTCAGTAGATGTTTTACAGTGAACAAAATTAAATTAACTTATGTTTTGATGATTGAAGATTTGCATTGGTTCAGTATCCTAATTCTTGCCAATAATTCATATTAAGTGGACATTTGGATATAGATGTAAATGATACATGAGATTGGCCTGAATTTATACTGAATCCCAGGGCACACTTTAGAAATTTGATTATTTTTTCAAAGGCCTTACATGTTTGTGTTTTGTCATCACACTTTTTTCTCCCAAGAGACGATTGCAGATGAACTCTGGCTAATGAATTATGGCTAATCAAGATGTGTTTTCCTGTGATCCCAGCCTTTGAGGGCTACTGTGCACATCATTTGATGACTCTACAGCTGATTATGATACACACCAAATAATTACTGAAATTCATCATCTTGTTCCTGAAATAAACATATTACTAACCTCAACCATGTTATTCAAAATATAGATCAAAATACCCTCTTCCATGATAAGCCTGTACTTTTATAGCCTTCCCTGCTATTCTCTCTCCAGCAACATTTTTCTGGACTGACAGGACTGTTAATCAGATTTTCAAGCCATGGGTTATTTACATCCTCCAGTACATTTCAGTGAAATTAATTTGAGTTGTCCTCCTTTCTTATAGGCTTCTCAATAAATCTTCCTGGCAGTTTAAATAGAAATATCATCAAGACAGACCGGCTTGTGGCAAAAATCACCACTGTTAAATGTTCTGCCGAGAGCATACATGGTAAAAGGGGGGAAATGGAAAAAATGAGGAGAGAACTTTTCAGTAACTATGAATAAAACAGAAACCAGAAAATATGTGAAATGTCACAGGATATGGATAAGAACAAAGTTCCAAAGAAATATTGCATACCCACTATATTAGTTTTCTAGGGCTGCTGTAACAAAGTGCCACAGACTGGGTGGCTGAAACAACAGAAATTCATTTTTGACAGTTCAGGAAGCTAGAAATAAAAGATCGAGGTGTCAGCAGGTTTGGTTTCTTCTGAGGCCTCCCTTTCTGGTTTGTAGAAAGCCATCTTCATGTTCACATGGCATTCCCCCTCTCTGTATGTCTGTGTCTAATCTCCTCTTCTTATAAGGACACAAGTCATACTGGATTACATAGTGACCTCATTTTAATTTAATTACCTCTTTAAAGACCATATCACCAAATATAATCACAATCTGAGGTACTAAATAAGTTTTGGGGGGGGCACAATTCAGCCTATGACACACTCTACTTAGGAAAAGTACACTGTATAAATCTATTAACTATTTAAGGAACCATGATTTGTTGATTCCTTGAACACTGAGAATGTGCTAAGAATATAGCATTTGACTATTCACTGCCCATGTAGAGAATGACCACTAGGTCTTTGTATGATCCATCAGACCCATGGCAGAGGCAGAATGTGCTCAGAGGCACTGGGGTCTAGCCCATTTTCTGTTCAGCATCCAGCTCTGCATTTCAGAGAAGAGCCACTAGCTAGGCACAGTGTTAGGAAGAATCTTTCTTTGTCACATGTCCCAATACATTGCATAATTCATGAAGCCAGATAAAAAAGAATTGCTTTGTGGGGCGCCTGGGTAGCACAGTCGTTAGGCGTCTGCCTTCGGCTCAGGGCGTGATCCTGGAACGCCCGGGATCGAGTCCCACATCGGGCTCCTCGGCTAGGAGCCTGCTTCTTCCTCTCCCACTCCCCTGCTGTGTTCCCTTTCTCACTGGCTGTCTCTCTGTCACATAAATAAATAAAATCTTTTAAAAAAAAAAAGAATTGCTTTGTGTTTTCTGAAAGAAAATTTACAAAAGTAAAAGTCATCCCTTTGCTCTTTACATTTTCTAGCTACATTTGGAAAACTGCAGCTTCCTAGTCAGGCCAGAAACATGGAGTCCAAACAGGGCTAGTACTGGGTAGGTATCCATGGCAGCAATCACTAATTCTTGATTCTCATGAACCTGGACCTGGCTTCAGAATCCTCAACACAGCCACTACCATGACTGTAATTGAGATTGACATCATTTAGCATCCCTGGCCCAAACAAAGTCAGCTGCCAGAAGTTACTGCTTGCCTCTTTCCAATAAACAGTCCCTTCAGCCAGGGGTTTCCAATTACCAATTCAGTCTTAATTCTTGACTGGACAAGCTAGGATTGGTCTCTGTGTTAGCAAGAACCATTTTTAAAGGGCTGTAATGGATTCTGGTTTTGTGGATCCTAAAGTTCATACAATTTGGAGGTGTAGAATCCCCTTTAAGAAAAAGTGTGTAAAATTATAGATAAAAATTTGTAGTCTCTCCCAGAGCCTTGGAAGAGTCCCATTCAATTGAGGGGCCTGAAGCTCAAGCTTCATTAGCTTCAACTAGTCTATCTACCCACGGCACAAGCAAAAGCTGTCTTAAATTAACGCTTCTATAATGGAAATTAACTCCTTCACTTCTATCCCTCTCCATGCACCCCCTCTTTCAGCTCCTGATTGTCTGTATTTTGTTCTAAGTGTCCTGCTAGTGCTTACTGTCCCCCAGCTGGTTCTGATTCCTGGATGGTAACAGGGTGGGCAAGTTAGAAAATGCAAAACAAGGGTTGAGCTTGAGAAGTACTCAGGCCCAGAGAGTACTGCCATCTTGTTTAGAAAGGGGCATGCATTTGGTTACTTTGGTTCTGAGATTAAACAGAGGTCACTGTTTGAGTGACTTAGGAGGCTGGGCTCCAGGATTTAGCAGATAAGGGCAAGTCCCCTCTCTCTCATACCATTGAGAAGTAAGTAAGAAGGTTTCTGGGAATGGATATGCAATTTCCCTAGAGCCCAGAGCCTTCTCAGGGAAAGGAAGCAGGATTACTATGTAGTTCCCCTGATATTTAAAGTTGTAAGAGTTGATGGGATGTACTGAACAGGCTTTGTCCAAGCTTGGATGACAAAAAAGTCAGTGAGATTCCTGAAGGGAAAAATAACTAACACTTAAGTGAGACTGAACCAGATGGCTGGTCCCTGCCCTAAGATGGTCAGAGGGGACACTGGTTCTGAATCCACATGGTGAATGACACCACCTAGACTCCACAGAAGGAGCACTGGCGCTCTCCCCAAAGTAGCTGTGAACAAGCAGGCAAGCTGAGAGACCAATATTACTACTGAGCTGTAACTGTGGGAACACAGACCTTCTCTAGAGCAGTGTCCACAGCTGAACATAAAACTGATGACAGAGGAACATCTTTTACACATTCACCTTCCCCTTCTCCCTAGCCGCCTCCTTACACACATCACTCAGTTTCCACAATAGTTCCTGGAGCATCAGGAGCCCTGGACTCCAGTTCTTCCCACATGGGGCAGTGGTTTTGGTGGCTGTGGCATGTCTGAGATTCTGTTGCATTCGCAGCACCTGGGAATCCTTTACAAACCCTGTATTAAGCAAGCTCTTTAGTAGGGTAGACCAGGTATGGATTTGGGAGTGAGAGACCTAAGTTTGAATCCTAGCTTCACCATATACCAGTTCATTATAACCAGTTAGTTATATGATTTTCCACAAGTGGACTTAATCCTATGAACCTCAGTTCCTTCCTCCATGACCTAAGTTACTGTGGGCAACAATTGAGTGGCTTCGTCCAAAATATATAGCAGTCTCCAGTATATCATGTGCTCAGTAAATATTAGCTCTGTTCCTTTGTGCTCCCAAGGATTTCCCGGGCAATGTTTGGCCAAAGGGAAGTTTTAATTTGCAGTATGAAGTTAAGTTGTGATAAAAACAAACTCTCTTATTATTACCATTACTTGTACATCACTATTGTAATCCCACTGGAAGCTGTGGTCATTTTAATATCAAGATATATGGAGGATAAAAAGGCCAGGCTTATTACAAACTGGCCTTAAGTTTGAACACTATATAAACATTGGGAAATGAGATCAGAAAACTGGGCAACAGGACTATTATTCAACATAGTACTAGAAGTCCTTGCAACAGCAATCAGACGACAAAAAGGGATCAAAGGTATTCAAATTGGCAAAGAAGAAGTCAAAATGTCTCTCTTCGCAGATGACATGATACTCTATATGGAAAACCCAAAAGAAGCCACTCCCAAATTATTAGAAGTTATAGAGCAATTCAGTAACGTGGCAGGATACAAAATAAATGCTCAGAAATCAGTTGCATTTCTATACACGAATAACGAGACCGAAGAAAGAGAAATTAGGGAATCCATCCCATTTACAATAGCACCAAAAACCATACGTTACCTTGGAATTAACTTAACCAGAGACGTAAAGGACCTATATTCTAGAAACTATAAATCACTCTTGAAAGACATTGAGGAAGACATAAAAAGATGGAAAGATATTCCATGCTCATGGATCAGAAGAATTAACATAGTTAAAATGTCCATGCTACCCAGAGCAATCTACACTTTCAATGCTATCCCGATCAAAATACCAAGGACATTTTTCAAAGAACTGGAACAAACAGTCCTTAAATTTGTATGGAACCAGAAAAGGCCCCGAATCTCCAAGGAACTGTTGAAAAGGAAAAACAAAGCTGGGGGCATCACAATGCCGGATTTCGAGCTGTACTACAAAGCTGTGATCACAAAGACAGCATGGTACTGGCACAAAAACAGACACATAGACCAATGGAACAGAATAGAGAGCCCAGAAATGGACCCTCGGCTCTTTGGGCAACTAATATTTGATAAAGCAGGAAAAAACATCTGGTGGGAAAAAGACAGTCTCTTCAATAAATGGTGCTGGGAAAATTGGACAGCTACATGCAAAAGAATGAAACTTGACCACTCTCTCACACCATACACAAAAATAAACTCCAAATGGATGAAAGACCTCGATGTGAGACAGGAATCCATCAAAATTCTAGAGGAGAACATAGGCAGCAACCTCTACGACATCGGCCAAAGCAACCTTTTTCATGACACATCCCCAAAGGCAAGAGAAACAAAAGATAAAATGAATTTATGGGACTTCATCAAGATTAAAAGTTTCTGCACATCCAAGGAAACAGTCAGAAAAACTAAGAGGCAGCCCACGGAATGGGAGAAGATATTTGCAAATGACACTACAGATAAAGGACTGGTATCCAAGATCTACAAAGAACTTCTCAAACTCAATACACGAGAAACAAATAAACAAATCAAAAAATGGGCAGAAGATATGAACAGACACTTTTCCAATGACGACCTACAAATGGCTAACAGACACATGAAAAAATGTTCAAAATCATTAGCCATCAGGGAAATTCAAATCAAAACCACACTGAGATACCACCTTACGCCAGTTAGAATGGCAAAAATTGACAAGGCAAGAAACAACAATTGTTGGAGAGGATGTGGAGAAAGGGGATCCCTCCTACATTGTTGGTGGGAATGAAAGTTGGTACAGCCACTCTGGAAAACAGTGTGGAGGTCCCTTAAAAAGTTAAAAATTGAACTACCCTATGACCCAGCCATTGCACTACAGGGTATTTACCCCAAAGATACAGACGTAGTGAAGAGAAGGGCCATATGCACTCCAATGTTCATAGCAGCAATGTCCACAATAGCTAAATCATGCAAGGAACCGAGATGCCCTTCAACAGATGACTGGATTAGAAGTTGTGGTCCATATATACAATGGAATATTACTCAGCTATCAGAAAAAACGAGTTCTCAACATTTGCTGCAACATGGACAGCAATGGAGGAGATAATGCTAAGTGAAATAAGTCAAGCAGAGAAAGACAATTATCATATGATTTCTCTCATCTATGGAACATAACTAGGAAGATCAGTAGGGGAAGAAATGGATAAAGAAAGGGGGGGTAATCAGAAGGGGGAATGAAGCATGAGAGACTGTGGACTATGAGAAACAAACTGAGGGCTTGAGAGGGGCGGGGGGTGGGGGAATGGGATAGACTGGTGATGGGTAGTAAGGAGGGCACGTATCGCATGGTACACTGGGTGCTATATGCAACTAATGAATCATCAAACTTTACATCAGAAACCAGGGATGTACTATATGGTGACTAACATAATATAATTTTAAAAACATTAAAAATAAAAAGAGTTGATGCTGCAGTTCAAGCCTAAAGGCAGTCTGCTGACAGAATTGCCTCTTCTTCAAGCGAATTCAATTTTTTTCTATTAAAGCCTTCAACTGACTGGATGAGGGCCACACACATTTTGGAGGGCAATCTGCTTTAGCCAGTCTACTGACTGAAATGTTAATCTTGTCTAATAAATACCTTCAAAGACACATCTAAAAAAAAATAAAATAAAATAAAACTGGGCATCAGTCAGCTTGGATTGGATGATTTTAAAAATGTAGCTGTGCTGATAATACAAATAAAGAGCAACATGCATATAGAATCAAAGGACTAGAACCTGAAGTAACTTGCTTTGGTGCAAGCAGAAGAGAAAAGCAAACTGGCTTCCAAAAATTTTCCTGGCAAACCCTACCTTGAACAGATCACTTATTCTAAATTCTCTCCACCCTTAAATATATAGGCCGGGCTGTCACACCGTACACTTACCGATATCCACATAGCATTTTATGTTTCAGGTTTATCTCCCAAATTTTATTGTCAATTTCTCCTCGGAAGAAGTTGTAATTTCTATTTCTTTTGTATACTCCCCTTGGGTAGGAACACCAGAAATAAAAAGGAAAGGAAAAAAAAAAAAAAAGGAAGAAGACAGGGAGGAGGGAAGGAATAAGAAGAAATCAGACAATGGAATCAGCCTGAGATGCACGGAAGATACATCTGGATCTCTACAAATGAACATCTCCTGCGCTGAGTTTGAGATGCGAAGAGGGGACTGTAAACCGTGCACAGATATCGGAAGATAAACGGAAGGGGAGGGAGCCACCGCTTGGCGCCGGGAAGCGGCAGCCACCTGCACGGGGAGCGGACTCGCCGGCCGGCACCACGAGAGAGACAGACTGAGACCGTGAGCTGGGGGGCGCGACCACTGAAAGCGGGCTCCGGTGTGCTCACTAGAACCAGACTGAGACGGGACTCCGGGAGCGCGGGGCGGAGGGTGGGGGGCTGGCAGCTGAGCGGCGTTAGAAACACAAAGGACAGAGCGCGCGCGGCCCTGAGTGAGGGCTGGGATGCCGGCTGTGGGCTCCACATCCCTGGCGCTGCAGGGTTGAGCAGCACCAACAGAAACAGAGTTAAAGTGGCTAGAACATCAGTGGAGAACGGTCCGCGTCCTCTGTTCTGAGACAGAGGCTGAGGTCGGCCGCTGCTGCTCTGACTCTCAGAAGAGGCACAGCAAACCGCCAGGAAGCCGCCAGAGAAAAAAGCCTGGAAATACCGGCTCACAGCGTGCCCATCCCCATCCCCCCTCACAGGGGACGCGGTGACTCTACCCAAACAGGGTTGCCTGAGTATCGGTGCGGCAAGCCCCTCCCCCCAGAAGGCAGGCTGAAAAATCAAGAAGCCCACATCCCTAAGATCCCTATAAAACAAGGGTGCATGGCCTGGGTCCCGGTCAATAATTTGGGCTCTGGACAACCCTGCACCCTCTCCTCATCAGAATGACGAGAAGGAGAAATCCCCCCCAGCAAAGAAAAGACAATGAGTCTGTGGCCTCTGACACAGAACTAATGGATATGGATATAACCAATTATCAGAAATGGAATTCAGAGTAACAATGGTCAAGATGATGTGTAGACTTGAAAAAAGTATTAACGAAAATGTTACTGAGAATATAGAATCTCTAAGGGCAGAAAAGAGAGCGAATCTGGCAGAAATTAAAAATTCTATGAGCAAAAAAAATAATAATAAAATAAAAATTCTATGAGCCAAATGCAGTCAAAACTAGAGGCTCTGACGGCCAGGGTGAATGAGGCAGAAGAACGTATCAGCGAATTGGAGGATGGGTTAGTAGAAGAAAAAGCTAAAATAGAATCTGGACTCAAAAAAATCCACGCTCAGGAATGTAGGTTACGGGAGATTACTGACTCAATGAAACGTTCCAATGTCAGAATCACCGGCATCCCCGAGCGGGTGGAGAAAAACAGAGGTCTAGAAGAGATATTTGAACAAATTGTAGCTGAAAACTTCCCTAATCTAGCAAGGGAAACAACATTCGTGTCCAAGAGGCAGAGAGGACACCTCCCAAGCTCAACCACGACAAACCTACACCACGTCACGTCATAGTGCAATTCACAAATATTAGATCCAAGGATACAGTATTGAAAGCGGCCAGGGCAAAGAAATTTCTCACGTACCAAGGCAAAGGTATCAGGAATTACATCAGACCTGTCTACACAGACCTGGAATAAGAGAAAGGGTTGGGGGGCCATTTTTAAAGCTCTTTCAGAGAAAAACATGCAGCCAAGAATCCTTTATCCAGCAAGGCTGTGATTCAGAATTGATGGAGAAATAAAGACCTTCCAGAATCGCCAGTCATTGACCAATTCCGTAACCATGAAAGCAGCCCTACAGGAGATATTAAGGGGGGTTCTATAAAAGTAAAAGGGCCCCAAGAGTGATACAGAACAGAAAGTCACAATCTATAGAAACAAAGACTTTACTGGCAAAATGGCATCATTAAAATCGTATCTCTCAATATTCAGTCTCAATGTAAATGGCCTAAATGCTCCCATAAAACACCACGGGGTTGCAGATTGGATAAAAAGACATGACCCATCCATTTGGTGTCTACAAGAGACTCATTTTGAACCTAAAGATACATTCAGACTGAAAGTGAAGGGATGGAATACCATCTTTCACGCCAATGGACCTCAAAAGAAAGCTGGGGTAGCAATTCTTATATCAGACAGATTGGATTTTAAACTAAAGACTATAGTTAGAGACACAGAAGGGCACTATATTATTCTTAAAGGATGTATCCAACAAGTGGAGATGACAATTACAAATATATATGCCCCCAACAGGGGAGCAGCAAGATACACAAGCCAACTCTTAACCACAATAAAGAGACATGTAGATAAAAATACACTAATAGTAGGAGACCTCAACACTCCACTATCAGCAATAGACAGAGCACTGGAGCAGAAAACCAACATAGAAACAAGAGCTTTGAATGCCATACTCGATGAGTTGGACCTCATAGATATATATAGAACACTACACCCCAGAACCAAAGAATACTCATTCTATTCTAATGCCCATGGAACATTCTCAAGAATAGACCATGTTCTGGGTCACAAAACAGGTCTCAACTGATACCAAAAGACTGAAATTATTCCCTGCATATTCTCAGACCACAACGCTTTGAAATTGGAACTCAACCACAAGGAAAAATTTGGAAGAAACTCAAACACTTGGAGACTAAGAACCATCCTCCTCAGGAATGACTTGATAAACCAGGAAATCAAAAATCAATTTAAACAATTTATGGAGACCAACAAGAATGAAAACACAACAGTCCAAAACCTATGGGATACTGCAAAGGCAGTCCTAAGGGGGAAATACATAGCCATCCAAGTCTTACTCAAAAGAATAGAAAAATCTAAAATGCAATTTTTATATTCTCACCTCAAGAAGCTGGAACAGCAACAGGGGGACAGGCCTAATCCACGCATGAGGAAGCAGTTGACCAAGATTAGAGCAGAAATCAATGAATTAGAAACCAGGAGTACAGTAGAGCAGATCAACAGAACTAGAAGCTGGTTCTTTGAGAGAATCAATAAAATTGACAGACCACTGGCAAGACTTATCCAAAAGAATAGAGAAAGGACCCAAATTAATAAAATTATGAATGAAAAAGGAGAGGTCACAACCAACATCAATGAAATTGGAAGGATTATTAGAAACTTTTATCAACAGCTATATGCCAATAAATTAAGCAATCTGGAAGAGATGGAGGACTTCCTGGAAACCTATAAACTACCAAGACAGAAACAGGAAGAAATTGATTTTTTAAACAGACCAATTAATTATGAAGAGATTGAGTCGGTGATAAACCACCTTCCAAATAACAAAACTCCAGGCCCGGACGGTTTTCCTGGGGAATTCTACCAAACGTTCAAAGAAGAAATAATACCTATTCTCCTAAAGCTATTTCAAAAAATAGAAACAGAAGGAAAGCTACCAAACTCATTCTATGAGGCCAATATTACCTTGATCCCCAAACCAGGCAAAGACCCCATCAAAGGAGAATTACAGACCGATTTCCCTAATGAATATGGACGCCAAAATCCTCAACAAGATCCTGGCTAATAGAATCCAACAGTACATTAAAAGGATTATCCATCATGACCAAGTGGGATTCATCCCTGGGATGCAAGCATGGTTCAACATTCACAAATCGATCAGCGTGATACATCATATCAACAAGAAAAGACTCAGGAACCATAAAATCCTCTCAAGTGATGCAGAAAAAGCATTTGACAAAATACAGCATCCTTTCCTGATTAAACCCTTCAGAGTGTACGGATACAGGGTACATTCCTCAATCTCATAAAAACCATCTATGAAAAGCCTACAGCAAATATCATTCTCAATGGGGAAAAGCTGGAAGCCTTTCCCTTAAGATCAGGAACACGACAAGGATGCCCACTCTCGCCACTATTATTCAACATAGTACTAGAAGTCCTTGCAACAGCGATCAGACAACAAAAAGGGATCAAAGGTATCCAAATCGTTAAAGAAGAAGTCAAAATGTCTCTCTTCACAGATGACATGATAGTCTATATGGAAAACCTAAAAGAATCCACACCCAAACTATTAGAAGTTATAGAGCAATTCAATAATGTGGCGGGAGACAAAATCAATGCTCAGAAATCAGTTGCATTTCTATACATGAATAATGAGACTGAAGAAAGAGAAATTAGGGAATCCATCCCATTTACAATAGCACCAAAAACCATATGTTACTTTGGAATTAACCAGAGACGTAAAGGACCTATATTCTAGAAACTATAAATCACTCTTGGAAGACATTGAGGAAGACACAAAAAGATGGAAAAATATTCCATGCTCATGGATGGGAAGAATTAACATAGTTAAAATGTCCATGCTACCCAGAGCAATCTACACTTTCAATGCTATCCTGATCAAAATACCGATGACATTTTTCAAAGAACTGGAACAAATAGTCCTTAAATTTGTATGGAACCAGAAAAGGCCCAGATTGCCAAGGAACTGTTGAAAGGAAAAACAAAGCTGGGGGCATCACAATGCCGGATTTCGAGCTGTACTACAAAGCTGTGATCACCAAGACAGCATGGTACTGGCACAAAAACAGACACATAGACCAATGGAACAGAATAGAGAGCCCAGAAATGGACCCTCGGCTCTTTGGGCAACTAATCTTTGATAAAGCAGGAAAAAACATCTGGTGGAAAAAAGACAGTCTCTTCAATAAATGGTGCTGGGAAAATTGGACAGCTACATGCAAAAGAATGAAAC
This sequence comes from Ursus maritimus, assembly GCF_017311325.1. Classification (NCBI taxonomy): domain Eukaryota; kingdom Metazoa; phylum Chordata; class Mammalia; order Carnivora; family Ursidae; genus Ursus; species Ursus maritimus. The sequence continues at coordinate 84,458,041 of NW_024424452.1, forward strand.
TTGACCACTCTCTCACACCATACACAAAGATAAACTCCAAATGGATGAAAGATCTCGATGTGAGATAGGAATCCATCAAAATCCTAGAGGAGAACATAGGCAGCAACCTCTACGACATCGGCCAAAGCAACCTTTTTTATGACACATCTCCAAAGGCAAGAGAAACGAAAGATAAAATGAACTTGTGGGACTTCATCAAGATAAAAAACTTCTGCACAGGCAAGGAAACAGTCAAAAAAACTAAGAGGCAGCCCACGGAATGGGAGAATATATTTGCAAATGATGCTACAGATAAAAGACTGGTATCCAAGATCTACAAAGAACTTCTCAAACTCAATACGCAAGAAGCAAATAAACAAATCATAAAATGGGCAGAAGATATGAACAGACACTTTTCAATGAGGACATACAAATGGCTAACAGACACATGAAAAAATGTTCAAAATCATTAGCCATCAGGGAAATTCAAATCAAAACCACACTAAGATACCACCTTATGCCAGTTAGAATGGCAAAAATTGACAAGGCAAGAAACAACAATTGTTGGAGAGGATGTGGAGAAAGGGGATCCCTCCTACATTGTTGGTGGGAATGCAAGTTGGTACAGCCACTCTGGAAAACAGTGTGGAGGTCCCTTAAAAAGTTAAAAATTGAGCTACCCTATGACCCAGCTGTTGCACTACTGGGTATTTACCCCAAAGAGACAGACGTAGTGAAGAGAAGGGCCATATGCACCACAATGTTCATAGCAACATTGTCCACAATAGCTAAATCGTGGAAGGAACCGAGATGCCCTTCAACAGATGACTGGATTAGAAGTTGTGGTCCATATATAGAATGGAATATTACTCAGCTATCAGAAAGAACAAGTTCTCAACATTTGCTGCAACATGGACGGCACTGGAGGAGATAATGCTAAGTGAAATAAGTCAAGCAGAGAAAGACAATTATATGATTTCTCTCATCTATGGAACATAACTAGGAAGATCAGTAGGGGAAGAAATGGATAAAGAAAGGGGGGGTAATCAGAAGGGGGAATGAAGCATGAGAGACTGTGGACTATGAGAAACAAACTGAGGGCTTGAGAGGGGCGGGGGGTGGGGGAATGGGATAGACTGGTGATGGGTAGTAAGGAGGGCACGTATCGCATGGTACACTGGGTGCTATATGCAACTAATGAATCATCAAACTTTACATCAGAAACCAGGGATGTACTATATGGTGACTAACATAATATAATTTTAAAAACATTAAAAATAAAAAGAGTTGATGCTGCAGTTCAAGCCTAAAGGCAGTCTGCTGACAGAATTGCCTCTTCTTCAAGCGAATTCAATTTTTTTCTATTAAAGCCTTCAACTGACTGGATGAGGGCCACACACATTTTGGAGGGCAATCTGCTTTAGCCAGTCTACTGACTGAAATGTTAATCTTGTCTAATAAATACCTTCAAAGACACATCTAAAAAAAAATAAAATAAAATAAAACTGGGCATCAGTCAGCTTGGATTGGATGATTTTAAAAATGTAGCTGTGCTGATAATACAAATAAAGAGCAACATGCATATAGAATCAAAGGACTAGAACCTGAAGTAACTTGCTTTGGTGCAAGCAGAAGAGAAAAGCAAACTGGCTTCCAAAAATTTTCCTGGCAAACCCTACCTTGAACAGATCACTTATTCTAAATTCTCTCCACCCTTAAATATATAGGCCGGGCTGTCACACCGTACACTTACCGATATCCACATAGCATTTTATGTTTCAGGTTTATCTCCCAAATTTTATTGTCAATTTCTCCTCGGAAGAAGTTGTAATTTCTATTTCTTTTGTATACTCCCCTTGGGTAGGAACACCAGAAATAAAAAGGAAAGGAAAAAAAAAAAAAAAGGAAGAAGACAGGGAGGAGGGAAGGAATAAGAAGAAATCAGACAGGAAGGTCTGCTTCAAAAGACACTCCGAACTTTGTGGTAAAGAATCCTGTGGTGAGATATCCCCATGCTAGGAACCTGGCCATTTGCAAACTGTTTGCTCTGGGCTGTTCTATTAAACTTGATGAATCTGTCTTAAAATAAATGCTTATTGGAGAATCCAGAATAAAGAACCATCTGCCATGTTTGACCTGAATCATCAACAATAAGCAAAGAACTGATTTATAGACCATATTGGTCATTAGTGACTAATTAAATGTGGAAAGCAAATGCAATACTTTCCAGAACATCTGTTATAGATAGGGACAATGCAGCAGAAATACTTGCACAACTGGTTTTACAAAGAGCTTTGTCTTTGAATCTAAATTCATGTGTTTTCCTATGATGACAGTACCTAAAGCAAGGAATAAGTAACATTGGCAGAAGAACTGAGAATAAGCACTACTCAAGTCCCCTTAAACCCTACACCACTACGGTAGAGGAGGGATTGTAACACCTCTCCAAATGTGCTACCTTCTACAGGTAATCCCTCCCGCCTTTCAGAATTCCCTTAGCACTTTATACCACTCATGAGGCTCTTATTATATAATGCATTGGATTATCATCCTTTGGATTCATGTCTTTTGATTTCTACCAGTTACAGATTCCTTAAGGAAATGACTTTACCACATGCAACCTCAAATAAGGTTTTTGAACCTCACATAAGACCAAACTTAGTGCTTTTTACATTTGTTGTATAAATTAATAAAATTCTCATTGTCTTTTAGTCTGAATTTTATTCTCTTATCTATTCTTCACTTGAGCCCCCAAATCCAATAATTATCTGTGGATTTTGATAAATGCACAAGAGACAGCATGATCTAATAGCAGAAGCCTGAGTAAAAGAGTCAGGAGATACAAGTCTAATTCTGGTGCTTTTAATAAAATGTAAAAGTGAACTTTGTAAGTCACATAATTTTTCTATACTTCAATTACCTCACCTATAAAATGAGGAAAAAGAATATCTGGCCTGCAAAGAAACACAGGAAGAAAGGAGACATGTATTGGGTACCTATTTTAAGCCAGACACTGGGTTCTGTGCACACACACGAATCACTTTATACAAGTCTCAGGACAACTTTGCATTAGTTTCCCAGCATTACAGATGAGGAATTTGAAACTGAAGGAAAGTTACTGGCAAAAAGTCACTCAGCTAGTAATTGGTAAAGTGAAAACATACACCCAGAAATCCTAACTCCAAAGCAGTTCAGGTCAAGCCATTTGACATTTAGTGAGAACCACTGAGCTGGCACCATGATGGTTGCCAAGGATGCAGAGGTGAACTAAGCAGAAGTCAAGTGTCTACAAAAGCATGAAAACGTATGAACAAATCGTTGTGCCAGAGTATGTGTATGGGATTCCTTCCATCCAACCCTGCTGCTTTTAATGAGACTGTGAAAAATAAACTACGTAAAAGTCAAAAAGTATATTTTAAGTGCCTGTGCCTAATAGTACTTGTACTAGGAAATATACTTTAAGTGTAGCAAATAGCTCTTAATCCCTGTCCTCATGAAACTTAAGTCTTATTGAAGAAAATATCAGCGCTTGAAGTGGCGAACTTCTCTTATCTAGAAAATTCACTCACATGGAACAATGTATTCTATTAAAATAGATAAAAATTAATATTGCTAATTTTGCTTTTGAGTCAGCTTATGACTATGGCAATGAAGACAAATGTCTTTGTGATACAATGAACAAAAGTGTTGTCACATATCAGGGGCTATGACTTTCTGAATATTATGTCAACTAATCACAATTAATAATCCCCAGGTTTTAGCAGGTTTATAATGGGAAATATTCTACCATCTTATTCTAGCTTTAACCATATATTCCTCTATAATTAAAAGTGCTTTTTGTTAAGCAATATTTTTAAAATTTAATAATGATTCTTCTCACTTGAAACAGCAATATTAACTTATATTCATAAAATCTTCCTCCTTCTCATACACTCAAGAATTGTATATACTACACATGAAATCAAAACATCAAAATACACAAAGAACATTTCAAAAGAAAGTCAAGCCAAAAATTAAGGGAGCATTAATATTCCTTCAGTATAGTTCCCGTTTATATTATTAGGGGTATTCTGCAAGCAGAACTTTATAAAATTTCTTATCTTATTGTTAAAGTAGTGTTTTGGTTTTTGTTTTAAAGACTTATTTATTTGAGAGAGAGAGAGCACAAGCAGGAGGGGCATAGGGAGGGGAGAGAGAACCTCAAGGAGACTGGGCGCTGAGCATGGAACCCGATTCAAGACTCCATGTGAGTCTCCATGGGGCTCGATCCTACAACCCTGAGATCATGACCAGAGCTGAAACCAAGAGTTGCACACCCAACCGTGTCACCTAGGCACCCCTTGAAGCAGTATGTAAAGTATGTACACAAAACCCATAGGTTTAAATTCATGTGATTTTAATTCAGTGATTCATTCTTATTAGATATTCATTGCATTAAAACTACTGTGCAGTTTCAAAATGCTTCTCCCTATGGCATATCACAAAGGGTTGAATTTCTTACCCTCCTATTTGAAATAAGAGCTACTAATTACTTATTTGTTCAAATAAGCATTTGGAGGGAAAAGCCTCAGAAAAACCCCTTTTTAAAAAATTGTTTAAACATGTACACCTCTCTCTTCTGAAGACACAGCCACTGAACCAGCACAGTGAGTTCATATTCAGTATTTCACAACTGTCCTATAGAACAAATATTCTCTCTAGAATCAATAAACCCTTAAATCAAGAAGAATACTGTGAGGTCAATACCTTCATATTTGGTAATTGTTTAGGAAAGTTCATTGCTTTTGGAGGACATCACAAAAGGATGGGGCTGAGATTTCCAGAGACTAAGTTAGGAAAGGTCAAATGTTACAGGATGTGAGGAGTCTATGGCTTTCCATCTTTTCCCAATACAGCCATTTGCATGTGGGCCTCAGATGCTACCTTCCTCCCACTCGTCCATTTTGTTCTAAACTATTCAGGGATGAGTATTTTGTATTCTTTGGGTAAACACCTGATAGTGCTGAATCATTATATTACACACCTGAAATTAATATTACACTGTATGTTAACTGGAATTTAAATAAAAAGTTAAAAAGAAAAAAGCATTAACCCATGGTCACCATGTGCGTCAAAAGAAACTGAATACTTAGAGCAGTAATCTCAAGAAAAAAAAAAAGAGAGAGAGAGACATTCCTGCCAATAAAGTGGATTGGAGCCATGTAATTTGTATACTAAATAGCAGCTAAGAGTTACTGAGGCTTTCTCATAAAGGGTTCATTAGCATTGTGTTCTACATACAGTAATACCCCCCTTATCCATGGGGGATACATTCCAAGACCCCCAGTGGATACCTGAAATAGTACCAAACTCTATACTTACTGTTTTTTCCCCATGCATACCCATGATAAAAAGTTTAACTTATGAACTAGACACAGTAAGAGATGGAGAACAATAACTAATAAAATAGAAATCTAACAATACACTGTAGTAAAAGTTATGTGAATGTGGTCTCTCTCTCTCTCAAAATATCTTATTGTACTGTCCTCAGCCTTCTTCTTGTGATGATGTGAGGTGATAAAATACCTGTGTGATGAGATGAAGTGAGGTGAACGACACAGCCTTGTGACATAGCGTTAGGCTGCTATTGACCTTCTGAGGATTCATCAGAAGGAGAGTGTCCGCTTCCCACCACAGTTGATGGCTGGTAACTGAAATTACAAAAGTGAAACGGGAACTGGAACTGTGGCTGAGGGGGGACTACTAGGTATCATCTCACCCTCACACCAAGCCTATGAAGTAGGTACATCATCATCTCTATCCCACAGATGAGGAAAATTAGGTCTAGAGCAATGAGGGACTTCCTCAAGAGCACAGAGCTGGCAAGAACCGGATTCCAGAAACCATGCTTTCCACCTGCGCTGTCCAATACAGAAACCACACACCACATGTGACCGCTTAAATTTTGATTAAAATTCAGTAATGTTAAAAATTCAGTTTCTCAGTTACAATGGCCATATTTCAAGTGTTCGATAGCTAGTGACTACTGTTTCTGGATAGTGCCAACTAGAAAACACTTCCTTCACTGCAGAAGGTTCTATTTGACAGAAATTTTAACCTACACAGTGTCACAAAAATTAAACTACTTTAAAAATACATACACACACACACACGCATGCACACACTTCCTCCCACCTTCTCTCCAGTGCTTCTCATGAGGGGAGCATCATCTCATCCATGGATGACAGCAGAGAAACAGAACAAGGGTCAACTGTATCACCACTGGTGTTCAGGGAGAAACTTGGAGCACTGGGAAATCCCATAAGGCACTGAAGAAACTTCTGCGTGGATACTCCATAGATCTGTAAGATTAAGCTTCCTACTTACGTTCCCATGTTAAAGGAGGGAATCTTACATGACAAAAGGGATAGACCTTCATGTTACAAATATTAATGGGACCCATCGTTCTCACAAGCTGGGAAGAATGGCATCCCACCCGCTTTATAAGTAGCACAGACGTTGTGTTTGACAAGTGTAGCTCAGGGAGAGTCAGTGCTTCAAAAACATTCTGAATGGTTCTAAGACGTCTCTTAGAATAATGTTTGTGATAAGAAATCATAGTTATGTATGACCTGAAATTTTTAAATTAAAAAACACCTATTTTTTCTTAGTTGTGGAAAGTAATGTAATGTTTCAAAATAAAATTCTAGTACACTTGAGCAACATGGTTTCTTTCAACAGTAAGAGTTCCAGACTCTCTTGCTGACCTGATGTTTCTTTAGAATTTAATGTTTATGCCAAAAAAACACATTATAAAACGCAAATCTTATTTGAAAAGCTATCACAAATTACAAGTAAAACTTTAATACTTCCTATATTTTAAGGATAAAATGAACCAGCTAGCCACAACTACAAACCCAAGTAGTTGTGCTTTCAGATAATATAATGAAATAGTCCCTGATGTGTATTTAAAGAAACAGCAAAATCCTTTTTGTTCAGTATAAGTTAGCCTGTCTCCTTTCCCAATATTTTTTCATCATAAATTTATTTCTTCTAGGAAAATTTTTTTCTTGTGTCATTTGAAAAGACTATTTTATTTTTTAAGTCAACATATTTCAACCCACCATGATCCCTCATTAAATCATAAGATACAAACCAGGTAAATTCATACTGCATAAAAGTTAACATGGTGAAACATCTCCCTGACTTGTTTGTCCAGCTGCCTTCTTCCCTGCTTTCCTTCCCCAGAGCTAATCACTTTCCCAGTTTCTGATAAACCATCCCCATGATATTCCACATAGTGACATCATAGGTGTCTACATCACTTTTTAAAACACAAATTAAACACCACAGTAATAATAGTTCAGGGAAAAATCATCAATGGATGCTCAAATTAGTAGACAAGAAAGCACGATGTCAACAAGATATTTACATAGTCTCAAATTAACTCCCCGCAAGATACTTATTAATTATCAAAGGAAATGATAATAAGGACCATGGACAATGCAGACACCACCTTAACCACGTGATCTGGTTGACGTCTCCAGCAATGAGACATATCAACATCATGTATCTCGTGATATGTACTATGAAGTGCACAATAGCACTTCTGTGATATTCTTGCCAAAAAAATTATAATCTGAATCTAATCATGAAGAAATATTAGAAAGACCCAGTTGAGAAACAGTCTATAAAATATCTGGCGAATTCTCTTCAAAAGCGTCAAGGTCATAAAAGGCAAAGACCAATGAATTGGAGGAGCTGCCCCAGATTAAAGTATGCTCAAGGACATTGGTGGGACAATTGGAAAAGAATTTGAAGATGGTATGTAGATTAATTCATAGAATTGCTTCAATGTTAATTTCCTAGTATTGATCATTACACTATAGTTATGTGAAGTGTTAACTTTTGGGGGAACTTACAGGAGGTAAACAGGACTTTTTTGTATCATTTTTGCAACTATTTGTAAGTACAAATTATTTCAAACTGAAAAGTAAAATTTTTAAATTAAAAACACCAATGGTAGTATTCTGTATGTACCATTCTCCATCTCCCATTTCTCACTTAAAAATATGTCTTGTGGATCATTCCACATAAGTATAGATACTGAATTTTTAATGGATGTGAAATGTTCCATTTTATGAATTTATAATATATTTAACCAGTTCCTATTAATAGGCACTCAGGCTGTTTCCTAGCACTTGAAGTTAACGTTCGTTTATGCGAGACTTCTCGTATATGTGGTAAGGCCACTCTAAATGTACAATAAACCAATGGTTCCCTTCCTGTAAGAGTTAGAATTCATGTTGGGAGGAGTTCACCCAGAGTAATGGATGTGGTCAAGACATTTATCAACCCAGATTTGAGAAAAAGAACACATCTTATTTGCTGATACTATAAATTCTCAATGTTGCTGTTAAAATGAACTGATTTTTTAGGGGCGCCTGGGTGGCACAGCGGTTAAGCGTCTGCCTTCGGCTCAGGGCGTGATCCCGGCGATCTGGGATCGAGCCCCACATCAGGCTCCTCCGCTATGAGCCTGCTTCTTCCTCTCCCACTCCCCCTGCTTGTGTTCCCTCTCTCGCTGCCTGTCTCTATCTCTGTCAAATAAATAAATAAAATCTTTAAAAAAAAAAAATGAACTGATTTTTTAAAGTTGTCTTGTATCTTGAATACATATTCTTTGACTTTCCCTTTTCTCCTAAATTGATTTAGGAGTACAAAAAAAAGCGAAATTATTACAAATTTTACCAATTAAAGCATTTTTTAAAAAGATGAAATCACATCCTAAATTAGAAATGCAAATGCATCTATCTTCTCTAGGAATTAAGACTCTAACCCAATCTTTGGGATACAAATCAGCTGTTTCAAAGATCTGCATCCCAAAGTGTAGACAAGAATTTAAGACGAATTTGATAATTAGAAGGATCTAAGTATACCCCAAATATAATAAAATGATAAAGTGCATTTATCTGCAAGAAAGATTTATTGATAATCAGAAAACTTCGAATGTCACAGAATGAGAATTGATAGAATATATTATCTCTCTCTTCTCCTTCCTGTACAAAACACATAAACTTGCTTACTTTCCATTTGCGACTTTGACCTACATTAAATAGCAAGGCATTCTAATCCCAAGCTCATACTTAATGAAAGAGGAGACATTTTTGTTAAAATTTTTATTCTCACACTTCCTTCTCCTTTAAAGTCTTCCATATTCTTTGCCATTCAAACAGGATCTATCGTGCATTAGGTTTGGTACTTCGCAAAGTGAATGAACAATTCCCTTTTACTTTTTAGCTTATAACAAACCAAAATCAAATATGATACAGAAAACCAATAAACATTTGGGTTTTCTCCTGAAGATCAAGTAAATAGACCAGTGGATGATATAGGGAAATGCCATTAGAGTCTCTTTTTTTCATAGAGGACATAATAGAGAAGATACTAGGAGTCATTTGAAGGAACGGTTAGTTTCCAGTGGCTGTTATAACAAAGTGCCACAGCCTTGGCAGTTTAAAACAACAGGCATTTATTGTCTCACAGTTCTGGAGGCCAGAAGTCCGAAATTAGTATCACTGGGCCAAAATCTGCCTTAGAGAGCCCTCAGAGGTTCTACAGAAGAATCAGCTTCTGGTGCTGCTGGTATTCCTTGGCTTGTGGCCACATCACTCCAATCTGTCTCTGTGTTCATGTGGCCTTCTCCTTTTCTGTCTGTGTCAGATCTCCCTTAGCCTCTCTCTTGTTAGGATGTCTCTAATTGGCTTTAGGTTTCACCCAGAAAATCCAGCATAATCTCCCATTTCAAGATCTCTTACTTAATCACATCTACAAAGACCCCTTTTCCATACATGGTAATGTTCACAGGTTCCAGAGATTAGATCTGCTATCTTTGGGGGCCAATGTCCAGCTTACTCCTGAGGATCTTCCCTTTTCTGGATAGCTGTGTTCAAGAATGCTTATGATCAAAGGGGTACAGAGTCTGTCATGGAACAGGAGTGAAGAGTGTGTGTTTTTGTTGCCCTTGTTCATCGGAATACCTAACTGAGACCCTGGTGGAGAATGCACTTACTGAGGTAAAATACAATCAGCAGGGGATCTGGAAGAGAGAAACAGTGTGGTCACCAAGGGAAGCCCAGGGATGGCAGGACCCAGGCTCAGCAGAACACTGGGCTGGGAACCAACAGTACTTTTACCTACTTAAGGTTTTTGTCAGGTCCACCCTGACACCAGCTGATCTTAGTCTCCCACCAGGACCCCAGGACTCTCACACTGCCAGAGGGTCCAGCAGAGACAGTCATGACAACACACCCCTCCTCACCCTCCCCCGTCCCCATCCAGTTCTAGTTACTAGAATGCCCTTTCTTTCACAACTCTGAATATCTGTCTCATTCTACTCTTTCCACCAGATGGTATACTCTTTCCTATTATAGCTCAAAAGGATTTAGATTAAAATAAACCCTCTATAGTCATCACCTAAGGTTTTTTTTTCCCCAAGTTTTTATTTAAATTCCAGTTATTATACAGTGTAATGTTAGTTTCAGGTGTAGAATTGAGTTATTCAACACTTAGATACAACACCCGGTGTTCTTGACAACAAGTGCACTCCTTCATCCCCATCACCTATTTCACCCATCCCCCCACCGACCTCCTCACCCATCCCCCCACCGACCTCCTCTGGTAACCCTCAGTTTGTTCTCTATAGTTAAGAGTCTGTTTCTTGGTTTCTTGTTTTCTTCTTCCCCTCTATGTTCATTTGTTTTGTTTCTTCAATTCCACATATGAGTGAAATTATATGGTATCTGTCTTTCTTTGACTGACTTATTTTGCTTAGCATAATACCCTCTAGTTCCATCTTTGTTGTTGCAAATGGCAAGATTTCGTTCTTTTTTATGGCCAAGTAATATTCCTATATATATATGTGTGTATATATATGTGTATATATATATGTGTGTATATATATGTATATATATATACACATATATACATGTATAGACACACACACATACATACATATATACACATACATATATACATATATATACATACATACATACATCACCTCTCCTTTAGCCATTCCTCAGTTGATGAACATTCGGGCTCCTTCCATAACTTGACTATTGTTGATAATGCTGCTATAAACATAAGGGTGCATGTATCCCTTTGAATTAGTGTTTTTGTATTTCAGGGATAAATACCTACCAGTGCAATTGCTGGATCACAGTGTACTTCTATTTTTAACTCTTTGAGGACTCTCCATACTGTTTTCCAGAGTGACTGCACCAGTTTGCTTTCCCACCAACAGTGTAAGAGGGTTCCCCTTTCTCTACATTCTCACCAATACCTGCTGTTTCCTGTTAATTTTAGCCATTCTGATAGTGTGAGGTGATATCTCATTGTAGTTTTGATTTGAACTTCCCTGGTGATGAGTGATGTTGAGCATCTTTTCACGTGTCTGTTGGCCATCTATATGTCTTCTTTGGAGAAATGTCTATTTATGTCTTCTGCCCATTTTTAACTGGATTATTTGTTTTTTGGGTGTTGAGTTTTACAAGTTCTTTAAATATTTTGGACATTAACTCTTTCAGATATGTCACTTTCAAATATTTTCTCCCATTCTGTAGGTTGCCTTTTAGACTTGTTGATTGTTTCCTTCACTGTGAAGAAGTTTTCTATTTTGATGTAGTCCCAATAGTTTATTTTTGCTTTTGTTTCTGTTGCCTTCAGAGACATATCTAATAAGTCGCTACAGCTGATGTCAAAGAAGTTACTGTCTGTGTTCTCCTCTATTATTTTAATGGTTTCCTGTCTCACATTTAAGTCTAACCTATTTTTAATTTATTTTTGTGTATGGTGTAAGAAAGTGGTCCAGTTTCATTTTTCTCCATGTAGCTGTCCAGTTTTCCCAACAACATTTGTTGAACAGGCTGCCTTTTTTCCATCGGATATTCTTTCTTGCTTTGTCAAAGATTAATTGACCATATAGTTGTGGGTTCATTTCTGGATTTTCTATTCTGTTCTATTGATTTATGTGTCTATTTTTGTGCCAGTACCATACCGTCTTGATCAATATAGCTTTGTAATATAACTTGAAGTCCAGAATTGTGATGCCTCCAGATTTGCTTTTCTTTTTCAAGATTGCTTTGACTATTCAGGGTCTTTGGTGGTTCCATACAAATTTTAGGATTGTTTGTCCTAGCTCTGTGAAAAACACTATTGGTATTTTGATAGGGATTGCATTAAATATTTCAATTGCTTTGGGTAATATAGACATTTTAATAATATTTGTTCTTCCAATCCATGAGCATGGAATGTCTTTCCATTTCTTTGTGTTATCTTCAATTTCTTTCATCAGTGTTGTATAGTTTTCAGAGTACAGATCTTTTACCTGTTTGGTTAGGTTTATTCCTAGGTCTCCTATGGTTTTTGGTGCAATTGTAAGTGGGATCAATTCCTTGATTTCTCTTTCTGCTGCTCTATTATTGGTGTATAGAAATGCAACAGATTTCTGTACATTGATTTTGTATCCTGTGACTTTACTGAATTCATGTATCAGTTTTAGCAATTTTTTGGTGGAGTCTTTCAGGTTTTCTAAACACAGTATCATGTCATCTGCAAATAGTGAAAGTTCAACTTTTTCCTTGCTGATTTGGAAGACTTTTATTTACTTTTGTTGTCTAATTGCTGTGGCTAGGACTTCTAGTACTATGTTAAATAACAGTGGTGAGAGTGGACATCCCTATCTTGTTCCTGATCACAGAGGAAAAGCTCTCAGTTTTTCTCCATTGAGAATGATATTATCTGTGGGTTTTTTGTATATGGCCTTTGTCATGTTGAGGTATGTTCCCTCGAACCCTACTTTGTTGAGGGTTTTTATCATGAGTGGATGTTGTCCTTTGTCAAATGTGTTTTCTGCATCTATTGAAAGCATCATGGTTCTTATCCTTTCTTTTATAAATGCAGTCATCACCTAAGTTTTAACTTAAGCTTAATGCTTGTCTCAATACCAATTTTTCCATTTGTGGTCTTAAAAAAAATGTACTGAGAGGTGAGGAAAGGGGTGAACAGAATGTAAAAACAAACTGCTTTGTTTTCCTTATTCTTTTTGAATGAAACTAAGGAAATTAAGCAATTTTCCAGGGACCTAATGACTTTACCATTTTTTTAGATCACTGTAACATGGGTGCTAGATAATATCTTCCATTTGACAGTCTGAAGAAGTCATCAATCCTGGTTGTAAAGGACTGGGTTTTCTCTAGGAAATATAAGAGTCCTGTCCCAGGAGATGTTTCAGAGAAGAAATTATGCATGTCTTTCATTTGTCTCCTACAATGCACTGCAGCATGGTTCATAATGCCTTTGTCCAGCATCAGACCACTTGTTAAAACCCCTGCTCCAACGTTTATCATTTGTGTGAATTGCTTCACAGGGATTGTTTTGAGGGTTAAATGAGATAATACCTGTTTTTTGGTTTTTTCTTTTTTTTTTTCTAAAGATTTATTTTTATTTATTTGAGAGAGAGAGAGTGGGAGTGGGAAAGGCTAAGGGAGAGAGAGTTCTAAGCAGACTCCACACTGAGCACAGAACCCGACTGGGCTCAGTCTCACGACCCTGAGATCATGGCCTGAGCCAAAACTAAGAGTTGGACACTCAACTGACTGCATGCCACCCAGGTGTCCTGAGACAATACATGTTTTATGGTTTATGTCAATTTGGCTAGGTTCTTTTTTTTTTTTTTTTTTTTTTAAAGATTATTTATTTATTTATTCGACAGAGATAGAGACAGCCAGCGAGAGAGGGAACACAAGCAGGGGGAGTGGGAGAGGAAGAAGCAGGCTCATAGAGGAGGAGCCTGACGTGGGGCTCGAACCCGGAACGCCGGGATCACGCCCTGAGCCGAAGGCAGACGCTTTAACCGCTGTGCCACCCAGGCGCCCCAAATTTGGCTAGGTTCTAGTTCTTAGCTATTCAAGCAAACATTAATCTAAGTGCTGCTTTGAAAGCATTTTATAGATCTAATTAAAGTCCATAATCAACTGATTTTCAGAGAAATTATTCTCAGTAATCTGGATGGGCCTGATTCAGTCAGCTGAAAGACCTTAAGAGCAGAGCTTCAGTTCATGGCCAAGAGCTCCAGCTTGTCCTTCTTAACAACCTAGCTTATGGACCCCCATAATCGCATATGCAATTCCTTGCAATCAACCTCTTGATATATATCTCCTACTGGTTCTTTGTCTCTGATTGAACACTAACTGATATAATATAGGAAGCTGTGGATTAGAGACTGACACAGAGTAAGGGCTCAGAAAGTCTTTGTTACTATATTTGCTGTCAGTGGTGGTGGTGTTGGTATTGTTACATAACATAAACTTTCGGAATTTTCCAATACTGTTCCAATATTCTGTCCCATTGATCGCAACAAGCATATTCTTTCTTGTCAGATCATGTCATTCAATGCTTGATACAAAAAATGCAAACACTAAAATACTTTACTTCAGACAAAGCAATATCACATTCCAAATCGTGGCATGCAATTTCCACAGCCCAATAACAAATACACTTTTCAGTAGAGATACATTTTTACTCAGCCATTAGCCTAGAGAAATTCTTCACCCCTTGAGTAGTTATGACAAATTCTAAGTTCGCATTTTTTAAAACCTAGAAATTATATTATTTCTTAGAATATTTTCAATATTCTTTCAGATATATTCATTTTCACACCTTCCTTTCTTCCTCTGTTATTTCCCATTTAAGGTAACATGATTTCTTAAACTCCATAAAGCTATTTCCTTGAAGCAACCAAACCTCGATTAATACCTTTATTGTATCTGTAACTGCTTCAAGTTTGTATCAAGAGCCATACAGGCAATGCTTGGACCTGATAAAATATTTTCCACTTACCTAAATGTCCCAGGAAAATGTGAAATATAATGCAAGGTATTTTTCACTTTTTCTTTCTAATAGTATCTATTCTTTTGTTACTACTTTATCCTTCAGAAGTATGCTTTACTGGTTCATTCAAAAGTCACTTACTGAGCATGTACTTGAGCAAAAAGATGTATTACATTTCCTGTTCTTATGGATTTTTTGAGAAGGATGAGAGATAAACACCAATAACTGTATCACTTGGAAGAATGATAATGGCCACCAGGGTGATTCAGTGTTACAGTGATTCTGAGAACAGAAAGGTCACCTTTGCTTGGAATGGGTGATGAAAGAAGGAAAGCCTAAGAGATGGCTTCTGAGAAGATTGTTAAAGAATTGCCAGGATTTCAACAAGCTGTCAAGGGATTTCAGAGAACCAAAACAGCACTTTATATGTGAGGAAAGAGAGAGCCAGACAAGAATTTGCCCAAGGACATGCAGCTTGTCAGTGGCAAGAAGAACCCGAAGAGAGTCCAGAAACCTCAAGGAAGCCCATCCAGCACCTTTTATTTGCAGTTCCCCATTCTTTCTAGTTGTTTTACAAAATGGAGATCTGAACTGCTGGACCTTTCATGTACAGGCCATCAAGGCTATCATGCCTTATATCCCCTTCTCCTCCACCGTTCTTATTCATTCATCCATTAACCCCCTATCGTTCGTCCATCTGTCTCTCTCCAGTCTGAGTCCCATAATCCTTTTCATCCTTCTCCACCCTCTTCCTTACTGGGCCATACAGAACTCCCAGTCTGCACCTTCTCTGAATGATTCTTTCACCTCCTTTCTCTAATTGAAACCTTGTTCTTCCTAAGATCACAAGAAAATGTTGCCTTTTTCTTTATAGCCCATGAACTTGAGAGCCTGGTTATTGTCCCCCAACTTCCAGTGTGACTTTCAAAGCTTTTATTTGCCTTCCCTTTAAAATATGCAGCTCATTTGAAGCCCATACCATCAGACTACAATTCACTCACTTCCACCTGCTTATAGATCAGATATGTCAACCTCCTGATCACTCCCCCACTTACTGATGACTTTTTTTCTCAGCCTATCACCTTTCATGTCCTCACTATGCTCTATGCCCAGAAAACACTCACATGCAAATTCCTTTAATTACTTTCCTTCTTTCTCCCTCCTTCCTACTTACCTGGAAAAAAATCTCCAAACCAGATTAAACTCAATTCTAGCTATATTCTGGTAACTGAAGTTTGATAAAAAACCATTTAATACTGCTAACTAGTTTCACAATAAATTCATAAGTCAGAGTCACAAATGGATATCTGACACTTCCTGACAACTACTTACATCCCTGGTACATTTGCTGTCTCACTCTCATAGACGATCATCCCACACTTTCTGCTCTCCCCTCAAACATCCCTGTCTCACCTTAGCCCTTGACCTTACCTTACATTTCCCTGAGAAATTAGAAGCAGCTTAAAGGAGTGCCCTTATCTTTCCATAAATTTACCTTCTTCTGTACCTATTTGTTCTATCTTCTTTCCTACAGATACAAAGGAGTTGTGTCCCTTCTTCTAAAAAGGCCCACCTGCTCCACCAGGATGTCCTGATCCATGTCCTCTTACTACCTTCCAGTTGTGCCCCCTCTCTTCTATATCATCCATTTCTCCCACTCTTCTGAATTGGTCTCATCTGATCTAGTTTATTTGATCTTAAAAATTACCTCCCCCCATGACCCAAGGTAGTCTGTAGTTTTCAACCCATTTCTTACCTCTTCTTGATAGCAAAAACCTGAGAAGAGTAACTATACCCCAACTTTCTTACCTCGTAAGAGGCCATCAAGACTAACCTCTCATACCTGTTTCCCTTTCTACTCAACCACTCTCTGAACTCTCAGACCCTATCACTCATCCATCTGTCTCCCTCCAGTCTGGATCCCACAGTTCCATCTCCATCCTTTCAACCTCATCTGTTTCCTTATCTCAACCACTCCAATCAAGCTTCTGATTCTTCCATTTTCTTGTCAAGGTCCCCAATAACCTAATGTTGCCTAATCCAATGGAGACATCTGTGCGCTCATCCTACTCAACCAGTTAGCAACATTTATCATTACTGACCACTACCTACTTTCGGAAACTCTTTCCCCTCTTGGCCTTAGTGTCACCCTCTCTCCGAGTTTTCTTCTTACCTCACTGTCTCTTTTTTCCTTTCTTCTTTTTCTTTTCTTTTCTTTCTTTTTTTTTTTTTCACTTTTAAGCTCCTCTTTTTCTACCCAGTCTGAATTTTGGAGTAGTCTGGAATTCTCTCCTTTTCTCTACCTACATTTATTTCCCAGGTGATCTCACCTGAGGCTTGGGTTCCAGTTGCTACCACTAGCAGAGTATAGACCCCTGACTAGGCTTCACAGGCTTTAAGGAGAAAAGCAAGGATGATTCCAGGAAGAAAATAGGTTGCACTTAACCAAGTGTACTTCCCATCAAAACCAGACAGGGTTCCGAGGTCACAGCCTGCGGTTCAGTCACATACTCACTTCTCCCCAAGTGGTAGTCTTTCCCCAGGAGAAAGCACCACACAGTCTTATCTAGAGCAATCCTTTCTGTTTACCTTCACTGTCTTGCTTTGAAGTTCCCGAAATTCCTCTTGCTTCCTCTCCTGAGTTCACTTCCTGTCACAGAATATTCCAGAATGAATCCAACACAACCACCCCTCATTTACCCTGATCCTCTGACTCTGTATCCAGGATTTTTTCCACCATGTCAGGCTGCCCCTCACTTATAGATAAGTCTCTTACTTATAGATAAGTTTCATTTTATGCTACCCTGTATATGTCTTTTGCATGAGATTCTTATCCTCCATCCATGCCACTCCCCCTGCCAAAAATAATTGAGCATCCACATATACGGCTCCATAAAATACTAGCAGGCAATTCACTGTGGCACAGAAAAGTTTGTTTTTCCAAACAAGTAAGACAAAAAGCTTAGCTTACAAATAACAAACACATTATACTCATGCATATAAACATCAAAAATAACATATGTGTTTTCTATTGTTTTGTTTTGCAACAATTTCTTACTATGCCATATGTCAAAACAAAAGCTAGTTTCCATAGGAAAAGAAAACAGATTGAGTCCAACAAAAAAGAAAGGAGTAATGTTCACAAGGTTTAGATTTGAAATCTTACACAGCTTTTCCAAAGACACTGATGTTTGCTGGCACTTTACTACTTTTAATCCAGAGCATGAAATTTAAACTTCTATGGAGACAAAACTATATCTATTTAAAGAAATAATACATTGGTCCCTTCCTGGTGTGATCCTTGGATAAATTTCTTCTGCAACTCTTTCCAGTGTGAGTAATGTATCTCCTTCTTTAGACTTTTAAAATTGGTTGGATTGTAAACTGTCAGGAAAGAGTCAAGTGACAACTAAAGCAAAATAAGATATGAAGAAAGATATGTTTCTCAAAGCATGTTCCACTGACAATGCATTGGTTAGTAATGATGTTTATGACAAAGTCTATACTTTTGTTTGGGTTATGAATCATTTATTTATGACCTTTAATAAGAACCAGACATTGCCTCATTACTGTCTCATCTAAGAACTATGTTTTGCAATGAATTCTGGTAAGGTCTATTTTTTCCCCATTAGTGTGGCATGTATATTAAAAATTAACAGTAGGATTATTAGGTGACCTGTTCAGGCCAGTGTTTCTAGGACTATAAATCTATAGCTAGCAAGTATTAATTCATTTTTATCAGAAATTTGGACACTCCATAAGAAGAATTACTGAAGCAGTCAGATTCCTGAGCCTTACTGACCAACATTAATCATGGTGCATAGGAAGGAAACACAAAGCAACTATATTCAAACTTTGGTTACCTTAACGCTCAGAGGATATAGACACAGATTATCTAATAGCACATTCACTTGTTACTTGATCTTGGCATTTAAAGTATATTCTTTTTTTTTTCAAACTTAAAAATATTTTTATTTTCACTAATCATTCTGGCCTTCCAAATTTTTTAAATAACAGAAAACTTTAAAGAAAAGCATAAAGAAAAGCAAAAACCTCAAAGAAAAGCATATAATGTTCTTGAACCAAGAGTTCAATTGATTAGTGAACTAATAATAGGGCAGGAATGATCCCGAGCGGCCTAAATATTTTGGAGCCCCGCAGACCTGCATTTCAATCTCAGCTCTACCTTTTACCAGCTATGCAACTTTAGGCAAATTGATTAATCCCTTAGCTTCAATATCTTCTGAATATCAGAGTGCTAACATGTAACCTCAACAAAACTGTAGTTGGATTTAATGATATAAATGTAGGTACACTATCTGATTCCCAATAAGTGTTAGTTTCTTTCCCTTGAATAATTTTACATTGGGAATCGATGGCAGACTCCATCATATCACAATTGCTAACTGATTTGCTTAGGTATTCCTAGAGTATTTGCCTATATGTTGCCTCTAAAGACAAAAAGATTTCTAGGGCTTTGATATGCACCCCAATGTTCATAGCAGCATTGCCCACAATAGCAAAATTGGGGAAGGAGCCAAGATGACCTTCAACAGATGACTGGATTAAGAAGATGTGGTCCATATATACAATGGAATATTACTCAGCCATCAGAAAGAACGATTACCCAACATTTGCAGCAACATGGATGGGACTGGAGGAGATTGTGTTAAGTGAAATAAGTCAAGCAGAGAAAAACAATTATCATATGGTTTCACTCATTTATGGAACATAAGAAATAGCAGGAAGATCGGTAGGAGAAGGAGAGAAGAATGAAGGAGGGGTAAACAGAAGGGGGAATGAACCATGAGAGACTGTGGACTCTGGGAAACAAACTGAGGGCTTCAGAGGGGAGGGGGGTGGGGGATTGGGATAGGCCGGTGATGGGTATTAAGGAGGGCACACATTGCATGGAGCACTGGGTGTTATACGCAAATAATGAATCATGGAACACTACATCAAAAACTAAGGATGTACTGTATGGTGACTAACATAACATAATAAAAAATTATTATTAAAAAATATTTCTAGGGCTTTGGAGTTCAATGATAAAACCATCTGATCACTTTCATTCAATGACCAATTTCATGAACAGAACTCACCACTTACAAATGCTATTGAGCTAAAATAATAAAAATATGAAACCCTCTATGAAGGAAAATAATACCTGTGGGTCCAGCTAGATTTATTTAAACTAAATTTAGTCAGTTTGTAATACCCATTGAGTTCACTAAAGTATATGCTTCAGAGCAAAGGAAGTGGTTATCTCAACTGAAAAAACAAAATAAAACAATGATGTTGAGAATGCAGAAGAAAATAAGATGAGATCAGAGCAAACACAAATTCTATCAAAATGTTCTTTTGGCTTCCCTGATAAGTACACGGTAAATGCCACACTAGTCAAAACAATGGTATTTCTGACTCAGGCCCCAAAATAGAAAATTGCAAATCAAATTAGTTTACATTCATACAACAAAGTTTTATGCAACCATCAAAAATGATGTTGTAGAAGCATATCCAATTTATTTTTTAGAAGATTATTTAATAACATGGCAATATGTTAATAATTGGTGATGTAAAAAAGAAAGCTATGAAAAAATATGGGTAGCATTCTTCTATTAAGGGAGGAAAGCATGGATGGGTGGATGGATGGATGGATGGAAAGAAGGAAAGAAAGAGGGAAGGAAGGAGGAAGAAAGGAAGGAAGAAAAGGGGAGGACAGGAGGAAGGAAGGCGAAAAGGAAGGAAGGAGAAAACACTAATATATTAATAGTAGTTTTTTTCTGGATAATGGAAATTCGAGTGACTTTTTATTTTTTTCTAGCTTTATTGAAATATATTCGACATATAATAGTGTGTAAGTTTAATGTATATAGCATGATTTTATATACATATACATTGTGAAATGATTAGCACAAAAAGGTTAGTTAACATATCCATCATCTCACGTATTTATGTGTGTGTACACATCAGTGAGAACATTTAAGATCTACTCTCTCACCAATTCTCAAATATACAATACAGTATTACCTATAGTCACCATAATGTACATTAGATCCTCAGAATTTACTCATCTTATAACTGAAAGTTTGTACCCCAAATCAAACTGGGAAATCAAACTCAATCTATTTTGTAGATTTGTAAGTCAAACTAGGAAATCAAACTCAAATTTTATTTCAAATTCCAACCTCCTAACACTCTATGTATAAACTTCAGATATTAGAATAATCACCTCACCAAACTCTGCAATAAACTGGCCATGCATGAAGAATTGTGTTTAATTCTATACAATTTAAAATGAATCCAGAGGAAAGTGAAAAGAATTCTATAAAGTCTATGAACTAAAAAAAAAAAAAAAACAAGAAAAAGAAAGGTTGGTTTAGGTTGGAGAAGATAAAACTCATGAAGGACACAAAGAGAGGGGTAAATTATTTTCTCTTACTCCTGTCTCATCTACTGTGGTTCCTCTAGGGAACAAGCTCCCCACCACCACTCATGGAAAGATCCATCTAGCCTCTCATGCCTATTTTTGGATTTATGTTGGACTCTCAGTCCTCATGGTCTTTATCACACAAAAGTCTTCTTGGTCTTTGTAGGCTCACCTAGAACTTCTAGATAACCCCTCCCAAGACCATCTCTGCCTCTGACCACACTATCTTCAGCATGATGTTTTCTTAAGTTCCTTTCCAAGTAACATGCCAACTTACCTCTTCTTTCTATAATGCCATAATGAGGAAGCCCCTCCATACCACAAACACACATTTTCTTACCTGGCCTTGCTCCAGAGATCATGGCTAAAACTGACAGGATTTTATCATATTTTGACTTGTTAAAGAGGAAATATTTCTAATAATTAGAATGTGAATAAAAGCACTGGCACTTCATGATATAATGAAGACACATCCCAGGAAGCATGGTATGTATGCTGCATAGTGGAATCCTCATTATGTGATAACTCAGGTAGCACAAGCTGCTGAAATAAATACCAAATTTTTAGTAGCCTTAAACAATATAATATTATGTCTCACTCTTGTATTAATCAATGAGAATGCTTCTAGTTGACTGGTAGCTTTCCTGCATGTGGTGATTCAAGGACCCAGTTTCCTTCTATCTTGTGCCTCTACCATCCTCAGAAACATGGAGGCTTGTTTGTTTGTTTGTTTGTTTGTTTAATCCAGCTAGAAATGAGAGAAGAAAGAGAAGATGCTTCTTAACCACCTCGGGAAACAAGTTATATATGCCAGATTCCAAAAGTGAGAGCTGGTCATATACCCCCACTGAACTACAAGGGGAATTGGGAAATGCAGTCCTTGGCCACTACTAAGAAGCCGCTGCCCAGTAACTACTCCTCACTGTGGAAGATGAGCGCAAATCTTTGTTGAGGAGCCCATCGGTGCTACTGCCATTGGATAATAAAACAAATGGGATTTAAGTATTGTTTTAACTCCAATTTTCATGGTGCTCAACCTTCATAAAGGTTCAGCACAAGAAATATACACTTGTATTTAACTGCAAACTCTTCAAATTTCTGGAGTTTGAACATATTGATCATAAGCTCTTGTATTAGGCTCTACGGACTTGGAGGGCAAGAATTGGCTCTTCTGAACTTTGTATGCCCAGAACCTTGCACTCTCTCCCGCACAGAACAGCTGTCCAAAAAGTGTTTGTTGAGTAAATGAACAGGGCATTATGTTATCCAGGGTTCCTTATACAACATGAACCTGAATTCATCCTTAAATTCAGTGTCAGGTATGTTTGTTTTTCAAGATAAATTTCTATGTCTGTCAGCTCCCACCATATTAAGCTAGTCATGGTTCTGTAAGCATATAATATTGTGGTCCTTCGCACATTTGCAGATACTGCTCCCTCTGCCTGGATGACCCTAGCCCACATTCACCTGGGAAATTACTTCTCCTCCCTCAAAAGTTGGCTCAAGACTGACCACCTCTTCTCCACACGATCTTACCCAATTCTCCCTGCAGACTTATGTACTACTTCCCCTGTGTGTCCATTATACCCATTATAATTCTTATTCTAATTTATGGTAATTTTCTGCTTATTTTCTGTCTCTCCATTAGATTATAAACATTTAAAGTAAGAACCATGGCATTTTATCCTTATGTTACCAACACATTGGGCATTATCTGATATATCAGAGAAGCTCAACTAATATGTGTTAATTTGTAAATTGTCATTGCTTTAATGTATTCCATGCTTAAATAAAAACCATACCAGTACTTGAAAAATAATATGCCTTCCTCTCTCACTTCCTTTCCCCCAAACACACAGTGATCTGATTTGTTGAAACAAATCAGAGTAGATAATTAAAGTAGATAATCCTCAATATCATATTAAATTTGGAAAGCCTCTAATTTCATTCATATTACAATACTTGTATCTCTAAACACAATAATGCATTCTTTGTTGCATTACATTACAGTTTCATACTGATTGATCCCTAACTGGATATTAACCAGTATTTTGTCTGTGTGATAATCAATTCAGCAGAAATGTTTTTCATATTTTGTATTTGTAATGCGGTATTTATAAAGTTCAAAGGCTCACTTGCCTTCAAACTGAATCTTTAACTTCTCAGATACTATAAGAGAAGGCAGGGGGAAAAAGACTAACATTAACTGAAGTCCTGTGGGGTCCTTGATGCTTTACATATATTATTCCTCAAAATCTTACATCAACTTGGTGAGAGATAAACATTATTATCAACATTTAGACATGAGCAATCTAAGGCTTAGAAAGTATAAAACAATGTTAGAGCTAGAATTCAAATTCAGATACATCAGGCTCTGTGGCAGGCTGAATAACGATCCCCCAAGATGTCTATAACCGCATCCCCAGAACCTATGACTATTATCTTATATGGCAAAACTGATTTACCAGATGTGATTAAGGATCTAGAGATAGGGAAATTATTCTGGATTATCTGGGTGGCCCTACATCTAATCCCAGAGTCCTTGTAGGAGGGAAGAAGAGAAAGTTTGACTATGGTAGAGAAGTCAGTGTGACCAGGAAAGCAGAGATCAAAGTGAGGCATCCAAGGACTGCTGGGGTACTCTGGGAGTGGAAGAGGAAAGGAACAGATGCTCCCCTGTAATCTCCAGAAAAAAACAGCCTTGTTGACACCTAGGTATTAGCCTCCAAAGACTTCCTTTGGACTTCTGACTTCCCAAATGCAGGAAAATAAATTTGCTTTGTTTGACATTTGTGGGATTTGTTACAGCAGCAACAGAAAACGAACACAGGCTCCAAACTTAAAACCTATATAAACCAATTCAGTGCAGCAAATACTCAGTGCATTCTTAAGACCAAGTCCTGCAACACCACCTCATCAGGAAAGCCAGCAACTGGAGCCATGTCAGACCACATAGGGAAGCTCCAAATATGAACACCCTCCAAGAACACTTGAGCCATCATTATGACTATTCCAAAGTAAAATCTGGAATTCTTTAGTCAAGTGCTCCAGGAGATATTCCCAGCTGGGAGGAAGGAAGAGTGTGAGGGCCAGTCTCTCAGGTAGCCAAGCCATAAAACCTGTAGAACTAAATAAAAAATTTGAACTGAACCCACAAGCCTGAGGTGGCCAACACAAACCTCAGTGGAACTAGTTGTACTTCCAGTAGCAAAACACTTTTAAACAAGGGCCATATTACATTTCCAACTCTTGGGGCAAAGCCTCGCATATGTCCTACAGTAGTCCAGGACTGGAATTTACCAGAGAATGAGTAACTCAGAAAAAAAGCTTACAAACCCTGTGCCTAGCCCAGATGGAAAAACCAGCTACTAGCTTTGATGCAGTACAAACTCCAGACCTCATGCCAGCAATAGCCTCCTCCAGGATTACATTTGGCATAAAACTGGAATTATAGTAGTTTGAATTACACATACTTTCCAATGCAAAATAAGTACTACCATGAACTGAAAGAAAGTTTGTTTATATCTTCTGTTGTTCATTGAGACAATTCTCACTGGCTCTTGAGGCTGCTGTCCAGTGTTACCCTCTCAGGGGAAGTGACTCGAGCAGGGAACCACCAAGACCAAGAGAAAAGAGACTCTTCCAAATGAAATTAGCTTTTGTTTTCCCGACCCCTTTTGATGTTGATGGATATTTCTGCATGAAAAATGTTCAGTTTTAGTCTTCTGAAATATTCAGAAAGGTAAAGCAGAGGTAAAAACAATAAGGTTGTCCATATGGTAAGGGAAGTTTTTCCGACTGAGGACAAAGCATAATGAGACTATGATGGAAATCTTAAGGGATTTTAACAGTAAAGACTTAAGGTAGTAAAATATTTTATAGAAATCCTTAATGAATAATCTATTCTCAAAGCTTAAATTTCTATTTATTCTCTCATCAGTCTCCCTCAATTTCTGACGTGGTAGGTATAAGAATTGTCAAGTCCCATGAACTGTAGTTAAGGTTTTAAAGTGATCTTGACTATTTCAGATCAACTATATCGAAAATATCTAATACTCATTAAAATCAAACCGATAGGTAGTAATTGAACATCAGTGATCAGTGAATTGCTGTGGGAGGTATGGCAGTCAAAGTCAGTACACTCTCAGGGCTTATAATCTACTAAGGAGAAAGAACACAAGTATGTACAATATTAAATGACAAAGTTTCAAATATTGGGTAAAAATAAAAACCTATCACAATGTAGTACATGGGTAGACAACACGTGATTCTATAGGCAAAGGCCATCGTGGGGGTTTAAGGAGAAGGAAATCATATTAAAACAGCAAGGTTAGGAGACTAGGGAATTCAGTTGTTTCTATCATATTATGGTGTGGCTAAAGCACAGTGAGTAACTGGTATGATGGAGAGGGACACAGACATTGGAGTCATACAGACCAAGTATCAAACCCTAGCTCCGCCACTTGCCAGGCACCAGATCTGGGCAATTACTTAAACACTCTGAGCCTGCTTCTCTTCCTCTGTAAAATGTGGGTCAAACCTACCTCCCAAGATTGTACTGAGGTTAAAATCAGAATGTATATAAAGTCCTTAGCAGATAGTGGATGCTCAAAATTAAAACCTTTCCTGTGGCAGGAGTTGTTTAGTCCTCAATAAAATTTTTTTCTGAAATTGTCATGACACCCTGTTATTCTCCTAACTATGTACATTTTATTTCAGAAGCCTCTTGCCCGGGTAGTGTCATGAACTTTTGTGACTGCCCAATAACGTATGGGTTTACAGATTTGTCATCATGGACACCACACAGAAAGTGACTCTCCCCTCAGAAACTCAATTTCATGGGGGCCTGGCTCAGTCGGTAGAGCATGTGACTTGATCTTCATGTTGTGAGTTTGACCCCCACATTGGGCATGGAGCCTACTCTTAAAAAAATGAATAAAATAAAGTCTTTTTTTTTTTTTAAGGAACATTTTAATTCCTGCCATTGCCACAGGACACAGAGAAGCTACATAGTTCCTCAATTTTATGACGCACATTTTCTACACATTAATACTTCTGAAGTAGGAATGTGGTTTATAAATGACATCCAAGGAAATTTGCCAGGAATAGCCTTTTAAATAAAATGTTACTATTAATATAGTAGTTTGTTTTACAATTAATGGCATCTTGGCCTGGAGGAAATACAGTCATGGCATTAGAAAAAATGGAGCTTCCGTGGAAAATAAAGGTGGGCTCAAGTTTAGAGGCAAAAACCACAGACTTAATGCCATAAAGCTGTACACTTAAGAATTGTTACAAGACAATTTTTTTACATATATATTACTACAATAAAAATAATTTTAAGCCACAGAATACATAACCATCTCCTGGATTAAGAAGCCATTACTGTGCAAGGGAACCAGCATTGTGTACGGCATATTAGAAAAGAACAAAGTGTTCCATAGAAACCAACTAGTTCTCTGCTCTCCAGGCCTATCCTTTGAGGAAAAGCATACGCATAAGACATCTCTACAATTAGTCACCCATGCTCTATAGCAGCACATGGTTGCTCTCACACAGGTAGACCTAGACAAGAGTAAATAAAAACCCAGAGGAGATGATGGTGAACACTCATCTCTTAGTTATACTAATCAAGGTTCACTTAGTGCAGAAGACCTAGACAATGATATTAGAATGTACCATACAGAAAAACAATTCACCGCATTCACTGAGTCCTGATGTTGTTTCCAAAAATGATACAGATCCTGGTAGTTCAGTATTCCACAACTGGTGCTGCTGGGTCAGAAGAGGTCCAAACAAGTGGCTCATCCCTCCACACCTCACTTGGCATATGTTACCGTATGAAATGTCCAGGATTGGGCATTGCTTAGAAAACTTGGCATTCAAAAACCCTAAGGGCCAAGCCAGTCTTTGTAAGGGAAAATTTTGTTGTTGAATGCACACACAGCCTCCAGCCCTGACACCTACTTTGTTCACAAAACACTGGATAAGCACCAGCACTGCTGGAGAGGAGGCTGAGTGACATCCACAGAACAGCTCACCATGCACACTCTTTTGTGGACAGTCACCTCTGGAGTAGATGCTCTTTAACCAGTACTCTTATAGGACATATCCTAGAGCCCAGTACAAGAGAATTACCTACTGGACTCTTCCCAACCTCCTTGCCATCAGTCCTCAAGTCTTCTCTCCTTCCAGGCAAAATGGAACACAAGGTAGATTGTTCAAAATGCTGCCCATTGGGAGGATCTCCCTCATCCTCCAACCTCCAGAGCAGGTGGCTCTGCTGGCACCTCCACGGTCCATGTCCAGTGGGTGAGTGCAGAGCCATCTGTAAAGCACACTCGAGCTTTTCCCCTTTGCCTGAGTGAAGCCAACACCGATGAAACCACCGGTGTGGGTTCTACAAGCATAATGGCAAAACCAATGAAAGCAACTAAAATGCCCAGAAATGGGGTTGGTTAAATAAAGCAAGGTATATAGAATGAAATAATATGCATCCATTTTAAATGATGATATGAATATTCAATAAGATATTTTTTTAGATGAAAAATTGGTTGCTGTAAAATTGTGAACATACACGTTAGGAAATGGTGATTATCTCTGACATGCAAAATTATGAGGCGTTACTTTTCTTTCTTCTGCTTATTTGCTTATTTTAAATTGCATACTATGAATATGTATTAGTTTTGTAATATACCTTTAGAATAAAAGCTTTGGTTAACAAAACATCACCAACAGTCCTGACAAAAGCATGTTTTCAGTATCTCTGAAGAGTAATGCCAATATCAGTGGAATGATTTTGCTTGCTATGGAGAGTATAATAAGCAGGTGGGGGAAGTCATCTTCTGCAGAAAATTGCTTAAAGTTATTTTTCAAGAGATCCAAGGCATCCAAAAAGGACTTTCTAAATTTCTAGATAACCAATTCAGTCCTTAATAAAATGTTTAATTCTAGTTACCAAATAAATTTTTGATACAGTAAAAATATATCTTTATATCATATCCTCTTCTGTAATCAATATATATGCTACACTTACATCTATTTTATTAGGATTTTAAAAATACATTTACTTATTTGAATACTATGTGTTTGTTTGTATAACATTACTATTGACCATATCAATGACTTATTTGTCTCAAAATTCAATTCTAATATTGTTTCTATAGAGAAAATACAATCTAGTCCATATTGATGTACTTTATGATAGTGTCTAAAATGTGCTACAGAGGAAACCATCCAAATAAAAATATGCAATGGACTTTTCCTGGCCAGAGCCCCCTAAAGATAGATTCTCCTTGTATGAGGGTATTATTCACAATTCTTTTACTGTGCCCAGTTCAGGTGGCCTCTCCAGCAAGCTGATTGCCAATACACAGGCCCACACAAATGCATTTACAAAGTTCATCTTTGTCATTTGGGCCAGAGATTAAAAAGAATATGGTGCAGATTCGAAAAAGATTTTCTCCCAAAGTGTTATTTTTGTGTTTGATCCACAGTCTTAATTACCCTTTACAGATATACATTCAGTTTCTTTGGGGAAAGTGTTGAGGTTAAGTATTTAAAGAGAATTGCAACATCAGAAGAAATGATATGCAATTTAGTCAAGGTATTTGTTTTCTTCCACATCATTAATGGCTATTTCTCTCCCACCCATGAGCACAGACACTGAGGCTGAAATGGGTATTTTTCACACCCTTCTATGTGACCACTCCCCATCTAGAGGCCATACATTGACATACATTCTACTCCCATGCCTAGAAAGAAGAAAAAAAAATAATTATCATTCCAATCAAAAGAAAATTTAAGTGAAATGGTATAAAAATAATTACGTAGATAATTTCTTTCCTATAATATGTAACATTCTATTTGACCAATAATAAAGTAGGATGCAGGTTTCTTATGTTTCTAGAAGGCTACCTCTAGTTCCATTCATCCATATGTTATCACCATGATTCTCCCTCCTGGCATTCTCTATTTCATTCACACACAGAACCCTCACTGACTATAGAGACTAACCTATTAGAAACTTTGGGAGAGTCTTCTGCCTCACAAAATCTCCCCCACTGCTCAGAAATTATATCCTTAGAAATTCATTTTGGGGAGTCTTAAAGGCTTCTTTTTCAGTCTTCAACAATTTCACCAAAAAAAAAAAAGAGAGAGAGAGAGTAAATCCTGTTCCCTAAAACTACTCACATTTTGTGAGGGCGTGGGGATGGGCTGCAGTTTTGAGAGAAGGAGCCCAGGGAAGGACGGAGAGGGAGAGGGAGAGGGAGAGAGAGGGAGAGAGAGAGAGAGAGAGGAGCAGAAATCTTACTGGAGGGCAGAATTCATCTGACTTCAAATACAAAAGCATTTCTACAAGCTACACAGTTTTTCTACTGCTGTTGAAGACTCCTCTGTGTTCACGTTTAAAACAAAATGATGACAGGGGCGCCTGCGTGGCACAGCGGTTAAGCGTCTGCCTTCGGCTCAGGGCGTGATCCCGGTGTTATGGGATCGAGCCCCACATCAGGCTCCTCCGCTAGGAGCCTGCTTCTTCCTCTCACACACCCCCTGCTTGTGTTTCCTCTCTCGCTGGCTGTCTCTATCTCTGTCGAATAAATAAATAAAATCTTTTAAAAAAAAATGATGACAAATAAAAATACCATAGTTGTAAACTACACCACACTAGAGTCAGAAGTAAGGAAAACAGGAAAAGTTAAACACTTTGGTGAAGGGCAGGAGGCAGGAATGGGTTCTGTTTTACTGAGCTCTGGCCAGGGTATTTTGTTTTGATTGTTCTCCAAACTTCCTTCCCCAATTGCACCACATCCCTTACGCTTAAAGCAGAAATTTCTGATCAGAATGTTGCAGCACCTAAAAGGCCAAAAGAAGGGCCTCAAAGAACAGCCATCTCAACCACTGAACCATGAAGCAATCACCACAGCCCTGTGCCCCAAAAGCCCAGAGAGGCTCACATTCTGGGAAGGAGGCACCACCAAGGAAGAAACAAAACTCCACCCTTCTTCCCACAAACCAGTCGGAGGCTCTTTCCAGGCTGGTGTTGGGCAGACCTGGGAGGGAAAGGATCTGATGATCTGTGCCTTTCCATCCTCTCCTTCACTGCCCCTTTCCTGGAACCTCTCAAAACCCACATCCCACACTCACAGTCTACCAACAGCATCTCCATGACCTAAGTACAGTCTCACTTTACCATGAGATGTTGAACACTGGGAAAATGTGCTAAAGAAACCTCACTCAGAATCGGAGTTGGAAAGCCAGGAAGGGAAGGCTCTCAACACAGCTTGCACGGTCAAGCTCGAAGAAGGGAGATTCTTTCTCCGCCCAGCAACAGCGAGCTTCCCTCGCCTGTAGCTCAAGAGAAGCTGCAACCACTTCAAACTCCATTTTCTTCCAATTAACTTTTGTTCAAAACAACCCCTCCCAACTCCTTCTTTTCCTCTATAAAAGGGTACACTCCTCCATGGTTCTCTGGACTTGCCTGCGGTTCACCATCGTGTGCTTATCCCAAATTGAGATTCCTCTGCTTTTCCCAAATAAACTCCATTTTACCGGCTGAATCGCTTACCTTTTTCTTTTAAAGGTTGACAACACTAAAAAAAAAAAAAACTTCAATACTTCCCTATAAATTGCTAATGATACAATTTCTGATCTGCGGAGGAAGATATTTAAGATGAAAGACCTTTTCAGAGGGTACCTTCAAAGGACCCAGAGCTTCTGTCCTTCCACTGACCCTCACAAACCTGAGACCCTGAGAGGCCTGGCAGTGACGGCTCTTCCTCTGACCCAGGCTTCACTAGAGAGTGCCTTGAGCACCGTATCTCCTGCTTCAAGACCACCCGAAGACCATTTTACCTGCAGCAGCTGGCTAGGGCTGCCATTACCAAACACCACAGACTGGGTGGCTTAAACAACAGAAATGTCCTACTGTTCTGGAGGCTAGATCAAGGTCTTGGCCGTTTGTTTTCTTCTGAAGCTCTCTCCTTTTGGATGGCTGCCTTTTCACTGTGTCCTCACATGGTCATATGTCCTAATCTCCTCTTCTTATAAGGACGCAGGTCACATTGCATTAGGGCTCACTCATATGACCTCATTTTAACTTAATTATCTACTTAAAGGCTTATATCTAAATACAGTGACATCCTGAGGTGCCAGGGGTCAGGGCTTCAACATACGCATTTTGGAAGGACACAGTTCAACCCATCACACTATCTTCCCATCTTCAGAAAGGAATTTCAAAAGCCACAGAAGGGTTAAACTGTTGTTCTGTGGTTTAGCTAGAAAAGTTAAATCAGGCTTTCTTTGAAGAGAAAAGGTCCTAGCATCTGAAGTGTGGAAGAGATGTTTCAAAACGAAGAAATCTGTCAGAGATTTCCCTATTGAGGTTAGCTCAAGGAGGACATACACAAAGGAAAGAAACCAATTTGACTGCCATGACAGTACCCAAAGGAAGCTGAGAGGGTCTCCTATGCCGTCAACAGGTGGTACAGGATGGAGAGCACCACTAAGCTGGATGCCTTAGATACTCTGGACAGCAGGCGAGACCAACTGGGATCACCCAGGTTTGATGACTTCAAAGAGTAATCTGACCCAGCAAGAACATATGGCACTACTGAGGGCTGTTTCTCTTCTAACACAACCACACCATTCTTTTCTGCTTTCCTTTACTTTCAGTAACAGCAACAATACCAGCAATATAGATACCACATATTGAACTTTTGCTGCAGAGCCAGCATTGGGTTAATGGATTTTTATATATTTTCCCACCTAAGTCTCCCATTATTATCTCAATTAATAAGAACTATTAAGGGAAGAACCATTAAGGGGACTATTAATGAGAAGACACTGAAGCACAGAGGAGTTAGATTAATTATCCAAGGACCACAGCTTATAAGAGGCAGAGCTGGTATTTGAAGCCAAACTCTGGCCCCAGAGCTCTTAGCTACTTCTCTTCATTGAGCCATTCTCATGAGGAAATACAGCTTGACTAGAACAGTGTAGTGGAGAAACGCAGGGTTAGCCTCACGAAAGGCAGTGTTCAAATCCTAGTTCTACAACCAAGGGCAAGTTATTTAATCTCTCTATGCTCAGTTACCTCCTATATGACCTGGGAATAACTTATGAAAAAGTCCAATCAAAGTAACTCATAGAGAGTATCCATCATTTTTATTATTACTATTATTATTTTCTCCCCAAGCTCTATTCTGTGGTTAAATTACGAATACAATAAACCAATAAAATGGCATTAAAATACAAAATAAAGTAGTAAATGGGGGTTGCCAGGGGCTGGAAGTAGGAAACATACTGTCTAAGGGTACAAGTTGCAATTAATAGATAAATAAGTCCTAGGGATCTAATGCACAATATAGTGATTATAAATGACAATATTGTATTATTACCACCAAACTTGCTAAGAAACTAGTTCTTAATTTTTCCCACCACAAAGAAAGAAATAACTATGTGACATAATAGAGGCATTAGCTAATGTCAACAGTGTCAATCATACTGCGATATGTAAATGTATCAAATCAACATGTTGTAGACCTTAACCTTATACAATGTTATATAGCGAATATATTTTAATTAAAAATAAAATAATAGGATAAAATTAAAAATAAAGCAATGTCTTGCATTGCAAGTTCACATTAATTAGTACTACTAATTTAAACTTACCCTTTTAGCTCATTCTTCAGCAAAGGTGAAATTTTAATGGACCCTTCTTACCTCCCTTTTAAAATCACTACAGATTGCTTATTAAATTGCATTTTCATTATCCCTACAGCATCTCAATCTCTTAGGAAGACTCAATGAATAATTTAAAATTAATGTTTAATTTATTATACAGGCTTATAGCAACTCTTTTCATGGACTGATCCTTGCTAAAATTCTCAAGGCCTGAAGGCACAGGTGGCTCCATTAAAAATGTATTTCTCAGTTTTCTTGAGGGACTCTCTTTAAAAGTGCTGGGATGGGCACATTCATAGTTAATTGACAGTAGGTTATATGCTACTTTATTCACCACATTTGAAGAAACATTGCTTTTTTGGCTGATAATTAGTTGTGTGCCAATACTTTCCATTACCTGCTTTCTGGATTATAATTAAAGCATATGACATAAGACAATGTGACTGATTCAACTATTTCCTGGGAAATGGTTGAAGGGAGAATTACAGGTGTGAATCAGGAGTGGGAGAAAGAGCTGCAGAGTGGAAAATCTATTCTTCCAAATAGGGCCTTAGAAAGTTACACAAGAGTGGGACACAGAGGGGAGGCTAGGATCCGTCTTGTGCCTCAAGCAGATGCTCTGAATGGAATAATTAAAAAGATGTGGGGCACTTCTCTCTGGTTATGACCTCCTGTTTGGGGCCAAGACGCATCTTCCACTTATATATCTCCCACTTCCTGGAACAGAAATGAAGCCAAAACATGGCATGTTTTTCTGCTGAACCCACTTCCATAATCTATCAAATGGTTTATGTTTTATTTACATCTAGCCTAGCCTGAAGTCTCCTAAGACCTAAAGTGGGCCTCCTTATATGTGACTGGGATGCATTCTATTTACTGAGTCAAAAGGGTGAGACATGAAAAAATATGAATACAACTAAATATATAACCAAAATAACAGTCTGAGAAGCATTAATTCTCCCCACATTAGTACATATTAATAATTTTTTTAGTGTACTGTGTTTAAAAGTTTCCCTTACTTGATGTTGTTCAATAAGTGGTCCATCCAGCCTTGGGAAAACCTCTTTCTCTGGATGAGGGGCTCAGGGAAGCCCCACACTATTAGCCAATGTGGTTTTCACTCTACTTGCCAGACAAATGGACCATCTGACTTAGGGTTGGCTCTAGAATTATCTATCAAAATAACTTTTTTTTCCCAAACAGATGAAATTATTTCTATTAAGTTAATATGAATAATGGCCCAGGATTAAGGACAAAAAATTAGGCCATCTATTTGTCAACATTCCCTGGGGGAAAAATTAAGGATATTTTTACTTGGGCCTTATTTAGTGCAGACTATTAAAAGCAGCTGTTGAGAGCCACGATGTTGATTTCACCAATCATTATGTCTCCAATACCTAGCATAGACTCTATTAACACAGTAGATTTACAGTATGTGTTAAATAGGCAAAAAATATGTGTTTAAAGGTAAAGTTTCCAGCATCCTGATTTATTTCGTATAATACATTCAAATAGAGAATAAATGCATTTATTCTTCAAAGCATCAACTGCTTGTAAAATATGCTTGCCAAGGGGTCAGTTTGCTTTCAGAGAAGAGAAACCACTGGCTTTGAAGAAGACCTTCTTGGATGCAAATCACAGGACAGAACTCTATCCGTGGGAACAGGAGTAGGCCTTTCATTTGCAAATTTCCTGATACTCCATTCTAAAACTAAGCTATTTTAAAAATGAAACACTGGAATTTCAGCAGCAGTACCTCATTTTACAGATGAAGGATTAAAATCCAAAGGCTATAACTACAGTTGACCTTAATTGACATTACCTATTTAATGCTGAAGACCCTAAGGTAAATCCATTAAGTGTATTATCAATCCTCACCCTAATCTTGTGAGGAAGCTGCGAATTTAGCCCCCATATGATACTGGAGGAAACTGAGGGCCAGAGAGGCTAAGTGACTGATCAGATGTCACATGGTTTCAAGTGATGAAGACAGGATTTGAACCAAGGTCTCTCCAGCTCCAGAGCTCAGGTGCTTAACCACTGTCCTTCATTGTCTCTGTGCTTCCTTGTCTTCTGAGAGTCACAAAGGCTTTGGTAATGTCCATTTCTGGAATTGGCAGTTTCAGGATACAGTGTCCTCTAAGATCTCAAAGCAAAAATTCTTTAAAGAGTAGATACTGAGGGATACCTGGGTGGCTCAGTCAGTTAAGCCTCTGACTCTTGATTTCAGCTCATGTCATGTTCTCTGGGTCGTGACTGGCTCCATGCGCAGCAGGGAATCTGCTTGGAGATTCTCTCTCTGCCCTCTCCCTGCTTGCACTCTCTCTCTCCCTCTCTTTTTCTCTCTCTCAAAAACAAAACAAAAACAAAACAAAACAGAACAAAACCACCTTTAAAAAAAAGTAGAAACTATAATGAAAATAAAAGAAAGTGAACCCTTGGACGTGGTGGCGAGGGTATGTGCACTGAGGTTTACTAACCGTCACATCAAAGTTCTGATTCTAAGCTTTCAACCCTTGGGCTTCTCGGGCACCCCCCTGGTTGATTCCAGATGCTCACCAACAGGCCTTCTCTATTTTAATCAGGTTGAACTCCTTAAAATTCCTACTATGGAGTTTACATTTTCTTGTCTCTATTCCCTTCCAGAAGCTGTCCTCCCCATCTGAAATGCCGTGTTAGAAGTTAAATATGGCCACAGATTTTTTACAGCAATTCCCATAAAAAGGTGGAAACTATTTCCCCACTGCCTTGAATCTGGGCTGACTTTGTGACTTGCTTTGACCAACAAGACGTGGCAGTCGTGACATCCTACGACTTTCAAGCCTTGGCTTCCAGAAGCCCCAAACCCTCTGCTTTCACCCTCTTTGAACACTGCGGCCATGTGAGCAAGCCCATCTGTGAGGATGAGAGAGACCACACAGAAAAGCCCAGCAGTAAGCTATTACAGGATCCTTTACTGAGGCTCCAGACTGAGCAAAACCATCCATGACCAGCGGACCCACCAACAACTGCAAACAAATGCAGAGTGAGATGAGCCATCCTAGCTGAGCTCTGCCCAATTGCCAAGCCAAAGAACAGTGACAAATGAGTGACATCTTAAACCCTTAAGTTTGGGGTGGTTTGTAAAGCAGTAGTAGATATGCTAACACATGCTTTCTTATTCCTTTTTCCTAATATGTCTACCACATTCTTGTAGCCTGAACTTCAACTTCACTCCTCCAAGAAATTTTCTCTGATGAAAACTTCCCCTGCAAAGCCAGCCTCACTCACGTTTAAGATGATGCTCTCTAAGGGCACAAAGACCTAGCTGCCTCCTAAGTACTTTACCCATCTACTGGCTGATGCCTGGGATCTCACCATTAAAGTTTAATTACTTACATAAAAACATAAATGTCTATTAAATTTTAAGAGTCCGTGGAAGGGATAACAACTTTTGTGCTTTTGATTTTGCTCTTATTATAAAAGTATGCAGGAATAGAAAGCGACCCTAACGTAAGGTCACTTTCCCAAAGAGAAAAAATAATTTTTAATGGTTTTGACCAGTTTGAATATAAGCCTTTAAGGAGGGATAGCAATGAAACAGTTATGTATCTAATTTCAATGTTTAATTAATTAATTAAATTTAACATACCTATTTAAAATAACATTATATAAAAGAACATTCGATTTAGAAGTATTTCTTTCTTCTACTCTTGGATTCCGTGAAGGTATTTAATTCACATTAGTCATATGTGTCTAGTGGCAAGTACTCCCCATATTACCAGTGACACTTTTTGAGCCATACGACAGTTTTCCAGATGGAAAACTTCATCCTTCCTCACACCTAATTTGTATTTTTTAAAACTGTAATGCTGCCATTGAAGTTTTTATCGCAAGCCACAAGTACCCATTCAAAAAACACTAAGACAATGATTTGTCTTATTCATCCTCCAAGTGTATATTCATGATCTTCACAGGGGAATCACTTACAGTATCACTATGTAAGGGACTTTCGGAAAGCTGGTTTATGATGACATCTAAGGCTTGCAATTTAAGGATCTTATTCCAAAGAACAAATTCATTAAATTCATGTCATATTTCTTTGTTCTTTTTTTGTTTAACCAAAAGGCCACCATAATCATCTAAAAGTTCATGATTTCTTTTTTTTTTTTTCCTTCTTTTTAGAGAGAGGTAGAGACAGAGAGGGGTGGGGAAGGGCAGAGGGAGAGGGAGAGAGAGAATCTTAAGCAGGCTCTACGCCCAGCCCAGCACAGGGCTTGATCTCACAACCCTGAGATCATGACCTGAACTAAAATCAAGAGTTGGACACTTAACTGGCACCCCAAAAGTTCATGATTTCTTGATGTCATTTCAAGCTAATGTGTTTTCTCCAAATTGTACTTTGCAGTTCAAAAAAAGTCAGAGAGAGCATCACATAATGCAAAACACTGTGGAAGGATGAAAATGTAAGGCAACTCCCCCTTTCCTGAGGGAAATATTTTGGGAGAAAACCAAATTTCCTTATCTGATATCTGTTAATACAGGCTCATTCTAGAAATTTCAGACAACGCAGAAAATTAGACAGGTAAAAATTAAAATAATGGATAATGCTACAATAGGAAATCATCATTTAAACATTTTGGTTCATTTTCTTCTAGATCTTTCTCCTATGCATGATTATATATTACATTAAATTCGATCAGCTCTATCTCTACTCAACATTATAACACGAGCATTTCCCTTATTAGAAACTCTTTGTAAGAAAGATATGTCATCATGCACTCAACCACCCTCCTATTACTGTACATTTATATTTTCTGGGGAAGGGACAGCATCTCAAGCAAACACCAGCCCCTCGTACCCTAGTGCAC
The DNA here is from genome assembly GCF_017311325.1 of Ursus maritimus. Classification (NCBI taxonomy): domain Eukaryota; kingdom Metazoa; phylum Chordata; class Mammalia; order Carnivora; family Ursidae; genus Ursus; species Ursus maritimus. Next base: position 84,495,856 of record NW_024424452.1, read on the forward strand.
ATGGTTTTAGATTTTTTCTTTCAAACTTTATTGAGCATCTACCCATGTAAAATATATTAAAAATGAATAAAAGTCAGTTCCTACCCTCAAAAGAGAGAGACCTGTAAACAACTGCATCATATATGATAAGGTTTCATGGAAGACTAAACATTTGAGGATTTGGGGGCTTTTATTGTTTGTTTGTTTGTTTGTTAATCGCTTGTTTTTAGGATATTAAGACTTAATTTTGCAAATGTTTGCAAAGTCAAGAGAAACCTACAGGAATCTTTCCCTAACTAGATTTCCCAAACCCAGCACCTCTGCTATGTGGAAACCAGCTGGACCACACATTTATTATGCACCAGCTGAAAGTTTCCAGTACTGGGGAATTTTCCCTGAGAGCAGGTTTGGATAGGGGTGGAAACTGCGTGAGGGCACCTGGGCCTGAAGGGATGGGATGACAAGGAAGCCAGGTACAAGTACCAACTTGAAAGGCCAAGACAAGCTCTGCCACTCCCACACTCACCAACGTCTTGCTTTGCATTTCCAGGTCCCACATGCACCACAGTGACACCCACTACCTGTGCTCTCTGGTTCTTTAAAATAGGCGTGCTTTATCTCCCTCCAATGAGTTCTGGAGTTCAGTGGAGACAACCACGATGTAACAGTACTGAACCCATACCCTGGGTTTGAGGCCCAACTCTACTACTGACTGTGGGTTCTGTGTGACCCTGGGTAATTTCCCAGGCTACTTCGTGTACACATTTCTGCCCAAACCACCTGACTCTCTCTGTGTCTATAGATATGGTCACAGACAAGTAACAGATGCGCCACTTCTGGCCACACTGACCCTACAGATTCCTCACCTCAGATCTGTTTCTCGCTTGGACATGGCACCTGGGATGTCACAGTTTCTGACTGCCTTACGGTGATGATACCCGGAACTCACCACAACCCACATGACTCGGTCTGTTTATTTTTCTCCATGGCGTGGGTCCCTTTCTGAAATGATCTTTTTTGTTGGTTTACTTGCTTATTGTGTGTCTTCCTATCAAAATCCACCATGAGAGCAGGAATCTTGCCCAACACTAACACAGTGTGCGACAGACACTAAAGATGGAACGGTGTGAAAGAATAAATGAACATAGACTAAATGTGACTCCAGAAGGTGGATAAGTATGACACAGCATGAGGTACTGGAGAAAGAAAGAACACCCCTGACCTCCAAAGCTCTCAGTCTAATAAGAAGAGAGAATAAAAAACAAAAGAATTACAATACAGCGTGAAAAGCATAATCACAGATGTATACGTAGGAACAGAGATGATACAGAGGAAGGGACCTAGACAGTTTCTGAAGGAAGTGATTTCTGAACTTAGTTTCAAAGAATTAGTGGAAATCTGCCAGGTAGGTAATGAGGGAAATCCTTTCAAGAGGGCCCCTTAGATCTCTATTCTGACCTAAACATTGATCTCATTTCCCTTCCCCATGGAAACTCAGGGTTAAAAATACCCTTGAAGATCATCTAGTCCAAGATCCTTAAAGAGGACTTTGCATTTTTAAAATATGTCTGCAAATTCTCTGATACTCATCCCCTCAGTGCAGCCTAATTCCCATCTCCTGGAGTGTGGGCTTCGTGACTCATTTCTAACCAAGAGAATGTGGCAAAATGGTGAGGTGTGACCTCTGAGGCTAGGTCATAAAAGGTCATAAAATGTGGCTTCCATCTTACTCTCTCTCTCTCAATCATTCTAGAGGAAGCCAGTTGTAATGTTAGGAGGACACAAGAGGCAAAGTATGGAGGCCCACAGCCGGTGAGCCTTTCTATACACAAATTCCCCAGCCCAGTTGGGCCTTCCAGATGATAGCAACTGTGATCAACATCTTGGCTGCAGCCTCTTGAGACCCAGAATTCCACACAAACAGAAACTGCAAGATGATAAATGTTTGTTGTTTTAAGGCACTACATTTGGGAGTGATTTGTTACACAGCAATAGATAATAAATAGGCGGCCTCAGACAATTTATATGTATAGGAATGATAACTGTTTGCATTTACCCTATCAGAGATTAAAACTGAAGAGTGTTAAAAATATTTATGTATTAATTCATTGAAAACAACAGTGATAAATATATACAGTATATGTTAACATAGAGAAAAATAACAATTTTGCAAAACAAAAATTAGTTACAAGAATGGCATCATTTTATATTTTTACAAATCTTCTTAATGCCCAATTTAATGGGAGATAGCTGGATTCTCATATATATGTCTGCATTTAATCACTTGTAAAATCACAAATCAGTAGCTTCTGAAAAACTCCTCCATATACTTGTAAGACAGAGCTAAAAAGGTCACCGATCTCGTCAAGGCTCTCTACAACACCCATGACTAGTAGATGCACAGGTCACACGTGAGCATGTCCAGTGAGTAGGAACTCACTAGTTCCCCAGAAGGCCCACCACTCCCCCAAAACATCGCTGGGATTGGAAAGGTCTTCCCTCTGCCACAGCACCTTTGCTCTCCCATTAGTCTGCTGATTCAGAATAAGTTTAATCATTCCTATAAGGCCAAGACACTTAAATGGTTTATTTTAAGGGTTATTCATAACCCTACAGTTTACAGGGTACTTTTGCCCATGTTCCCTTAAAAAAAAAATCTTTAAGGTAATCAATTGAATTCTGAATGAATATCTCAAAAAAATTTATCATGAGTAAGGCCCTACTGATACTTTCAAGGACCATATGATCTGTTACCAGAGACTAAGAGCCCTAGAGTGACTGTTTTCAGGTATCAGACTGGCAGAACTTACAGATGACATAAGGGATGGGATAGTAAAATTAAAAGAACACTGAAAACGGGGCGCCTGGGTGGCTCAGTCATTAAGTGTCTGCCTTTGGCTCAGGTCATGATCCCAGGGTCCTGGGACCAAGCCCCGCATCAGGCTCCCTGCTCAGCGGGAAGCCTGCTCCTCCCTCTCCCACTCCCCCTACTTGTGTTCCTTCTCTCGCTGTCTCTCTCTCTCTCTGTCAAATAAACAAAATCTTAAAATAAAAGAAAATAAAAGAACACTGAAAACAATCAGCGCAACTTATCTATTTATTATTTTTTAAAGATTTTCTTTTTAAGCAATCTCTACACCCAAAGTGGAGCTCAAACCCACAACCACGAGATTAAGAGTTGCGTGTTCCACAGACCGGGCCAGCCAGGTGCCCCTCAATCGGTTCACTTTAAAACAGAGATTTCTCTTTTCTGCTTAAGGCACAGTCTTCTGATTGCATTAGACATCCAAGTCTTGTGTTTTAAGTTCCTCCTATAGCATTTTGAAAGTTTCATGCATGCTTCCACACGCCTCTCATACATATTTTGGGTTTAGCTTTTCACCAAAATTGTCCCCCAGGTCCCTGTTTAGAGATGACGTTGGAAATGACGTCTGCTGGTTTGTGAGAATGGAAAGACAAACTTTGTGGCTGGTTCTGAAACATAGAAACAAGCCTGGAAACATTTCCCAAAAAATTATCCAGGATAGAGAATAAAGTTTCTCTTCATATTAACCCTAAACTCTGAGGAGAAAGAGCAGTGCTCAGTCAGATTTAAAACTTGAGTTTGAAATCCTCTCATATCCACATCAAAATACTTGGCACCCCACACACACACACACACAAAGCACACTGTTGGTGGGTAGGTAAATTGGTGCAGCCACTGTGGAAAAAAGCACCTCAAAAAATTAAGAATAAAATTACCTCAAAAAATTAAGAATAAAATTACCATATGAGCCAGCAATCCCACTTCTGGGTATCTATCCGAATGAAATCAGGATCTCAAAGCACTGTGTGCACCCTATATTCATTGCAGCATTACTCACAATAGCCAAAACCTGGAAACAATTTGAATGTCCACTGACGGATGGCTAGAGAAAATGTGATATATACATACGATGGAATGTTATCCATCCATAAGAAGGTAGGAAATCCTGCCCTTCACATCGACAAACCTAGAGGGCATTATGCCAAGCGAAATAAGCCAAAGACAGACACTGTATGATCTCACTGATATGAGGAAGCTAAAAAGAAGTTGAACTCATAGTTACAGAGACTACAGTGGTGGTTACCAGGGGCTGGAGGGAAGGGGAAATGGGGATATGTTGATAAAAAGATACAAGCCTTCAGTTATAAGTATTGGGGATCTAATGTACAGCATGGTGACCACAGTTGATAATACTGTATTGTATACTTGAAAGTTGCTACAAGAATAGATCTTATGTGAGCATTCTCACCACACACACGCACACAGAACAGGTAACCACGTGAAGCGACAGATGTGTTAATTAACCTTATTTCTAGTAATCATATCAAAATACGTGCATATATCAAATTATCACCATGTGCACTTCATCTTACAATTTTACTTGCCAGTGATACCTCCATAAAGCTGAAATAACACAACAAAGAAAATGAATATATGGTTATAAAGAAATCATCATGTTGTGTACTTAAATAACACGATTTTATTTGCCAATTATATGTCAATAACTGAGAAAAAATAAATAATAGGAGAACAAAGAAATAAAAGTGAGAACAAAATGAATTGAATCTATCCAAAAGCCATTTGCTGATATTTTCAATGTCCTAATTCAGAAGGATCCATTCAGAATAGGTACTTCTATTACATTACAGGATTAATGGAACATAACATCGTCCCTGAAAAAAAATTTTAATTACTATCACTCAATTCAGGGAATTGATTCAGCTATTTATTATCTTCTCTCACTGTATAATAGAGGAAAGTTCAAGATTAGTATTTTACTCTTGATAGTAACAGCTAACATTTATTGAGCACTTACTATATCAAGGATTGTACTAAGTGCTTTTCAGCTTTAGCTCATTTAATCCTAATAACTCTACTCAGTATCATTGTTATAGCCATTTTACAGATGGGAAAACAAAGTTTAGAACACAGACAGCTAAGGTCCCAGAACTAGGAAATGGCAGAGAAGGAACTGCAAGCAACCTATGAAATGCCAATTTCAACCTCTGAATCAAAGCACTGTAAAAATCTAGTAGCACGATAAACCTTGAATACGTTTGGATTGGAATGGTGATTTTTTCCAATTTGATCTTGGAAAGGATGAGCTGAGAATGGCCTGGCAACACCAGAAAAAAAAAGCCTTTGACTTGTTACAACATGCCTATTATGTAGAAGACCTTGAAAATATTGACTTTAACAGCGATTGAAGATATTGAAGATATTTGAAAACTAACAAAATGAGAAAGGAAACAGTAAAAAACTGATTTGACTGCATAAGAATACTACTATTTAAAGCCATCTGTGTGTTTCCATCTACATGTACTGTATGTGATATCAGATTGCACAGATTGTGCGCATTTATTACATATGTTTTATTTATAGCAACAAGTTCTTCCCATTGGACCTCTCAGACCACACTTGAGTGCAGAGAAGTGTCACAGTATGGGCTTGGGTCCCATCCTCATCTGGGTCGAAACCTGCTGCAACTTTTATTGGCTATGTGGCCTTGGACAAGCTATATAAATTCTCTAACTTCAGTTTTCTAACCTGTAAAATGGAGACACAAAAAGTGAAGGACACGTTTTAAATCTAGGGTTTAATACATGTAAAACACATAGTGCTTTGTTAACTAAAAGTTGTATCATTATAATGAGTAATAAGCATGGCCATCTGATCAGTTGCGAAAACTTGAAACAGTTTTGCTTTTTTAATTAGAGGAAAGCATTATCCTCACCTCCATCTATTCTGCTGCTGTGTATCTAATTTATAGTCTCACCTTCCCGCTGCCCCCCATGCTGGGACTTCTATATCCTTCAGCAAATATAGTAACTTGCTAAGAGAGGAAAAGAGAATAAACAGAGCAGAGGGCTGGAATAACAGAAGAATGAGAATAAAAGGTGGAGGCTATTTTTAAGATTCTAAAACAACCTCCACTGATACACTGCAGAAATAGATCTGGCATCGTGAACAGAGAAGGGACTTTTCTTCGTGAAACTTCTGGAGTGAAAGGGCGAAACGTTTACAGCAATGAACTAGCCAGGGATGGTGGAGAAAAGACCTGTCCACTCCGCAGACAACACTCCTGTCTGGTCACACAGAAAAACCCAGCGTCCAGATACAACCACGCTGATTCACCATCAGAACAGCCAAGACATCTAAACTAGGAACATGTGAACCCAGAGGCATATTCTATGGGATTTTAAAAGACTGAACGGGGAGAACCAAGAGATACCACTCCAGGGCTTGATACTGGCCTTAAACATATGGTATTAAACACGTATAAATTGGAGAGAACAGAGACCATCAGCAAAGTGTGCTTGAACAAATTAAGTGCTCAGTAATCTGTGGGAAACTCTAATGTCTGATACTCCTTTTATTAAAGGGGAGGAGAAAGTAGGTCAACAGATCTCAGCTTAGAAAGGAGAGCCGGCTGAGCATCTGAGCCTGTTGAGATAAAAGAGGATGCTTCTGGGGGCCTAGAGGGCAGAGAAGCAGGGAATCCTCCCAAGAACCTGTACGGGGGTCTTCATGAAGCTGTCATTTGCGTTTAGAAGAGTATTTATGATGTTTGAGATTTATTATTCAAGAAGAATATTGTCAATGGGTAGGTAGTTGGAGAAACACTTATCATTGACTCACTGTTTGTTCCTGGGAAAGCTATTTAATCTTTATCACTTTAATTTATCTGTCAATATAATATAGGAAAAACTACAGCCTCACCCTGCATTTCAGAGATATGAGAACCGCACAAGAGGACCTCCGTCCATTAGGAGAGCCGCCACTCGGGCACGGATAAATTCTCCCGAGTCCGTGATGAAAATCTCTGTTCTGCCACAACCGCCTGTGGAGGAGGGAGGGGTGGACCGTGAACTCTCATGTGGAAATTCAAAAAGGAAAAACGAAAAAGAATGGGTGAGAGCACTCAGTGGCCTGGGGTATCAAAGGAATTTAAGACAAATGAAAAATACGAAAATACAACCCTTCTCCCCCCCTCCGCCATGCTCCTTCTGATAGGCACCCAGGCAAGCTTCCACCTCCAAAGGCTTCCTCTGAGACTCCTGTTCTTTCAGGGCAGGCCTCAGCACCTGGGCAATGTCACCATAACTGTCTGGCCACAAGGTCACTTCACTGTGCGTTTTTTCTTCCCCTTTACACCCCTAGCCACCCTATTCCCTAGGTAGTTCCTGCCCTGCCCTACCGCAGCCCATTTGTTCTAGCACAGACTCCTGTGCCTTTCCTTGATAGTACTTAGCCCAAGTTCCAATTATATACTAGTTTACTAAAGTAATGGAGGCAGGATCCATGTCTCTGGGGTTCGTTACTACACTGTAGCTCCTAATACTGTCCGTGGCACGTAGATGGCACGCAATAATACGTTTTAAATGGATGGATGAGCAAATGGCTGCCTGACCCCACTGACTGTCTCAGGCAACCTACTCATGGTCAGGGGTAGCCCGCACCCCAGGGGGTTTGTTTATTGTCCCTAGGGCTTGGCGTGGAGGAAAATGTACTTAGGAGTTGAGTGCCCCCAGAAGGACTACTCCCCTAGGAAACAAAGCAGCCACTTCTCTGGGAGGGTTCCTGTCCTCCACTGTGCCACTGTCCCTCCCCGGACTGCAAGAATAGGAATAAATCACCATTCTTCAAAAGGAACCCCCTCTCTTCAACTACCTCCTCCTTACTAGAAACACCTCCAAGCATTTTCAGTGGTCCACTCCTTCCTGCCTGCCCCCCATGCAGACAAACCCTGCAAAGGAGGCCAGCAGGCCGGCTCTCCTACTCCCCTGTGGTGGCAGGTCTTCTTCAGGTAAAAGGAAATGGCAATATGTTCAAATTAATTTTAAAAGGATTCTGTGATTTGTAGTGATATCTAACAGAAAAAAATAAATGTTTTTAAAATAATCCACCCCATATTAGTTTTGAGGTTCCTGGATGAGATGCGCTAAAGTAAATAGTCTCTTTCATGCTAATGTAGCAGTGGAGGTGAAATGCTCCCAACAGTCATCTATGAAAACATAGGTATTTTATTCAGGTCCTGCTCTAGATCTTTATTTTCTAGATCTCCTTTATGTTCATCCCCAAGAAACATATTCACATTACCTAGGAAAAGATACAGAAGCTTGGTGTGAATTTTTCTAACTGACTTTGTCACCTATCGCATGGTTGCTTCTTCACCTGTTATATTTTCTGTTCAAATATATGGAATTCATTTTCGAGTTTCCCAATTTGGGCCTCAGATTTTGACATCATTTCTCAGCATGGAGAAAAAAAAAGAACAATTAAAATATGTGCTTGCTCACAGGTTATTCTGATCCTGAGAAAAGTATTTGCTTCTCTTTAATCCTCCCTTATTAAGTATACTTCTAAGAAGTGACTTCATGCATCTTGCAACACACCGCACCCTTTAAAGTGGAGGCTTCCGTCGTCGGAGCGCTGACTAAAACCTCCTGCTGCTTTGCATAATGCTCCCCGAGCCCTTATATTAGAAAGAAGATAGGCATCTGCCGGGTGCCTCTTATCCTATCAGTTCCCAAAGGCACAAAGCATAACCTGCATGTTGTGGGCTCTCTATTAAAGCAGGAGAAGCCATCGCCATGTCATTTTAAACTGTTGTCAACTTTGCTTCTCTACTTACAAAGCCACCCGCCACCACTACGGAGGTCATCCAGGGCTCTTGACTCAGACCTGGATCACTCTCCCTCCGTTGTTACTTCTGCACCTGTGGGAGAGCATCTTAGCGAAGAGGCTCCTGGGTGAATTCACCTCTTCTTCTCATTACCACTCTTCTCCAATATTAATCGTCTTTCTTTTTAGTCTGAGGGAAATGTGTCTAGCAAAACTTCAAAGTTTTTTACTCGCTCCAAAAAAGCTCGTAGAACAAGGATGTCAACCTGGATTAAGAACATATTCAAGCAAATGCAAGTTACACGATTTTTCATTTCTTTTACCCAACTTTAGCTAGGAAAAATACCAGGAGGGGCTACAAAAAGAATGAAGATTATACTGAGTCGTTGCTGGAATTCCACAATTCTTTGTTATTTTTCCCTTAATCTGGCTACTTCTCAAATATCCTTTACTAGTTCCTCTCTTTGACTCCTTTTTTAAAATATATTTTTTAAATAGCTAATGCTGTTAAATTGTGACATAATTTACATACCATAAACTTGACATGTTTTAAGTGCCCAATTCAGTGATTTTTGGGTAAATTTAAAGTCACGCTACCACGCTACCACAATCCAGTTTTGGAACATTTCCATCACTTCAAAAAGGTCCCTTGTTTGCGTTTCTTTCTTAGCCAGGAGCTTAGTCTTGGACCACTGCTCTTTATACTCACATCCTAGATGATCTCATCTGGTCTCCACATTTTAAATACCAGATGTATACTGATGATTCCCAAATCTATATCCCCACCCTGAACCTCTCCCCTAAACTCCAGACTCATCTCCTCTTAGATGTCTAATAGGCATCTCAAACTCAGCATGCCCAAAACTGAGTTTTGATCTTTCACTAAAACTGCTCCTCCCACAATCCTAGCCAGTTAATAGTAATTCTTTATTTCAGTTGCCCATGCCAAAACCCTGGGAGCCATCCTGACGCCTTTCTTTCTTCACAACCCAACAGCCAATCCACCAAGAAATCCTATTGGCCCTACCTGTAAAATACAACCAGAATCCAGCTACTTCTCATGCCAACTCTACTAGCAGCTGGGTCCAAGCAACCACATCCTCCCCCCCCCCCCCCCCGGATTACTGCCACAGCCCCATTACTGCTTTCCTGCTCCTGTACTTCCTCCCTACTTTCTATCCTCTATGCAGGAGCCAGACTGTGTCACAACTCCACTCAAAAACCCTGCGATGTCTTCCTATCTCACATAGAACAAAAGCTAATACCCTGACAATGGCTCACTGTCCACTCACCTCAACTCCTGGTGCCATTCCCCTTGTTCACTCTGCTTCAGTTTCATTGGCGTCCTTGATCTTCCTCAAACACATCTGGCTCAGAACCTTGGCACTGACTGTTCTTTCTGCCTGCAAGACTCTTCCCCAGGAAGCTGTTTGCCTAATTTCTTTATCTCCTGGAAGTCTTTCCTCAGGTCTTACTTCTCAGGGAGGCCTATCTCCATCACCCTGTTTAATACCATAGACTCCCCCCTGAACTCTCAATCCTCCTTACCTTATTCTGCTTTTTCTCACTGAATAGCATTTTCCACTCTTTAACTTGATAAGCTGCTCTTAAATTTAATAGGAAAAAGCAAAGGGCAAAGAAGAGCCAAGATAATTTTGAAGGAGAATGAGGAAGGAAACTACCCTCATCAGATATAAAACTTACTATAAAGCTGCAGTCATTAAAAGGGTACAGCAATGGTGCAGAGATGGAAAAAATGGGACCAATCAAATAGGATAAAGGGCCCAGAAATAAACCCATGTCTACATAGGAACTTGGGATATGACACTTTAGCATCACAAATCATTGAGAAAGAAAAGATTATTTAATAACTTGTGTCAGGACAATTGGCTTTCTGTTTGGAAAAAGATAAAATTAGATGTCTATTTTACATCATAAACAAAGTAGATTCCAGAGGGATTAAGGGGGCTAAATACAAAAAGAAAAACTCCCAAACCTTAGAATAAAATATAGGAAAATATATTTAGGACAGTCTGGAAGTGAAAGTTTTCTCAACAAGACAAAAAATGCACAACCATAATAAAACTCAAAGGCAACCTATGGAATGGGAGAAGATATTTGCAAATGACATATCCAAAAAAGGGTTAGTATCCAAAATATATAAAGAACTTTTACAACTCACTTATCTAAAAAACAAAAAATCCAATTAAAAGGTGGGCAGAAGACATGAGCAGACATTTCTCCAAAGAAGGCATACGGATGGCCAACAGACACATGAAAAGATGCTCAACACCACTCATCATCAGGTAAATGCAAATCAAAACCACAATGAGATATCACCTTACCCCTGTCAGAATGGCTAAAATCAACAGCACAAGAAACAACAGGTTTTGTCAAGGATGTGATGAAAAAGGAACACTCAAGCACTGTAGGTGGGAATGCAAACTGTGCAGCCACTGTGGAAAACAATACAGAGATTCCTCAAAAAGTTAAAATAGAACTACCCTATGATCAGTATGCACTACTGCGTATTTATCCAAAGAATACAAGAACACTAATTCAAAGGGATACACGCACCCCTATGTTTATAGCAGCATTATTTACAATAGCTGAGATATACAAACAGCCCAAGTGTCCACTGATTGATGAACTGATAAAAGAGAGGTGGTGTGTATATATACATATATATAGAGAGAGAGAGAGAGAAAGAAAAAGAGAGAGAGAGAAAGGTGGTGCAAATATACAATGGAATATTACTCCGCCATAAAAAAGAATGAAATCTTGCCATTTGTAAGGACATGGATGGATCTAGAGAGTATAATGCTGAGCAAAATAAGTCAGTCAGAGAAAGACAAATACCATATGATTTCACTCATATGTGGAATTTAAGAAACAAAACAGAGGATAGTAGGAGAAGGGAGGGAAAAATAAAATAAGATGAAATCAGAGAGCTAAACAAAGCATAAGAGACTCTCGGGGCGCCTGGGTGGCACAGCGGTTAAGCGTCTGCCTTCGGCTCAGGGCGTGATCCCGGCGTTGTGGGATCGAGCCCCACGTCAGGCTCCTCTGCTGTGAGCCTGCTTCTTCCTCTCCCACTCCCCCTGCTTGTGTTCCCTCTCTCGCTGGCTGTCTCTACCTCTGTCAAATAAATAAAATAAAATCTTAAAAAAAAAAAAAGCATAAGAGACTCTTAACTGTAGGAAACAAACTGAGGGTTGCTAGAGCGGAGGTGGGTGGGGGGATGGGGTAACTGGATGATGGGCATTAAGGAGGGCACTCAATGTAATGAGCACTGGGTGTTATATGCAACTGATGAATCAGTAAACTCTACCTCTGAAACTAATGATACACTATATGTTAATTAATTGAATTTAAATAAAATAAAATAAAATTTAGGGGCACCTGGGTGGCCCAGTCAGTTAAGTGTTTGCCTCTTGATTTTGGCTGGGATCATGATCTCAGGGTCATGAGATCGACCCCATGACCAGCTCCGTGCTGGGTGTGGAGCCTGCTTGGGATTCTCTCTGTTCCACTCCCTCTGCCCCTCCCCCACCCCATGCTCGTGCATGCTTTCTAAATAAATAAGTAAATAAATAAATAGAATGAAAATGTTGATATATATGAACAGGCAATTAATTTACAGAAGAGGAAATTTATGAACATATGAAATATGGTCAACCTTACTAAATGATATGTAATTAAAATGATAATGATCTTTAACTGGCTCCACATAAAATAAAAGCAAATCTAATAATTCATAAAGATGTAGGGGGGAATGAAACTTATACACCATGATGGGGTATGTAAATTGGTCTAACTACTTAGGACAGCAATTTGGCAATATCTAATAAAGCTGAAAATGTATGTATGGTACAACCTAATAGGTTCATTTTTAGAAATGTACCTGGAGAAACTTTCATACATACACACAAAATTTCATACAAGCATGTTCATTGCAGCTTTGCTTGTGATTGCAAAAAATAATGGGAAATAATTTAAATGGCCATCAACAAGAAAATGTATACATAAATTGTGATATCACATGCATTAAATTCATCGTAACAATAAATTTCAAAAACATCACTGTGAATTTTTTAAAAAAACAATGCACAAAGCCATATATTGAGAATATTCATTGTGTTAATTTTTATAATAATATAAAATATTACTTATAAATACATCTAAAAATGTAAGCCACGCACATGGAAAAAATACATAAGCTTTGTAGTAGATCACAGAAACAGACACAGTCTTCCTCCCGTCCTAGAAATCCACTCCCCCTTATAATATTTACCACTGCTTCCACCAAGAAGCAAGGTCTACTTCCCCATCTCTTCATTCTGGTGTCTTTGTTGACACTCATTTTCACCAACAGATTGGAGTGGAAGCAATGTTTTGCCAGAGGCCCTACAAATTTCCATTCCACTTTCCCTCTTAGAACCTCTCTGTTACCTTGTGAATAAGCCTGAGCTAAGCTGACGAATAATGAGCAACCCATGGCCAGCCAATTCGATTGCTTCAGCCTACAATCAGCTAACCACCACACACATGATTAAGACCATATCACAACAAGCCAGCTCCCTGTTGACCTGCCAGTTGACCATAGACACATGAGCAAGCCTCACTAAGATCAGCCCGCCCTATCTCATATTAGTAGAACCACCCAGCTGACCTGTAGACTCATGAGCAATAATAACTGGTTGTTGTGTTAAGCCACTAAGTATTTGCAGTAATTTTTACACACAGCAATAGTTTAAGTGCTGCATACACCATCTTCAAAACAATGACCTCTTAGGAGAAAGGGAAAGAAAGAGTATTAAGGAGAGACAGACACCTTTACCTTTTACATTGAACTTCTTAAGGATTTAAAAGTCCTCAAATCCTGTGTAAAATCTGGATTGCAGTAACCTGAGAGTCTATTTTTTTTCAGAATTACTCGGAATGCTTGAAACGTTGCCTAATTTGTTTAAAGAAGCATGCTACTATTCTTTCAATTTTTGACATATTCATCTGAATAGAGTAGAACAAGACATAACTACAAGATTTGTTTCATCACAGGGATCTCATGTAGACTGGCTACACAGAAACATGGAGATACTAAACCTTGACTTATGTTCCTGACCTCATGAGCTACCATGACTCAGACTGACTAAATATTATGATCACACCTCATTCTGTGGTAGCATATAAACAAGAGCTATGAGAAAAATATCAAACCCTCAATTAATCAAAACTCAAGAGACACATTTTCTTTCATGAAAAAAGAAATCTATTTTTGGGAGGAAACAAAGACAAAATGTTATCAAAGATATTCTTTGACTTTCAGATTAAGTGCCAGCATCAGCACTGAGTCAACCTAATCTTCTCATGTTCAATATTAAGATAGGAGAGTAGCTGTACACTTCTGAGAAATATTTTCATCAAAGGCTGAGATAAAAATGGGCTTCTATTTGATCTTCATTTTACCAAAAAATTAATTTCACTGTCCATCCCATCTAGCCATGCTCCTTTTATTGAAAGAGTTGTTTCTTTCTTTTCTTTTCTTTTCTTTTTTCTTTTCTTTTCTTCTCTTTTCTTTTCTTTTCTCTTCTTTTCTTTTTTTTTTTTCTGGTTCTTGCTAAAATGTAAGTTTCACAAACACAGGCATATTTGTTGAATCACAAGGAAGAGGGTTTTGGTGAAGACGAAAGAATGCATGTGAAGCCCTCACAGTTGACCATGGGCATTGCTTAGCTAAATGTAAGAGTGAGTTCACCTATAGCCAATATAAGTATCTGGAAGATGTGAACTTCTGCATTGACTTCTGTCGGGTGTAAATTTTTGAAAACTTTTGAATAAAGTTAATTATAAGAAAAAAATAGAGTTGTTTATTTCAATTTTACTGCAATATAATTCCAAGATTAAAAAATTTCACACTGTAAAAGGATTGGGAGAAGTATTATAAAGAATCTATGCAAAACTAGATCTATCCATTGTGTGTCAACTATATACAAAACAAAAAATCAAAATAAAAAATAAAAATCTTTACTATTATTTAAAAAAAAAAAAAAAAAGACTGATCCATAAATCCCAAGTCCCTAGTGCACCCTGCTTAAAAAGTTCACGAATCTTTACATGCCAAGAGATTTCTAAGGAGCTAGTGTCCCTGGTTTTGATAGGATCCTTTCACCCTAAACCCCACAATCTAATTAAATGAAGAACTCAGTCTGTACCTAACACATTGTTCGAAAACATAGCAAGAAATGACCAATCTCTCTGCCATTTAGAGCCAGGAATACAAACACTTCCTTTACATGGAAAGTAATGGATAGAGTGAAACTAACATCATTCCAGATGGCAAGAGATGAGAAAAGGCATTTGTGGCCAAAAGACAAGGTCAAGGGAGGGGATTTGGAAGAGCCTGAGGTGAGACACACTGACAAAACAAAGTAGCAAGTGTATGCTCTGTGGCGAATCAAGTCACATATGAACCAGGTCAGCAGAACAAATCAAGGCTACCCAGAGCAGAAAACGAATCAATCTCATTTATAAACAGAGTTGTAGGACTAACCATTTCTAATCTACTTATCTATTAAATAGATTAAATGCCCTCTTCTCTTTCTGCTTCTACTGTCCATAAGTGTTTATGATACAGTTTGTTATCAGCTTTTTAGGTTTAATTTCTAATATAGAATGGCTATAGAGCCTCAAGAATAGTAAGTGTGAAGGCCAATCTGAAGAGTGAGTCAAACAGCACAATCTCCTATCTCAATATTTGAGAAAACAAAAATCAAAAATATGTATCAATAATACTTAAAATGTGAATAGAGCTTACTATGCATTATCTGGCATTATTCTAAGGACTTCATACATATCGACTCCTTTGATAATATAATATCTTTGTGAAAACCAATACTACCATCACCCTCATTTTACAGATGTAGCAACTGAAGCACAGATCCTACATAGTAATTGGTAGACCTGAGATTTGATCCCAAGCAGTCTAAATCCAGAGCTTGTTCTTTAACCACCATACTACTCTGCTCTCAAATAGACAAAACAGGCATGTAAGCAATTTGAAAGGAAGAAGGAAGGAAAAAAAAAAAAAAAAAAAGCCCTCAGGTACCAGACAAGGAAAGAGTTTAAGCTTATGTCTTAAACTTTGAAAAGATAAATCTAAAAAAAAAAAAAAAAAAAGAAATAAAAGGAATTAAGAGTGTCTACTAGCCCTGTTTTTAGTTATCAGAAACAATACTGAATATTTTGAGTCAAACAAATCCACAAAATTCTTGCTAACCCCTCCCTCTTCTCTCCCCACTCCTCACCCCCAAAATTTAGAGCCACATGAACCGAAAGAGTGCGTAGGCTTGGTTAACACTCCAGGTCTTTACCATTTTCCAGGACTCCATAAAGAAATAGAAACTGAACTAATGCCTGAAAGAATCTGTCCAAGAATAAAATGCACTCCCAACCAGTTGAACTGATCTTTAGTATAGAATATTTAACAAAATCTCAGATGAGAGAATGGGGCCCAGGTCTTCAGATAAAGACTGCACATAGTTCTAATCTCACTATGTAGCTCATAAGCCATATTCTAAATGAAGAGAAACAAATCTCCGATGAGATGGAAAGTGTCCAGAAGAATGCACCTACGTCAGAGCAAACTAAAGTTCAGTCCACATTGAAAGGTAAAAATTTTTGACTTAGCAATGACAAAACATACACACACAGAGGATCAAAAAATAAAATAAGATTCAAAAATGATTTGTTGAGTTAAGAAAACTAATTGAGCACCAAATCCTCACCACTGGAGTAAGAGTCTACAAACTATGACCCCTGGAACAAATCCAGGACACCACTTATTTTTATAAAACTTTATTGGAACATGTATTGCCTATGGTTGTATTTATTGGAACATGCATTGTCTCAACAGCAGAACTGAGTAATTACAGCAGAAATCACATGGCCCACCAAGTGTCAAATATTTACCAAGGGGCCCTTTGCAGAAAAAGTTTCCCAACACCTGCATTAGAAAATTAATACATCACAAACAAGCTGGCCCTCCTGTCCTGAGCTCTTCTACCCCACCTCTGTGCTTCTGCTTTCTGGTTATAACCTGACATTGAAGGCACACTAATGTAAATGCAGTATGAGTTGGTGGCTCGCACTTCCGGCCTTCAAACCCAGCCCCTGAGAACTACCATAATTACATGCTTTGAAAAATGTATACTTCGCACCCCCAACTTCAGCCAAGCATCTTTGATAGTATACGATGGTAACATCCAACATTTGTTTAGCACTATAGACTAGGTACTATTGTGCGTTCATAAAACGGGGAAAAAATGATAAAGGTGGAATACAAATAAATAAAATTTAGGTGATACTACCTCAGTGGATAATACTCCCTATTGTATAATAATCCTCTTTTATTGATCAATCTAAAAATGAGAAAATGAGGAAGCAGAAAAATTAGGCTCCAAGTTTACAACACTTTATTCTGCTTCTTTAAATATGTTTTGTTGGAAGCATCTTTGTAGTAAACATTTTAGTGATTCATTTACATTATTAATGTTCAGGAAAAAATATCAGGCTGCAACCCTGATTATTGAAAATTTAAAATTCTTTCAAAAGGTTATAAAGCACAGTGCAAAATTATATGTTACTACTTTAACCTTGGTTAGAAATAAATAGAAAGCACATTTTATTCTCACTGGCCAGTGGATGGAAATCTACAGCTTTGAGGGAAATATCCCACTGAACTAGCCTACTACTACCTCTTTAAACCGCCAATTCAAGCTTTCACAACTCTGCTGCGTGTTTCTTATTACTGAACAGCTTAAGTTTACTTACTTGAAAATAATCATAGTCTCATATAGAAAGTAATTTTTGTTCAGAAATAAAATTTCTGAATATGCACATATGTCGTTGTAATATTGTCACTATTCCGTATGTTCTCTATGATCACTACATTTTGATTTTAATTGCATTCAAGCATCAAAATGATAGAATATACTTAGACGTTGTTAACTAATCAAACATGTCATCATTTATTCTTCAAATATTTATCCAACCCAAACCATGCTCTCTAGGCACTTGGACAAGGTGCTGGAGACCCTAATGAATGAGCCCCAGGATTTCTGGAATTAAAGTCATGACTACAGACGAGCTAGTCCGAGATGGATATGTAAAACAGGAGTGGAGAAAAATTTTCTTCTCATATGTGAACTCTGATCATTTGGTAGTTTCCTGAAGCATTTTTGAGAATTCTAGGATAACATCATGGATGAGAGAAAATTGCCAAAATCAATTCACAGTGTCTGCTATTGGGCACACATGATTTGGTTCATACTGTATATTCATGATTTCTTTCTGCAGAAAAAAAAAAAAAAAAAAGGACCAAGTATGGAATACCGGATATTGATATTTACGATATGAGTGGAAGAAGGAAAAAAAGCAGCAGAAAACTATTCCACAGCAACAGCAACATCAAAGATGCTGAAAGAAAGAGAGTATACAGGAGGAAGTAGACGATAGTGTCAAATGTCAAAGTCCTTGAAGAAGGACCTTTGGCAAATTGTAATTCCTAGTGACTTTCCTGAAAGCAGTTTCAGGAGAGTGAAGGAGTAGACACTTAAGCACAGAGGCTAAAAAAATAAGGACGTGGATACAATCAACATTTTTCTAGAAATCTCAGATTCCTCATACTTCATGCTGCTCCTTAATATATAAAAATGCGTATTTGGTTCTGGGATGATTTCTTTATTCATAACTATCTACCCTGAAATTGCAATGTCTAGGCCATGTTCATCCGGTATATCCAAAGCTCCACGATACCACTTTTCTTTAGAAACACATAATTCTAAAACTCTGTCTTATGCCATTCTGATACTACACTCACACACCTACTTTGCCTTCTTTGCTAATTTTTTTACTTCTGTATTTGCTAAATATCATCTTCTGTTTCAATATACAAAATATGCCATTACTTTACAATATTTACAACTCCCAGGATATCAGATTCACTCTCTTCAACTGAAGTTCAATAATGAGTTTTGGGTCTCCAATATCTAATTTATTAATCAATATTTTAGGTTTTTTAAAATCCTTTTACAATACATATAAATCCTGAATTGGGCTCGGGAACTGCAGTGTAATTAATTCACTAAGGAATACTTTATCCAAGTCATACTGCAATGCAAAAGGAGAAATAAACATGATTTCTCAATGTGAATATTCACTAAAATTGGAGACAATTTTGAACACAATTTATAAGAGTCGCAATGCCAAACATATAATAGGATGAGTACAGCCAAACCCAACAGCATGTCCATGGCCAATTTGCCACACCTCAGTGGTGAGAATCTTGAAATACCAGTGTTTCCACTCACACATCAAGGCTTGTTCTAGGGAAAGGATTGAACATAATGTTTCAGGTTAATCTAATTTTCCCACACTTTTATACATCTGAAGCCAAAAAAACAAAAATTAAATCAGTAGTCAGACAAACTAAAAGAAGCTGAGTTGGGTGGAAATAAACCATGAACAGAGAGCTTAGAGTTGTGCCCTAGTCTATTCTCTACTCTGAAGCTGATGAAAATGATTGACTTGCCTGGTTCATAGTTTTCACATGTAAAAAATGAGGGAGTAGAGCTAGATGATCTCTAAGGTTCTTTCCTGTTCTGATACCCTAGGCCACTGTGAGTCTACGAGGATAGAAAAAGCAGAGTAAGATACCAAGAGAAATTACAACACTGAAGATCAGCCTCAAATTCAGGCAACAGAAGAGCCCCTGTTTTAAAGATTAGGTTCGTACTTAGGACATTTAGGAAAACTGCATTTAAGTTCACTCAGAAACAAGTACTGGGCAGTCTTTGGGGCATTTCTTAAGCTGCAGGGCTATTTTGAAGGTAAACTATAGTCAACTGAAATGTGCCTGTATAATCAAATCATCCTTGTACAAGCAAGGAAGAAGGAAATGCCAGTCCATTGCATCATGAGTCATTAAGTGAGTCACTTCAGCTATGTCAATAACTTGTGTAACAAGAAAAAAAAAATCCGTTGTTGTTAAATATTAGGGTAAGACTTGTGACGCACAGTCTAAGAGTCAAGATCGCAACTTTGTTGGGGCACATGCAAACTCCCGGCTCATTACTTCATGATTATACCTTATTACATTAAAAATGGTTTTTCCTTTTATTTCTCTGATAAATATTAAGGCTTCATTTGGGGGTGGTTCGCAAACCTACAGCAGTCTAAAACAGTCTAGTAAAAAGTTCCATTCTATCAAGCCAGTCATAATTCATTCCCTACCTGAACGTTAAAAGAAATCTTTTAACTTCATTCTCAAAGACCAGTATAAAAAGGTTATCATACGAAAGATGTAAGGTCAAACCACTTGGTTTTTTAGAATCACCAGGTGAAATTCAGTTCTGAACGGATATATCAAGTTGCAGTTTGCACTGACCAAAATGTTGAAAGAGTACCTCACCATATTTGCCATTTAAGTAGTAATCATCATTCAGTTTTTACTATGCTTCAATTGCACCTAGCATTTCACATAAATTATCTCATATAATCCTCACAGTAATTTGGGGAGTAAATATCATTATCCTTATTTCACAGATGAGGGAACAAAGGCTTAAGGAAATGGAATGTCAAAGTGGCAAAGCCAGGCTTTGAAGTCACTTCTCTTAACCTCTGTGGGAGTGGAAGTGTCACAGATAGGTGTGCAATTGTTGAATTCAGGCAAATAAAAACTTGCTTGTTCTTGCAAAATCAAGACAAGTGAAATTCTACTTACCTGGTGGCACTTTGGAATATCCATCAGGCACTCAATACATGTTTAGTGATTGACAGCTGACTGATCAAGCCTGGAATTCTATGAGATCATCATCAAAGATGAGGAGAGTGCGGTTGTGATGGCAACTGGGTCAGACAGGCAGAGAAGGTGTCATGATCCTTGTCTTACAAAGGAGCATTTATAGGGGCTCCTGGGTGGCTCAGTCAGTTAAGCGTCTGCCTTCGGCTCAAGTCATGATTCCAGGGTCATGGCTCAAACCCCATATCGGGCTCCCTGCTCAGCTGGGTGTCTGCTTCTCACTCTCCCTCTCCCTCTGCCTCTCCCCCCAGCTTGTGCTCTCTCTCACTCACTCTCTCTCTCTCTCAAGTAAATAAGTAAAATCTTTAAAAAACAAACAAAACAAAAAGAGCATTTACAGAAGCTCAGTGAGGGTAAATAATTTATAGAAGGGCACACAGCCAGTTAGGAAAGAAGCACAGACACAAACATAGGTCTTCCAAAACCAAGTCCAGTGTTCTTGCCACAGCCCCATGCAACCTTCCCGAACAGGGTGCTCTATCTAATTCAGTGAGGGCCATTTACCTGTTTTAATTTGTTTCTTAGATTCTTAATGATGTACCAAGACTATCTGGGACTTTCTTCCAATCCCAAATATCCTATTAAGTTATATTTTTGTGACTTTGAATATAGCCATGAACTAGATGCAGCACCACTCTCCTACCTGGCGGAGATGAACTAAACCCTCCTACCCACAGAACCTAGAAGTGACAAAGTGTTTGCACATGATAAGGTAGTGATGTTATTAGTGCTTCAATATGACAGAAGGAGATGGTCATTCACAATGAGGCCTTGGAGTCTTTGCAAGGAACTCTGTAAACGTTTGCTTAATAAGTAAGTGAATAAACACAACCATAGCGACCACTTACAGTTTGGCCAGTGGTCTCCAGGTTAGCCAGTACAAATCCCAAAGGGTATATCATATGATCCAGGAGGTTATGAAAAGCAAATATTAAAATTTTTACATAAAAATTTTATCTTTTTTAAATTTCTATTTTGTATTACAATGCATATGATATTTAACTTGGTGGTACATGTAAATAATTTATGAATAAATGTATAAATATAAACACATAAACATTAGTATTACATACATAAAAGGTCTTAGTAATGGCGGTACATAATAAAAAAATTCTGGAAACTTTTGATTAAGATCAGTTCAGCTGCCTTGTCCTCTGTGAGCCCCAGAAGGCCTCCAAAACACCACCTGTAGTGGTTTTCAAATTTTAGTGGGCATAAAAATCATTTGGGTTGCTTGTTAAGAATACAGATTACAGGGTTTCATCCCTATATATGCTGACTCAGTAGATCTGAGGAAAGATCTGCATTTTTAACAAACAACAGGTAATTCTGTGGCAAGTGGTCACAGGGGAACACTACCTCACACGGCTGCAGGGGACTGGGGAATCAACCCCTCCCCCACCATCAACTTCCAGATACTTCAATGTAGTTTTTTTTTTTTTTTAAGATTTTTTATTTATTTATTTGAAAGAGAGAGAAGGAGAGAGAGAGAGCGCGCGCAAAGCAGGTGAGGGGCAGAGGGAGAGGGAGAAGCAGCCTCTCTGCTGAGCAGGGAGCCTGACTGGGGCTGGATCCCAGGACCTCGGGATCATGAC
This sequence comes from Ursus maritimus, assembly GCF_017311325.1. Classification (NCBI taxonomy): domain Eukaryota; kingdom Metazoa; phylum Chordata; class Mammalia; order Carnivora; family Ursidae; genus Ursus; species Ursus maritimus. The sequence continues at coordinate 84,517,937 of NW_024424452.1, forward strand.
CTGAGCCGAAGGCAAACACTTAACCAACTGAGCCACCCAGGCGCCCACTTCAATGTAGTTTTGAGAACCAAGGGGATCGAAGTTCTTCCAGGTAGGAATAAGTGCGTATTTGTTGCGAGCTTAATGTCTTGAAGAAAAAATATAATGACAACAATAATAATAGTAACAATAATAGAATCAGCTACCACTGATTGAGTTTAGCGTAGGGTTATTTCTAATCATCACAATAATCCCACAAGGTTGCTATCAACAGCCTCACTTGACAGAGAGGAAATGAATCTCAACAAGGTTAAGCAGGTTACCCAGGATTTTCCTTTACTTTTTCTGAAAATTTGGAGGCCTACCAGAAGAAACTTCGTTTACAATTTCCCAACAACCCACTGTCCCACCTGTGTGGGGAAAAATTAGGCTTATGATCTTGATCCTTTTTCTGCAAAATCACATGATTCAAAGGTTGTTGAGAACCACATTTCCATGTCTTCATTGCCAGTCTCTATCTTGTCTTTGTTCACTGTGAATGATGATCCCCTTCAGTCACATTAACTCACTAATAACATTACTACCATCGTGTGTAAACATTTTGTTATGAGCTTGAAAAGCCCACAGATGGTTTATCTATAGTCTCCTGTATAATCTACCCACAAACAAAAGTTAATTAAAGAAGAAGACTCTTTTAAATAAAAACACTCAAATATTTATGTAGAATTTTATTTCTCATGCCCTCATCTTTAAAATGAAAGGTTTGGGGCGCCTGGGTGGCACAGCGGTTAAGCATTTGCCTTTGGCTCAGGGCGTGATCCCGGCATTATGGGATCGAGCCCCACATCAGGCTCCTCCGCTATGAGCCTGCTTCTTCCTCTCCCACTCCCCCTGCTTGTGTTCCCTCTCTCGCTGGCTGTCTCTCTCTCTGTCAAATAAATAAATAAAATCTTTAAAAAAAAAATAAAATGAAAGGTTTGGGCTAAACACTTGCTCAAATCCTTCTATCCCAAATGTTAAAAAAAAAAAAAAAAAGGATAATTTACCACTGCTTTCAGCAATGCATAACGGTCATTTATTTAAAAGACATCTCCTAATTTCAGTGCCATAGCCACCTCCTGCATTCCACACCTTCCAGTGTGGACTCATTTTCTTCCCAAGTCAAAGCAAGTTAGACAGTCACCCTAGGACATACATCCTGGGAAAGCCACTATATAGTGGCTGTTAGAGGTATGAAGATATGAAGCAACTTAGTGGTACCAAGAATCTGTAATTTACAATCTCAAAAGTCCAATTCCAAAAGCTACACTAACTACAGTCCTACCTTCTCTCTCAGATTGCTCACTTTGAGGGAAGCTAGCTGCCTTACCATGAAGATACTCAAGTAGGTCCACAGCCAGGTTGAAGGCAAAACAGAAGGAACTAAGGCCTCCAGCCAATAGTCATATATACACCTCATGTGAATGAGCCACCTTGAGCCAATGATGCACAATCTCGGAAGAAGACCCTGGAGCCCCCATTCAAGCCTTCAGATGATTGCAGCTCTAGCTGACCCTTAAGCTACAACCTCATGAAAGATCCTAGGCCAGAAATACCCAGCTAAGCCACTCTCAAATTTCTGTCCCTCAGAAATCATGTGAGATAGTGATGTTTGTTGTGTTGATCTTAAACACACACACACACACACACACACACACACACACACACACACACACCAGCAATAACTACTAGGACTTGCCCCTGAAATAGAATGCCCAAACCACCCCCTCAGAGATTTGCCCCAGAAAGAAATCTGTCCTGGACACCAAAACAATAGCTGTGTCTTGTTGACTCCTGTCCCTATTTCATCAATCCCCAAATGGTTATCAAGAACTAACATACCTCTTCCTTCTCACTGCCCTCCTGGATCTAATCAGGAGGAGAATGGTAAGTGCTGGGGCAGCAGTGGGTCTGGTTTTTTAACCATAAACTCATTGTTGAGTGTTGGCATCTCACATCAAATCATTCTGACCCTGTTCTCTTCACCAAGCTTATACTAAGTGGCCTACAGCTACATGGAATCCACCCACAATAAAGACAGCATGACCACTGATTTCTAGCCTCTAGGAGATTCTTAGAGTCTGCAAGGAATTTAGGTTGGCCTGTGTGGTCTGTTGGTGTGACATTCATACTATTGGGCCGTTGTTTCTATCCTACTCTGTTGAGATTTCTAGGAATTTACACAAATAGGTGCCAAAGATGAACTATGTATTTCATTTTGGCCCAAAAGGAAGCAAAAAGGATTCTAATTATTCAAACAAGGAATCTGTGAATCTTTGGACCTTAATGATACCTCTTTGTGACTGTAAATATAAGCAGCAAGTTCTTTGGCTGGTCCAGGATGCCAGTATAATAAGATAAATATCAGCCTTGTTTTCACTTGCTCCGTATGGGCCTGGGGGCATAGCCTCACCGCAAAGTCCATTCTCAGACTTCAAAGCAAATTCTGTTGCGAAGAAGTGATGCCTTTGGAACTGAAGAATGAAGCTAAATATATACTAGTATATAACGATGGTTGGAAAGACTTTTTTTTAAACTTCCTTGTCTAGGTTTTTCAAATCATAGGTTTTCACTTTGAAATGTGTGCTGCCCACATGAAATGACCCCGATATAACCTAGTTGCTTTTTCAATAGGGGATTCTCCTATTTTACTGTCCTTCATCTTAATTTTCACTGAGTTTCAAAAATATGAGTATTTAGTGATTCGTTACCATTTAATTTCCTAAACAAAAGGCAGAGTAGGAAATAACTTTTGTTGTTTTTAGATTTTAGTGGTTATGTTTCTTTGTGCCACAGAACTTTCTTAACTGCTGGCAATGCAACGCAGAGAAGCCGTGTTGCTCCCTCCTTATCAGGCTACTGGTGTCCATCTATACCACTTCCAAACAGATCCACGTTGAACCATTCTGCCACTAACCAGCTATCAGACACTGTCCCTCAATTTCTCTAATATTGGAAGTTTTGGACTACACGGTGTTTAAGTTTCCTTTCCATGGTAATATTCTGTAACCCCCCCCAAAAAAAGTTTGTTTTTTTTTTTTAAAGAAAATCTTGCTAAAAATTAACCTTGCAGTTACAGTTATAAAACTTAGGTTGAATAAAAATAGTCTAGCCCAAGATAATTCTAGATAAACTTCCAACATGCCCTTTGATTGTCTGTGTGCTTTCAGAGAACACAGCCTCTCCCTTCCACCCTCTGAATCTCCCACTCTCCAAGAAAGGGCTTCCTTGGTTGAACAAATTTCAAGATGAACAGAGGGGGGAAAAAAAAAGAACACTATAGCACTGCAATAATTTATTACAGTAGTTTCTCATCTGGCCATGGCCATCCTATATGAACTGGCAGGAGAACAGAAGTGAACAGTGGGACATGTTCTGGTTCCTGTATATGTGGTCCTTCTCTGTTCATCAAGTATCTTCCCCTCCTTTGATAATATTCTAGGACTTATTCTAGGTCGTATTCTAGGTCCCTGTCCTATTCATCAGAGATCATAAACTGACCACCTACAGACTTTGTTCAGCCTACAGAGATGTTTTCATTATCCTCTACATTCTAGAAGGACCAACCATCCCAGTTTGTCCAGAACTCTCCCTGTTTTAGCACTGAAAGACCCACATCCCAAGAGACCCCTCAGTCCCTGACAAACCAGGATGGTTGATCACCTAATTAAAAATATTGGCCGAAAGGGGCACCTGGGTGGCTCAGTCTGTTAGGCGTCTGCCTTCAGCTCAGGTCACGATCCCAGGGTCCTGGGATCGAGCCCTCACATCTGGCTCCTTGCTCAGTGGGGAGCCTGCTTCTCCCTCTGCCTCTGCCTGCTGCTTCCCCTGCTTGTGCTCTCTCTCTGTCAGATAAGTAAATAAAATCTTTAAAAATAAAATAAAATATAAAAGTGTTGCCTGAGAAGTTTTGTTGTTGTTTTTTTTAATTAGTTGCCAAGATGTAATTATCAGGTGGTTTCATAGAAAAATCCAGATTTCTGGATTCTCTTTAAGAAAATGAAATGGCACCATTGGGCCCTCTTCCGCGGCAACAATCAGCAGGAGCTGAGTAACTGCTGCCCATTAGATAAGTCACGTTATTTCCAGGGTGCCACAGGCCTTGGCACTCCACACTATTTCCCCAGAGGCTGAACACCAGCTATTCATCGCTGCCCTGGAGCTATTGCTTTTCTTATGGTAAAGGAGAAAGTGAAACATTCCCTATATCTATGTCTCTCTCAGAAGGGCCACATGAAGGACGTACAGATAGGAGAAAACACATTCTTGTACGTGGAAGTGAAGAATACTCCCGCCTGTTAATCGACCTGGCCCTCCACACCCAGTACATGACCAACTGGACCCTTTAGGCACTGACGTCCTGACTTGCATAATAGATTCTGTCATTTCTAGTTGTTGGCTGGTGAGTTTAGTATTTTTACTCAGGAATTCGGCAGTGTTTTCCTACTCGCTCAGGCCGCTAGCACTGCAGAAGCATTATTAAACCACGTCTTACATACTTGATCCTTTGTGACAGGAGCTCAATTTCTGTCATTGCTTCTGTCTCCTATAAAAATCAGATAAACTTTATTTTCCTCACCAGGGATTTCTTGAGTTTCAGCCTCTCTAATTAATTTCTGTGCTTCATTAATCTTGAATTCACCAAGGACTCTAGGCAAACATATAACCTGGGGCTGGCAATCAATTTTAATATTCTTTCACACGGGAATATTTTATAAAATCGTCATCTCCTCCATAAAACAAAAAAGGCAATCTTTACATTCTTGTCTGTTTGCAGGGAGTTGATCCTCATCTATAAACCCTGAATAAGCAGCTAACCTGGAGGGAGCCAAGGGCCGCGGCTCCACACGGGCAGGGATGGCGCCCTTTTGAGCTCACCATTTTAATCCCAGCAAACAGCACGTGTCTGGCCCATAGTAAGCACTAGAGCATCATTAACGGAATAAATGAATAACTGCGTGAATAAATAAATACATGTTGCAGAAGAAGGACTGAGATTTGACGTTGGGAGGATATGCAGTCAAATCCCAGTTTGTGATCCCAGCTCTGCCTCTTCGTAGCCAGATGTCTTTGAACAAGCAATTTCTCTGAGCCTTGGTGTCCACATTGGCGTAACAGAAATAATATCTACACCTCAAAGGGAAGCCATGGGGATTAAATGAGAGAATGTTCAAGGCCTAGTCCACAGCACGAACTCAAAAAGAGTAGCTGTTTAAAAAGTCCTTCACAAGGAAAATTGGAGAGAAAGAATGGAAGAAATTCTCAAGCTATCTTTAAGTGTGAAGTACTTAAAAGGAAGAATTTAAAAGTTGTAGAGAGTTTTAGGTTTCCTAAATGTGATAAATAAAATAAAATAAAATAAAATAAAATAAAATAAAACTGATAAAGCATATTCTAAACTCTTGATCGGGTTTTTCTGTATCTCTATATTTTTAATCAAGCAAGGGCTCCCCAGTTATCACTTCATACTAATTCTATTTAAAGTTAGATTTTTAACTGTGTAAAACAGATAAACCAACGACATCTATCATTGCAATGAGGTTTTAAACATTGAAAAGCATGCAGATGTAAAGTTAAGAATAGAAAAAATTTGTGGGTTTTATTCTTCCAATAAAATGAATTAAATAATACATATATATCCACTGGGTGGTGTGAGACGATTGATGCACACAATATATTTTACAAAAACAGATTCATTCAAATAAATAAACCTTTATGGATTTCAAATAATAAAAAAGAAATCGAGTAATGGATTTCTTGCTTAGCCAACATAAAAATTGCCAATCTGAGATTCTGTGCAGTTTAAGCCTCTTCTAAGACTTGAGTTTAACCACTGCTCTAAACTGGAAATAAATGTACACGGCCAGCTATGAAGAACCGTGCTCAGCCTGAGCAATCTCACACTTTCTGAGCTGTAAGGTATAAACAGTTCTGCTGTCCAGGAGATCTCAGATAATGGCTTTATTGAGCTTGGTTTGTCTGAGACTGATGCTTTAGGGCCCTGATGCTATTCACGGTCACAGACAAGCTACCACATCTTTGGGGAACAGTGATTATTTCTGAAGTTGTGTGAACACTACCCATCAGTACTGTGTATAAGAGACTCTTGACTGTTTGGCTGGTTTTTTAGTATGGCTTTATTGCCTGGCAGATATAAACTTGAAGATTCATTTTCTTTTTTATCCCTCATCTCTCCATCCTGCCTTACCACCACACCTGTGTTCTAGATGGATTGGCCCTCAGCGTTCATTCTAACCTCCTTCCGAAGTGCCTCCTTGTGCTGCAGAGACTGGACAGTGAAAAGCCACATCTCACAGACCTGTTAGCAGCCAGGGTTTCAGTTTTAATCATTCCACTAGTCAGAAGCCTGAGAGCTGGAAGATCAAGTAAGCTGAAGGACAAGCTTTGGTCATTTTGCTCTTTCTTTTGGCCAACGCTGAGGTGACGGTACCTGGTTTTTCTGGGGCAGTTTCCTGATCTTGACAGCTCCTGATAGTGCTGACCTTCTCATGCTAGCTTTGTGATCATGACAGTGGTGCTTTGGTCTCAGAGCCAGCAGCTGGCACTTCAGCTTCCTGGGTCAGCAAGAGCGAGGTCTTGTGAAGGAAGAGCAGCCTCTCCCTTGGTGGTCCAGTCTGTGTGTGGCTTTCCAGGTTGTTCTTGAAAGCTCAACCTGGAGGCTGTTTCTTCAGCCCTCTCAGGGATTCTGTAAGCCACATGCTGTAGTTAATCCCTTTCTGCTTAAGCCGGCTAAAATGGATTCTATTCTTTGCAACTGAACCCTGACAGACACAGCCCTTCACTCCTAACTACTGAGAATCTCTTCCACGCTGAAATTGCTTAGGAGATAGGCTAATTCATTCAATCAGCACACAAACTATGGGCCTGGAACTGTTCTAATTATGGGGCTGCCATGATAAATAAAGCAGATAAGGTTGAGGGCTCAGAGAGCATTCTTTTAAGAGAGAAAGACAGAAATTCACCATGTAAACAAATAATAATTCAACATACATGAAACAAATAATTGCAGAGATAAACGTAGAGAAGAAACTAAATCACAGTAACATGATACAGAGTATCTCTGGCAGGCAGGGCAAGTCATCAGGGAAGGCCTCTCTGAGCAAGTTACATCTGAATGGGGACCCAAGTAACAAGCTGGGGTCCACCATGTGATGACATATGGATAGAGCTTTCCAGAAGCAGCAACTGAAAGAGAAAGACAGGAAGGTGAGAATGAGTTCAGGATGTACAAGAGGCAGAAGAAAGGCTGGTATGACTATAGCTTAATGAGGACAGAGGCACGAGGTAGGAGCCCATTTCATTTATTCATTCATTCATTAGATATTTGCTAAGCACTTACTATGCGCTGGGCTCTATTCTGGGCACTCGCAGTACAGTAGTGAACAACAGAGGCAAAAATTCCTGTTCTCATGGAAGTTATATTCCAGCAGTGAGGAAGGGAGGTGAATAAATAGGTAAAACACATATTGTATTAGATCAGTGGTCCTCAACCAGAGATGATTTTTCTCCCCAGGAGACATTTAGCAATGTCTGGATATATTTTCGGTTGTCACAACTGGGAAGAAGAAAAGAGCTGCTAGTATTTAGTGGGTAAGAAGCCAGGGATGCTTCTAAACATCCTACAGAGCACAGAGTAATCCCCAACAACAAAGAATTATTCCAAAATGTCAATGGTGCCAAGGTGGTGGGGCGCCTGGGTGGCTCAGTTGGATAAGCGTCTGCCTTCAGCTCAGGTCATGATCTCAGGGTCCTGGGACAGAGTCCCTATCAGGCTCCCTCCTCAGTGGGGAGCCTACTTCTCCCTCTCCCTCTGCTTACTGTTCCCTCTGCTCAAGCTCTCTCTCTCTCTCAAATGAATAAATAAAATATTAAAAAAAAAATAATGCCAAGGTGGAGAAACCCAGCATTTTGTGGTGACAATTATAGAGAAAAAAGTAAAGAAAGGTGATAGGGGAAAACAGGGGCAGCGCAAGTGGGGGGGAGTGCAGGGCAGGGAAGCAGTTCAGGGAAGAATGCAGTAAGAATATAACATTTGAACAAAAACCTGAACAAGGCAAGGCAGTGGGCCGTGAGGGTATCTATAGGAAGAACATTGCAGGACAGGAAACAGCAAATGCAAAGGCCTCGGGGACGGACATGTCCGGCAACCTCCAGGGAGAGTGATGTGGCAGGGCCTCGTGAGCAAGGGGAGAGGAGCAGAGATGAAATCGAAAAAGATACCAGGGCCTGAATCTCTGCTTGTGCTCTGAGTGATTAAGAATCAATTACTAACTCAGATCAGTTAAGGACCTTTGGGCAGAGCAGTGACATGATTTCTGACTTCATTTGTAAATGGATCGCACTGGCTGCTGTTTGGGAAATGATTCATAAAAGAACGCGGGCAGAAAGCGGGGAGACCAAGTAGGAGACAGTTAGTGGATTGTGAGAGAAGGAGAGGTGGTTAAGTCTGACAACCAAACTATGGCGTGAGCACATGGAAGGCTGAGCTGCTGTGTTTGGTGCTGGGGAGAAGCAGGGGGATGGGGGGCAGTTTGGGAGGCAGTGGAGATCAGCCATTCTGTATTGGACACGTTCAGTCTGAGATCCCTACTAGAAATCCAAATGAGGATGTCACCAGTGATAGAATATGAGTCTGGATTTTAGGTGAGAAGCCTGGGCTGGGTATGTAAATCTATTGGAATCGATGAATAGTTGGTATCTAAAGCCACAGGTACACAAATCACTAAGGAACTGAGTACGGAGAGAAGTCTGAAGACTGGAGAGCTAAGCAGGTGGCCCAGGTTATGCAGAACATACATCAAACTGCTAAAAATATATGGTCAAATATTTTGATAGAAAAGACAAGTTACAGGGCACCTGGATGGCTCAGTCAGTTAAGTGACCCACTCTTGATTTCAGCTCAGGTCATGATCTCCAGGTCCTGAGACTGAGCTCTGTGTCAGGCTCTGTGATCAGCTCGGAATCTGCTTGATTCTCTCTCTCCCTCTCCCTCTGCCCCCAGCCCCACTCACACTCCTGCTCTCTCTGTCTCTCAAATAAAATAAATAAATAAAAACTTAAAAAAAAAAAAGACAAGTTATAATTTTAAATAGGAAGGCTGAGAAGTCAACTCAACACAAAGAAGAAACTCTTCTGAAATAATAACTCCAACTAGGGGAGAAATCTTATTTGTTTGCAAATATTTACTATTCACCAAACTCATCCTGTAAACAGCCTGTAGCAGAAAGCAATGCACCTCTGTATCTGTAGAAGAATAAGAATCTATCTTGCAGACTGAACTCAAGAATGAAACACCAACCCTGTTTGGGGAAGGCAAAAAAGCCCTTTGGCAACTGGCCCTATTGCTCTCGCAGCTAGGAGGAAGGCAAGGAAGTGAGTCAACATGGGACTATAAGTCGGTTAGCCCAAGATTTCGTTCTTACCCTGCAATAAACAAGCCAGCATTGAGAAAGCTGCTATTTATCCTTGATGGAATATCCCATGGGTGTTGTTGGTGCAATAGTAATAGAATTGAAAGTGATTCTGTGCTTTGCCTACTCTCCTTTCCATTCTTGTCTCAAAAAATACTCACAAATATACATATTTATTTCCGTGGAGTGAAGTGAAGATTGTCCATTATACACAAAGGAACAGAAACATCAGAAGGGGAAGTGAGCTGGCCCAGTCACCTTGTGAGTCAGTGGTGGAAGGGGCAGCGTTCTATCCCGTGGCTTAGCCACTGACCATATCCCTCCCTCCGTGTTCAGTAAGCAAACCCAAAGAAACATAGCAAATCTGGGTCTGGACTACCCCAGGAAGGGGGCGATGAACAAAAGAGCTTACATTCGGGCCATGAGTAACCCATACGGCACATCCAGGGAATGCTAATCAAAAAACCTCAGACTTAATTGGGGTGCCTGGGTGGCGCAGTCGTTAAGCGTCTGCCTTCGGCTCAGGGCGTGATCCCGGCGTTAAGGGATCGAGCCCCACATCTGACTCCTCCCCTATGGGCCTGCTTCTTTCTCTCCCACTCCCCCTGCTTGTGTTCCCTCTCTCACTGGCTGTCTCTCTCTCTCTGTCAAATAAATAAATAAATAAATAAAATCTAAAAAAAAAAAAACAAAAAAAAAAAAAACAAAACCTCAGACTTAAAACTTCTGCAAGTATGCCAAGGTCCTCCCTCCTAGATGGCATTTGTATTCTATAGGATACTATCTGGGCTACTTGTCTTTTTGTTCCTTTTAAAAAAAAAAATCTGAATAAAAGTACTTTAAAAATGCCTCCTTTGGATATTTTTCAAAATAAATTTGGTTTAAGGTTGCTTTCTGGAACTCTATTTACTTCCTTTCTTTATTCAGTATAAGATTACTCTGGGGACAGGAAATATGGGTTAGTAGGAACCTTCTGTTGAAAAAGAGAACTACTAACATCATCTTTGAAAAATCAAAGGGTGCTATAATCTACATTCCCAAAAGCAAGCCCTTTAATGGAAGGCTCCACGCTGCTGTCTTCTGGGAAATAGAGTCCTTAAGCAAGTAACCTGAATTCTACTGCATTATTTTCCCATGTGATAGAACTTTGCTTATATTCTAGGCCGTTCTTGGAAAGGTCTTTCCAAATTTTACCCACACTTTAAGGCTAAGCTCACAGAGTATTTCTTCTCTGAAATTTCCCTGATTATCCCTCCCAGGCAAAGTGCATCTTGTGCCTAAATTCGTCCACTAGACTGAAATGTCCTTAAAGCCAGGATTCTATTCAATGTTATTCGGGCCTGTATTCTTTCTATAGTATCTAGCATGTGCTTTTGCACAAAAATAGGGAAATCTAGAAGGAAAAGGTTATTTGGCTACCACACTGAAGGGGATGTTCCTGGATGATTATAAATATGTGCGGGGAATATATAAATATGCCTAGGAAGCCTACTACCAAAATGGGTATTTAAGTATATTCCATGTCATGATAGGTGTTCAAGCAGAAAGTAGATGATAACTTTTGAGAGATGCCATAGAGGAATTCTTACAGCAGATGGGGAGGTAGATCAGATGACCTTTAAAGCCTTTCCAGCTCTAGATTTCAAAATGATGTTTAAAAGGTTTTGCCTTCACTGAATACTCCTGTTTAACTCTTGCTTCCATGGGCACTGCCTCTACAGCAGGAACTCCTGCAGTTTTTCGAAACAGCCTGATTTAAACACCCCAGTTTACAGTTCCTAAAGAATGCATCCCAGGAGCCTTCTAACTTTGATGTAATCCCATCCTGCCTTCACTTGGTCGTCACAGAGGCCCAGGATTCACCAAGTCCACAGGAAGCTAGACTCCTTAACTCTCAATCCCAGATGCAGGAATTCAAGTTTACTTGCCATTTTTGTCCTCACTTGCTCTGTGTGCTTGACCTCTGCAAGCATAAGTCAGATCCAGAAGAGAGTGTGAGAATGATTATTCCAATATTTACCATTGTTGCTCTTTCTTCTCTATCTCGTCAGTTGGGAATATCAAATGGACTTTTGGTTATCGCCATTCTTGCCCAATAGGAAGTGCCAGACTAATGGCATAGAGAAAAGGTGTCAGAAAAGGTGAAAACATGCTCCTCGAATATGCCACACTTCCTGATGATTAGTGCTCCTTAAGGTAGCATCACTGTCGGGAGCACACACACAAAACACTGCTGAAAGGAACTATGCCCAAAACTACAGAGGAAGGGGCATTTCAGGCGTCAGTGGGGTTTGGAGACTAAATTAGCAAGAGTACTTCTTTGCTGTCTGTCCATCTGTCTATCTTTCTGTCTATGTTCTGATCACAGCATATATCACAACAATGCTAGTCCCTATGTGTTGCAAATGTAAATTTATATAAAGCAAGCAGTTGAAGAGATGCAGGTTAATCAGGACCCAAATAGCAATGTTATAATACAGTAACCTGTTTCTTTATCCTAATTTTTTTACTACTTTGAAAGAAAAAAACTGATAAAGCAAAAAATACCATAACAGACCTGTCACAGTTTTCTTTTTACCAATCTACTTCACAATATAAATCTTTTTGTGAGATTAATACAACTTTCCCCAGCTAGAGATTATTCTTGTCAATATAAGGATAAACGCCTACATATTAAATTCGGAAGCACCATTATCACAAATTAGTTAAAGTCATTTCAGCTAATTGAAAAATAAGTTTTCCATCTAAAAATGCTCTCTGGTGTTTTCAAGAGCTTCTTTGCCCTCATTGGGAAAATGGGACCTGTCTCGGTATCTGTGAAAGTAGTAACAGTGCAAAGCAATCAAACCACCTCCTATGGTAAACAACCCAACAAATGAGAGCAAGACCATTACTGCTTCTAAAAAGACTTCTCCCATGATATCATTGTCAAGCGCAAGAAGATATTATGTTGATGCATTGCTTATATATAAATATATGAAAAAGCATATCCTAAAAGGGTTGAAACGAATATAGCAAAAAGGCTCAAATCCGTTCTAAGGACTAACGATGTATGTACGTACATATGTATGTATGTATATAAGTGTACATTCGTTCCTTTATTTATTATTTATTTATTTTCTATGTATTTCCAAACCCTCCCTGATCCTTGTAAATACCAGCTTTAGCCTTCTGTAGCCTAGCACATGTGGGCTATTTATTAAATAGTTGCTAGGGTGAATTAAATTAAGTATCTACCAAATCTGGTTAATAAGCACTACAAATTCACTCTTAATGCTGACCAAAAAAGAAAGAAGTCAGGCATCTCACCTCAGTTGCTATAACTCTGGTGAGTTTATTCTGGGACAAGTGACCAGAATCAGATGAGTTACAGGACCCTCAATAATTCATTGTGAGGCTAGAAAGGAAGAATCCTATCCCTTCATTTTCCTGCTGAAAATCACCAACCAGGGCATGGAAAAATCCCAAACTCAGCACCTCTGCTTTCTTTAACCAGTCCTGCTGGCGTCCTGGCAGACCAATTTGGAAACCATGATTAATCCCCTGGTAAACAGAAAATAGGCTCCGGAGCCAAGAGAAGCCAAACCTGAGTCATTCTCTGGAGACTCTACCCTTAGCCAATTTAATTCTACCTCCTCCTCCAGGAGCTGGCTAGCTCGCCTGGTGATTTTCAGCAAACAGAAAGGCCTTTCCTTGGTGACAGAGGAGCCCAATGAAGCAGAGACTGAAGCGTCGCTGTGACTGACCACAAGCTGGTGTAACCCACATATAACATAAAACATATAACCCACATATAACATAAGCAGGGGTTAGTATGGTTCAAACAAAGTTGGCTGGAACACCAAACTCCATGAGATGGAAAACTCAATATCCTTCCCAATTTCTCCAAGGATTGGGGGGAAGGAAGACAATGTACCTAGATTTCTCTTTGTTACCAATGGCTCCAACTTAATTTGGTCTGCCATCAACTTTGGCATTGCTTGAGAGCTAGATTGCTGTTGCCTCATGCTAGACATGACCCTGCTTCCTTCACACACATACCTCATTGTATGTGCTTTCCCAAGTATTACAGGTTCAAGGCTCTGGGTATAACTAACTTCTGTGAAAGATTCAAGGCAATGGCAAAGATATACATGGAAGCACCAAAAGTAATTTAAAAGTAGAAATTAAATAGACTTGTTCTTTTATTTTATTTTATTTTTTTAGCCCTGTTCTTGAGAGTCCTTCAACCGCCCTGGCCCCAAAGGTTACTTAACTGCTGTCCTTTCTCCTCAGGCTCTGCCCTCCTCTGGTCTTACCTTCCCTTCTCTACTTTCTCCCTTCCCCTCTTTCTCCTGCTAACCTCTTCTCCTAAATTCTGTCACTTTATTGTGTGTTACTTTGATTTCCCTGTCTATTTGCAGACTGTGTCTTCACCTTGCATTCTGAACACATTTTCCTAAGAGGAACTTTATGACCCAGTATTCAAATACATTTACACACACCTACAGTCATGGATGAGCGCGCGCACGCACACACACACACACACACACACACACACATCCTGTTGCCTCTCAGAATGCTTTTCCACATTTCACCTCTCTGAATCAGATCCATTCTTCAAGGTTTTCTGCATAAAGTCTCCCAGATTATGGTCTTTGATTTTATTCTTTCTTCTATTCATTTCTTATACGTAAGTATTCGAACGTAATAGCGTAATAGCGATGTGCATTCTGTGAGGGCAGGGACTGTGCCCAGCACTTTCCACAAAGGGCCCCATATTAACTAACGCAGTTCTAGGCATGCAAGAGATGCTCAGCAAAGCCTATCGGATGGAATTAAACAGACCACAAGTCCTTTAAACCATGGCATAATTAGCCATAGCATAATTAAACACAAATAAAATACACCTTGTTGAGGGCAGCCAAGGAAACCTGGATCCCTGGAAATAGCATTGTACAGATTTTGGTATTTTCTAATCTCAAATCCAATAGCTACCTTTTTGTGGCCTTGGGCCAGTCATTTAACTTTTATGAGCTTCATTGTTTCTTATTTGCAAAATAAGAAAAATAAAACTACCTGCTCTGCACAGCCCATCTAGTGGTTGCAAGGATTAAACGGGAATACAGTAATCCCCCCTTATCTGCAGGGGACACATTCCAAGACCCCCACTGGAGGCCTGAAACCATGGATAAAATCAAATCTTATATATGTTTTCCTATACATACACACCTGTGATAAAATTTAATTTATAAATTAGGCACAGTGAGAGATTAACACAATAATAATAAAACAGAACAATTATATAACCATAAACGTAATAAAAGTTATGTGAAGTGCTCTCTCTCCCTCAAAATATCTTATTGTACTGTACTCACCCTTCTTGTGATGACGTGGGATGAGAAAATGCCCCCGGGATGAGACGAAGCAAAAAGAAGTGAATGACGCAGGGTTTGTGATGTAAAGTTAGGCTACTATTGACCTTCCAATGATTCGTCAGGAGGAGGATCATCTGCTTCCTGATCGCGACTGACGGCGGTAACGAAACTGTGGAAGCGAAATGGTGGATAAGGGGGGATTACTCTGTGTGTGCGTGTGTGTGCGTGCGTGTGCGTGCGTGTGTGCGTGCGTGTGTGTATGATCTGAGAAGCATTGTGCACAAGAGAAATGTTATTACAAGTATTACGATGTTCCAGGTATTTTTAAAAGAGCTTGAATATTTTATCAAGTAGCATAATTATAGATAGAAAATCTTCTCATATTTATTCTGAAGCATTTCCCATAAATAAATGTCATTATTATTTTTCAAGAACATTTTCTTATCCATAAAGGAAGACTTATTACAGCTCTGTAATTCATGCAAATCTTACCTATAAGCAAAATGTCTCCTGTTTTTTTTTTTTTCTTCAACCCAACAGAATTTGTTTCATTTCCTGCAGGATTAGCTGTCATAGGGAAATGAAGGTATACAAAGGCCATCTCTGATGCTAACATTATGAAAATTATTACACTTTAACACTCAATAGCAAACTGTGTTAGCAAAATGTTTTAGATGTGGCAAATTTTACTAACCACAAAAGAATAACTATTTTTAGAATTTTAAAGTAATAGCAAGTACATTTTCTTATTATAAGAATCCAGGAATTAAGTACTTTATTCTAGTTTTTTTCTTATTTCAGTGTGTATTAGCTCCTGTGGCTGCTGTAACAAATTACCACAACTTGGTAGCCTAAAACAACAGAAATTTATTGTCTCGCTGTTCTAGACACCAGAAGTTTGAAATCCATTTCATCAAGCTGAAATCAAAGTGTCTGCAAGGCCACCCTGCACTCCATCCACAGGCTCTGAGGGAGAGTCCATTCCTTGCCTCTTCTAGCTTCTGTGTAGTTGTGGGCATTCCTTCACTCCTCACTGCTTCACTCCAGTCTCTGCCTCCCGGGCACAGGACCTCTGACTCTTCTGTATCATCTACCTGTCTCTCTCTTAAGAGGACATTTGTGAGGGCATTTAGTGCCCCCCCCACCAGATAACCCAGGACAATCTCTTGTGTCAAGATCTTTAATCATATCTGCAAAGACTCTTTTTCCAAATGAAGTAACATTGACAGGTCCCAGGGATTAGAATGTGGATATTTTGGGGTGTCCTTTTCAGCCTAGTACACAGAAGTCCTCAAACCTAAAACACATATTGCTGAAACCACTCCCAGAGTTTGTGTTCAGTAAGTGGAGAATAGGGCCCAATTATTAGCAAATTCCCAGGCGCTGCTGCTGCTGCTGGTCCCAAGCTCACACTCTGAGAATTACTAGCTTATGTTATTCAGTGCTTTAAAAACTATCTTCTTGTTTAATTTTCCCATCTCAAGCTACAGGTCATCAACTTTTTGTAGGCCTTTTGTATATATTCTAACATCAGGCATGTTGACAATAACAGTGTAGCTGACACCTGTTTCTCCTTTAGATACTGCCATGCTTTCTTCTATCAGAGCTCTGCAGTGAAACATACCCAGAGATCAAATTTTTGCTTCCATGGACTCATTTGGTGCTCCCATTGGTATCAGTGAGAGAAAGCATAGGGTTTATTAGTACACATCCCTTGGCTCGGCAGTCAAGGGCCACCATAATATGACTTTAAATCATCCCTCCAGCTTGCAGCTGGATTCCTTGCAGGTCCCCAAACACACTCTGCACACCTCTCCCCAATAGGAGACCTCCACCTGCAGCTT
The DNA here is from genome assembly GCF_017311325.1 of Ursus maritimus. Lineage (NCBI taxonomy): Eukaryota > Metazoa > Chordata > Mammalia > Carnivora > Ursidae > Ursus > Ursus maritimus. The sequence continues at coordinate 84,534,587 of NW_024424452.1, forward strand.
CAGCTGATGACGTATCTGCTCATCACTTGTCCAAAGTTCCACCTGTGTTCATCAGAGCCCTGATGTTCCATGAAGTCCCAACCAATTACCTTGGTCAAATCAATATGGTCTCTCCCTCTGTACAGAACTTTCTATAGCACTTCATGTGCTTTTGGCGATAATAGTATTCTCCTTTGAATCATGATTACCTATGCATTTTTTAATCCCTCCACGTATTATAAACTTCTTAAGAATAGGATGATTTCTTGTTCACTTTCATTTATCTTGTGGTACCTAGCACAGTGATAAATGTTTGTAAAATTAGCAAAAGAATTTTGTTTGCTGTTTAGCACTTCATATCTGCTCTAATCTTTGCAGTTAAAAGGTGCACAGGTGAAGTGGCTGGCTTTTGCTTTGGGGACCCCATACCACACTTCTCTGGGGGAACTGGTCCAACCTCACCCCAACTACATGGCTCTGATGATGATTGCTAGTCACAGTACCTCCTCATATAGCCCATCCTTCTCCCTACCTTTCCCACAGATGTGAGCACCTTTCTCAGGATTTTTTAACTAAGGTCTACAGAAATGAGGCTTTTCCTCTCAGAGAAGCTGGGGCTATGTCAGCCCTGTGAGCAAAACAGGCTTGAGAGAATGAGGTCAGCATAAATAGGGATATAAGGATGAGTAGAAGGGAGATGTGAGTCCTTATGCCACCAAATCCCCAGGCGCTGTGCTTCCTGTTTCCTGGCAGTTTCATTATATGAGCTAATATAGTTGCTATTTTGTCTACTCTGGTTCAAGTTAGATTCTGTCACTTGCAGTCAAGAGTCCTAACTACTGTGAAAGGTAGAAGGACTCATGATCCTTTCATAATTCTTGTGAGAAAAGCAGCACCTCCATCGTCCTGATGAGAGTTTCTAATTCCCTTACATATATTACACCGTGCACTGACCTTGAAGATATCAGGTATAATGGAAAATTATATATAAGTAATTGCTATGAACCCAAGGCAGTAGAAATATAAAAACAGGAAAGTCCACCTCTTTCCCTTCATGAGAAATTTTCACAGGAATCCTGAGGAGGGAGGCCAATATTATAGTTTCACGTTTGATAATTTTAAAAGAAAGAAGCCAGAGAGGTCAAATAGCCCGGTTCTCTCTTTCAAGATGCTTAGATCTAATAAAATGGGAAGACATGTAAACAAATTAAAAATGAAGTATATGAGGACTGTGGTAGAAGTATGAACAATGTACACCACCAGGCACAAAGGAGTGGGTATTTCAACCTGGAGGCATTAGGGAGAAAGGACCGACTTCATGGAGGTAGCAACGCTTGAATCCAGTTCCCTCAGGGCAAAGCCTGCCTTACAACATCAAACTTGTTCTTGGGGACCTCTACTCATGCACATGAGAAGCATTTATCACTCAGTCAACAAGCGTTTATAAGATACCTATACATGCCAGGTACAAGTTAAGTAAGACAAGGATCCTTTTCTAAAGCAGCTCGTGGTTTAGAGGCAGAAAATCTCAACTTTTAAAGTACAACATGATTAGAAGATAAAATGATATGATGCCTAGGATTTTCTTCCCCCCAAATGGACGGGAGACAGGAAGGAGGTGGAGGAATTGATGAAATAAGGCTCGCCGTGGGACGGTAACTGTTGCAAGGAGGTGGGGTGGCTTCGCAATGCGTCAGCTTGGCGAGACTGAACTTTACTTCCCAGAACTCTCTTCCCTCTCTGATTCTGGTTAGGGTGGTCCACTGGAGCCATTCTTGTGTGGAATTGGGGGAATGGAAGTAAAGCTGCAGCTATTTTTATAGCCACACATATTGTTTATCTGCTCATTCCCCAGCTTGGCATGAGACAGTGGACAGGCCTACATCTGTTCCACCTACTCTTGGAACTTTCTTCAGCTTCTCCAACTCCATGGCAAGGTGTGTGTGTCTAACTCTTTGATGAAGGCACCTGAGTTCNGCAGGACACCCACACTACTAAGGTCAGAGGCAAGACAAGTTTCAGTCTATCCTCCAAGTTCCCAGCCCCAGCTTGCTCTTGCTCTCTTCCACTTTACACCCATCTTCCCTTCCTGATTGCCCGTCCCAGGCACTTCAAACTCCAGCAGCAGATGCAAGGAGAACAGCCTTACAGACACTATGGAACCAGGCCCCGCAGTTGCAAGACCGTACGAGCATACACACATATAGATGTATACAGGCATCTCCCACTTTTGAAAGTTCATGTTATGCCACTTTGCTTTGATGAAAGACCTACATTAGTACTTGTTTTGGTTAGCCAAATAAAATCCTAAGAGGATTTTAGCTTTTACAAAAAAAAAAAAAAGAAAGGCAAAAAGCAAAAATAACGTTCAGGGTTTATCTTGCAGTGAGCTGTTATAGAGGCAGTGAGTACCCCAGGCAGCGAGAGTGGCACCGCCAAGCTCCTTCCCTGGGGAACTACACTCAGCATCTCATCAAGCCACCATAGCTTTGAACTATGTCTGTGAGCATCTGTGATTTATCTTGATTTATTTTGTGCATCCTTTGGTAAGATGTGGCCAAAGGTATTGGAAAAGTCTAAGAGAGGTTATTATTTTTCGGTCTGGGAACACTCAAAAAATTTTCCGTATAAATGAATGGTCATTGCTTTTTTGCTTTACACCATTTCGGCTTGCAGACAGTTTCATAGGAATGCTCTACTTTTGGATAGCTAGGGAAACCTATATTTAGATATACACCACACACACACACACACACACACACACACACACATACACACACACGCACACACACACATCCGGGTGGTTCTGCTTTATTTATTGAACTCTGATATACTGGGCGATTGGTACATTGAGTTCATGATCTTATTCTGAATGTTTTGGATATGTCTGAAATTTTCCCCATTAGTATTTTAAGTTCTCTGTGGGAGAACTTGCTGATGGAGGGTATACAAGATGCTGTAAAAGGTCTTGAGCACAACCATCTCAGGCACGGAGGAAGGGAGAGAAGGGTCCTTCTCACTGGCCAGTCTCCCTATTTGCTTCATCAGCAACCCCTTTATGTTCTTTCGCCCATAAATGCAGGTCAGCTTAATCCCCCACATCCTTCTCTCTAAACATCCACCCCCAAATTTCAACCAGACTGCTTGTGGCATAATTCTTAATTCTCCATAAAGATCTCAGTCCTCTTACTGGATTTCCAAACTCTCATTTCCAACTCCATGCTCCATGTCACCTTATTCATAGACAACCAAGTAACATTACCTTTCAGTAATGCTGAAATTCATTAGCTTTCAGTAAAAGCTAATCCTTCTGACTTCCAATTTCTTGTGGTCATTCATTTCTGGTCTCTAAACACCAAATCCAGAGTTGTCCTAAATGCCAACTCTCTTCCATACAGTCTTTGGCCATATCCTGCCAATGTACTTCCACGGATCTTCTGCTCTAAGCCATCAAAATATTCTCTCTTCTCTTCATTATTTCACCCATCTGATCTCTCCTTTATTCATTCAGCAATGGTTTTCTAAGTACCTATGATGTAGAAAATCTTAAGACAGAGGGAGGAAATATATCCTTATCCTGTATCGTTGCTTAAAAACTTTCAGTGTGTCTTATTACTTAAAGAATAAAACCCATGCTCTTGGACGTTAAGCCATCTAAAATCTGGCCCTGTCTGTGAGATATGTAACTGCTCCTGGGGTGCCCAAACTGCTAAAGAGGCTTTGGGGAAGGACTGTTTCCAGAACTAGAGCCTCCCTGGAGATCAGGCTGGGAGAATGTTTGTCTTCCTACACCATTCTGAGTCTGGCTGAGAGTTAAGAGAACACAACTTTTAATTTCTCTCTAAGTTAAAAAAAAAACTGTTATTATACAAATGATATGTGTTCTTTTTTTGCTAATTTCAAAAATACAAAGAAGCAAAAACAATTAAACAACGATGACCTATCATACCACCACCCAGAAATAACCATTTTTTGTATTTTGGTGAGCCTTCGTTAAGAATATTTATAGCTTTAATTTATAACACTTCAAAAAAATGTATAGCTTTAATTTGGATAACACTGTACATACTGTTTTTTAATCTATATATTTCATTTAACGATTTGTTGTGAGCAAATTTCCATGTCAATAAATGTATTTCTCATCTATCATTTTTAAAGGTGGTGTGCTATTCTGTTGTATGGACATAACGATTTATGTACACACTTTCCTTTTGGGGGACATTTAAGTTATTCTGATTTTTTTTCTACAACAAAAAGTTTTGCAGTAAATATCCTTATAGATAAATCTTTTTCTGCATCCTTAATGTTTTCCTTAGGAAAAACTCCTAAAAGTAGAATTTCTGGATCACAGGGATGTACGTTTTTAAAGGTTTTGATATAAGACCATGTCTTTTTCTGAGGACCATTTGAAACATTTATATAGGATTTCAGGAACATGCCAATGATATGAGGAGTCTGAAAGTGGCAGACTATACCTAACATGTCCTTAATTTCTTGCTCTCTAAGGATATTAGAACTCTGGGGTGCCAGTAGGTTAATTAATTCTTTGGTACAATGTATATTATCCGAATAGTTTGAAAGACAACAGTTTAATTTATGTGTAGATAATACACTGTGGAAGAATTTTATTCATCATTTTATAATATTACTTAATTTCCTCTAGGGCTTGTTTCTTTGAGTAGACATTTGGGTTGCTATTGTTATTTTTTTAATAAGTAGACATTTTCTGTTTTAGCACAATAAGATAGTAATATGTTTGTGATGAGATGATATGGCAGAAAACCTCCACTCTACCCTATAGTAAGTTCTATTGTAAAGTTCTATCGTTATAGAACTTACCCACCAACTAAGAGCTAGGTTTCTCAGCTCTTTACAGCTAGGTATGATCATGTGACTAGGTTCTGGCCAATGATATGTAAGCTAAAGGGATATGTGCCCTCCCCTCTGCCCTTCTCTACTTCCCACTGATTGGAATGCAGATATGGCAGTTGCAAAGGCAGCCATATTAGACCACAAAACTTTATGGAAACTTTATGTTGAAGATGACAGAGCAACTCAATAGAAAAAGCCTAATTGTTTGCACCATGAAACTGCCAGATCAGCCCTTGTCTACCTAAGCTTGCCTATTCTGTGAGAAAGAAACAAATTTCTATCTTGAGACCATTATTTGGACCTTTGTTTTAGGAGCTGACCTGGTATCCTAACACATAGGGAAGATTTGGAGAGCTTGACTATTTATTTTCACTGGTCACTACCAAAATAGTCCAACTGATGGAACAAATTGTAATAGAAGCTTTTTTAGGTTAAGAGACAAGGAATATTGTTAATAGACAAGTAAGTGAAAGCCAAATATTTTACCAGAGAAATATGTGCAAACTGTTTCACCATCTAATCAAGCTTTTTCTTTCAATCAAAAATCCAGTTATGTAAAGGAATTATTTGGCATATTGCCTCTTGGTTTGCTTCTACATTGTATAAAAAATTACACTCAATAACCTTGGTTTAATTTTATTTGTGATTTAATTAATTCTTGTTTTAATTTCTGTGTTTCTACAGATTTCTTCAATGTCCTTGATATTCAGTGATAGTAAAAAGATAAATAAGGCTTCAAATCATAAAAATTAATGACTTAAATTGCATACAAAAATATGCAAACATTACTGTTTCATAAATTCTAACTGTACTTACATATTACCTCTCTAAAATGACCTAGATACCACTAACTCAATGATAATTTTATAGTACCTAGTAAATATATGAAGCTGATGATTTTTATATCACTTTAGAGGTAAGGAACATCAGAAGACAGAAGTAATTAGGTCATAGATGAGTTGATCTGTAGACCCTGGAGACTTACTACAAGTAAGTCTTACACAACATTTTCCACTATATATATATATATGTATATATATACACACACACATACTCATATGTATAAATATGCATATTTTTATAGCCCTATATACATCTCCAACATTCATTTCTAATAGGACCCGGATTTACTTTTGGGAAGAGAAGTCTCCTGGGTAGTGTTCAGTCCTATAAATCCAGTTGCATACCTCCATGGAAGTTGAAAACACCAGATCCTTCCTGGTCCCCCACTCACCCCAGCCAAAGAGCAGGCACCTGAGGAATTAGCCAGCAGATGCTCTCCCTTGGGCTTTTGAAACATTAAGACAGAAGGAAACAGCAACAACCACAAGAAATATTCTGAAGTGCCTAAAACTCCAGGACATTTCCAAGCCTTAATCCCCAATATTCTATCAGTCCTAAACTCACCATCAACACCACCAAATCCTCATTCCAATAAATATTCTTTAGCTTTGAAGTCAGTGTTTGTTAGCAGCAGACAAGGGACTCTCACCACTATATAATCTCTTACCACCATATGACGTGACCTCTCTTTTCCTAGTGAGTAATCTATGCTAAAGACCTAAATGAATGAAGGAGGGGCACCTGGCTGGCTCAGTCAGTTAAGCATCTGCCTTCAGATCAGGTCATGATCCCAGGGTCCTGGGATCAAGCCCCACATTGGGCTCCTTGCTCAGTGCAGAGTTTGCGCTTCCCCTTCCTCATGCTCTCTCTCTGGCTCCCAAATAAATAAACAAATCTTTAGAAAGGAAGAGAGAAAAATACATATAAAATCATGCTGAAAGCTTTATAAGGGTATAAACATATTTTTTTTGTTTGCTGTAATTTGAGAATTCAGTATATATATTTTAGTTTTCTTACTTTTTGTTCTAAGATGTAAATATTTTCTGTTTGAAACATTAAGCATATACTTCAAAACTTAGGTAATTTTTTTATCCTTGAATTACCCCTTTTTTATACACTAATTTACATATTGTGAATCAATCTGTGTTCTTTAAAAATAATTAGTAAATATCATGATAGACCTTCCATTTCATATTTTACATTTTCCACACAAGGAACCATAAACTAAGTTGGGAGCCAACTTAATTGTTAAAGCCGGTAATTTAGCACTCCTAACAGACAGAATTATTTGCCTCTTATTTGCACGGCTTTCCATTTTACACATCAGCCAAGCAGAAACCACTGGTTGCTAAGCAACAGCTTTCCTCTCAATGACCAGAAATAGAATACATAGAAGGGCAATTTTTAAAATACAATATATATATGAAGTTAAAGAGAAACTCAGCCCCATAGTTTGGCTGTTCACCCAGAATGCTTGTCATGAATAATGAATTCATACTGACAGTGTGTGAATTCCGAATACATTTGATCATGAATTCTTCAGTAACTATATCATCTTTTCTTTTCTTCCAGTATCTTTCTTACTACTGAGAAACCATGAATACAGAAACCAGGTTTTGAAATAAATTTCCTTAGAAAAACTATTTGTAAACTATACACTTATGTTTTGTTGAACCAAATCATTGCTAACATAGCATTAACATTCCTGTTGCAATACTGCTTTTTTTGGTTAAAACTACATATTTAGGGGCGCCTGGGTGGCTCATTCTGTTCAGTGTCCGACTCTTGATTTTGACTTAGGTCATGACCTCAGGGTTGTGAGATCGAGCCCCATGTCTGGCTCCATGCTCAGAGGGTAGTCTGCTGGAGATTCTCTCTTTCTCCCTCTCTCTCTGCCCCTCCCCCATTCGTGTGTGTGTGTGTGTGTGTGTACATGCGTGCGCATACTCTCTCTCTTTCTAAAATAAATAAATAAATCTTTAAAAAAAAAAAAAAAACTACATATTTAGGTGCACCTAAATAGTTCAGTCAGTTAAGCATCTGCCTTTGGCTCAGGTCATGATCTCAGAGTCCTGGGATTGACCCTGAATTGGGCTCCCTGCTCAGCTGGGAGTCTGCTTCTCCCTCTCCCTCTGCTGCTCACCCTGCTTGTGCTCTCTCTCTCTCCCTCTCTCTGTCAAATAAATAAATAAAATCTTAAAAAAAAAAAAAGCCTACATATTTAATGCTCTGGGAGGATATACTCTAAATAGCCAATAGTGATTACCAGAGGGAAATAACCATTTGCTTTTTCTTCCATGTATTCTTTATAATGAAAATAATAATTGCTAGTAGTTGCTGGGTGTTTATGAAATGCTGGACACTGTTTAGCTCATTCTATGTATTGTTACATTGGTATTCCCCTTTTGGCAAATAAGGAAAGGAGCTCTAAAGAAGCTGGGTAACTTTTTCAAGGCCATGCATGTAGAAAGCAATAGAGAGCCAGGATTCTAATTCAGGCAGAGAGACTCCACGTCTTCACCACTTCATTATTCTTCCTTTTATAAGATGGTTCATATAATACCTTTTTTCTTAATTATATTATCTCATGACACACAGAATTATACCTGGGTGCTCAGTTCATTAGCAGCTTTCCACCTATGGCTTGAACCTGTTTCATAACAGTAGTAGTTAAGAGCATAACAAATCTAATAAGTGCATGAGGAGCAACATGTGGGCTGATTTTAGTCAACAGAGAACTGAAATTGTGCCAGTGCAACTGAACCTAGGGCTTCACGCAGTGCTTACTCAAAGTAGATCATGCAGTTACAGAACTTTCTAAGGAATCGCTTTAAATAAATACTACTTCTGGGAATTGGTTTTCTTCTCAAATGCATACTTAGTAACTTTTTAAAAGATTGACTTAGTAGACCATAAATAAATAAATAAATAAATAAATAAATAAAAGGCAAATTATTTTCATTTAGAGTACTGGATAATAACTACCTGTACAAGATGCAGAAAAAGCATTTGACAAAGTACAACATCCATTCATGATAAAAACCCTCACCAAATAGGTTTAGAAGGACCATACCTCAACATAATATATGAAAAACCCACAGCTACGTCATACTTGATGGTGAAAAACTGAGAGATTTTCCTTTAAGATCAAGAAGACAAGGATGTCCACTCTCACCACTTTTATTCAACGTAATACTGGAAGTCCTAGCCACAGTAATCAGACAAGAAAAAGAAATAAAAAGTATCCAGATTGGTAAAGAAGAGGCAAAACTTTCACTATTTGCAGACAACATGATACTATATATAGAAAACCCAAAGACTACACCAAAAAACTACTAGAACTGATAAAGGAATTCAGTAAGTTTGCAAGTCACAAAATCAATATACAGAAATCTATTGCATTTCTATAAACTAATAATGGAGTAGCAGAAAGAGAAATTAAGAAAACAATCTCATTTACAGTTGCACCAAAAATAATAAAATATCTAGGAATAAACTTAACCAAGGAGGTGAAAGACCTGTCCTCTGAAAACTATAAAACATTATGAAAAAAACTGAAGAAGACACAAAGAAATGGAGAGACATTCCATGTTCATGGATTGGAAAAACACAGTTAAAATGTCCATACTACCCAGAACAACCTGCAGATTTAATACAATCCCTATTAAAATACCAACAGCATTCTTCACAGAACTAGAACAAATAATCCTAAAATTTGGATGGAACCACAAAAGACCCCGAATACCCAGAGCAATCTTGAAAAAGAAGAACAAAACTGGAGGCATCACCATCCCAGATTTCAAGATATACTACAAAGCTGTAGTAATCAAAACAGTATGGTACTTGCACAGTGATAGACACATAGATCAACAGAACAGAACAGAGCCCAGAAATAAACCATGATTATATGGTCAATCAATCGTCAACAAAGGAGGAATAAATATATAATGAGAAAAAGATAATCTCTTCAACAAATGGTATTGGAAAAACTGGAGAGCTACACACAAAAGAATGAAACTGGACCACTTTCTTATACCACACACAAAAATAAACTCAAAATGAATCAAGGACCTACACATGAGACCTGAAACCATAAAAATCCTAGAAGAGAACACAGGCAGTAATTTCTCTGACATCATCCATAGCAAGAATTTTCTGGATATGTCTCCCGAGGCAAGGAAAACAAAAGCAAAAAATTAACTATTGGGCTATATCAAAATAAAAAGCTTCTGCACAGCAAAGAAACAATCAACAAAACAAAAAAAAACAATCTACTGAATGGGAGTGTCATTGCATATTTGCAAATGTCCAGTAAAGGGTTAGTATCCAAAATATATGAAGCAATTATACCAAAAAAAATAAATAATCCAATTCAAAAACGGGCAGAAGACATGAACAGACATTTCTCCAAAGAAGGCACACAGATGGTCAACAGACAGATGAAAAGATGCTCAACATCACTAATCATCAGGGAAATTCAAATCAAAACCAAGCTGAGATATCACCTTACAACTGTCAGAATGGTTAAAATCAAAAATACAAGAAACAAAAAGTGTTGGTGAGTATGTGGAAGAAAAAGAACCACTCCTGCACTGTGGGTGGGAATGCAAACTGGTACAGCCACTGTGGAAAACAGTATGGAGGTTCCTCAAAAAATTAAACATAGAATTACCCTATTTACCCAAAGAATACAAAAACACTATCTGAAAGGATATGTGCACCCCTATGTTTATTGCAGCATTATTTACAATAGCCAAATTATGCAGAAGCAGCCAGTATCCATCGATAGATGAATGGATAGAGAAGATAGATAGATGGATGGATAGATGATTGATAGATAGATAGATAGATAGATAGATAGATAGATAATGGAATATTATTCAGCCATAAAAAAGAATGAGATCTTATCATTTGCAATACAGATAGATCTAGAGGATATAATGCTAAGTGAAATAAGTCAGTCAAAGAAAGAAAAACCATATGACTTCACTCATATGTGGAATTTAAGAAACAAAACAAGTGAACAAATTACAAAAAGAGACAAACCGCAAAACAGACTCCTAGTTATAAAGAACAAAGAGATGGTTACCAGAGGGGAGGTGGGTGGGAAGATGGGTGAAATAGGTGAAGGGGATTAAGAGTACACTTATTATTATGAGCACTAAGTAATGTATGTATAGAATTGTTGAATCACGATACTTTACACCTGAAACTAATATGTTAACTATACTGGAATTAAAATTTTTTAAAATACAAATAAATAGATAAATAAAATGCTAGTGGTTTGAAAAATAAATAAATATCCTTTTAAAGTAATTTTAGCCTCTCTTTGTTCTGTCATTTGAATTTCTAAAATAGTATATATTGATAGAAAGCTGTGTTTTGGTGTATAAGTTTCTCTTTTTCTTCCTCACTTTTGAGCTCACTGTAGCAAAGGTGAGTATTTACCAGCAATCAGCAGAAATTATTTTCTCCTTCCATTACTCCCACCCTATGGAGGTAAATAAGGTATTCGAAGTAAAGAAAGATATAACAGACCAAAAAGGAACCACTGAAAATTTTGCTGACTAAAATCGATTTAGGAAAGAAAGAAAAAAAGAAAAGAAAAAAAAAAGAAAGAAAACCCCAAATGCATTGTTTGATATTTGAACTGCTGTTAAGACTTTTTCTCATCCATCCATTCATTCATTCATTCATTCATTCAGTGTGGGGACATGACACTGAATGCTAGGGACATAGAAATGAAATGCTCAATCTAATGTTTACCTGCAAGGACAGGACACAGATACATAAACGTGAAATCATAGGTTAATAGGCAAATGCTATAATTAAGGTAGGAAGAGGACGGCAGGTGTCCATGGAGTTGACCACCTAAGAAACTGGGAGTCCAGAAGTCTTCCATCAAAGGGTACATGGGAGCTGGGTCCTGAAGCATGAGCAGGAATTTGCCAGAAAGGAAAGAAGTTGGATTTCCAGAGTTAGAGTTAATCAGTGTGCAAGGTCCCAGCAAGATAAAAGGTCATGGTGTAATAAAAACAGTGAGAACCCTGAACTGCAGATTAGGCTAGGGAGAAAGGATGGGCCATGTGGTTAAGGATTTTATTTATGGTAGAGAATTTGGACTTTATCCTGAGAGCACCCAGCACCTGATAGAGCTGCTAGAAGACAGGGAAGCATGTGATAAATATGAATGTTATAAACCATGGCAATACAAAAATAAAAACATAACTAAGGAAAATTGGGAGGAAAAGAGTAGAACAGTGGATACCTATGCTAATTTCCTCAACTTTCACAGCGAGGAGTCAACAGATATATCTAAAAATCAGTCAGAAAATAGAGATCATCTATATCGTCCAGTCATTAAAGGCAACCTCTAGAACTGAATATATTACTGGAGGCAACAAATATCAGGAGGCAAAAGATAGTAATTTAGATAGAAGCTTCCATGAGAATTCTTCCCATTCTTTACAGCAAGTAGTCGGTACATATTGCCCAGAATAGATACATCAAGAATAGAAATTAGCAGCAGAACTTAAAATAGTTGCCTCTGCAGAAGGAGACTTGGGTGGAAAACACTTTCTGTTGGTTTTGATACCTGGAATTCCCTGTATTTGACACAAAAGACAAAAGGAGCATGGATGCTCTTTCTTTCTCTTTCATCACATTCTCCAACAGGGTATTTATTACTGCATTACCTTTATGATACAGCCTCCTACCTCCTCTCTTAGGAGAAAGTCTCTAAAGGGATGTTTATTGCTTTTCTAGGGAGAGTCAGGCTTCACTCATATAATGAGAAAAACAGTCTTCAGCCCATGCACTAATGATAAAATACAGACTCCTAAAGACTTCAATGAGCTTAAAATAATCAGTACTGATATTGCTTCTCTAGATACAGAAAACATAGGGAACAGGAAATGTAAAGACTTTCATCACAAGTTAATTGAGAAAAGACTCTAGGCATACCACAGGTGCTAAATTAACAATTTTTAAAAAATTTCTTCACTGTTTTTCATGCATGTTAGCGAAGGTTCAAACCTTATTAAAACTGTCTTGATTACTTAAATGGAAAAATGTCACAAGGGTTTTAACACTCCCTTGGAAATAACATCTTTATGACAAAATTCAAATGAATTTTTTAAAAACCACATTTGAAAAACTCAACAAGCACCTGTCAGAAGATTATGCTAAAAAGAAAAGAGCCAATATCCCTAAAAAAGAAAATGTCCATGTCACTATTTTTCAAACAAAAAGAATGACATCCATATATATACTATATCAAAAACAATTTTTTAAAAGATTTCTCATGGTAGGGTCATCTACACAAACATCAAGGCATAACCAATATGACTTTCCTCTTCTCATGCAAAAAATTATATATATTTATGAGGTCATACTCTATAATACTCAGAAGTACAGGGGCTGACTCTGCAGGACCTGGACTAGAAACTCAACCCTCACACTACCTGGGTGACCGTGCACAAGTCACTTGATCTAAATCTTGGTTTCCTAACAGTACTTACTCCAAGGGTTGTGATGAGGGACTACTCAGAAGAATGGATATAAAGTGCTTAGGTGTTAAAAATCACCTTTCTAATAATAATAATAATAATAATAATAATAATAATAATAATAATAATAATACACCAGGCTGGCAGTTAACTTATAATAAGCAAAAAATCAGATTTTTGTTTAGTTAGATGACATGGATCCAATAAGGGATACCCAAACAGTATCCCAGGGAAAAAATATCTAGAACTCACAAGGCAGATTATGACATCAGCCAGCACTTCAACGGCAGCACGATCTTCCTTCAGGCTACCTCCTCCTGGAGGTGAATCTCTTCCAAGGAATGGCTTTTCATTGAGAAGCTGTTTTCTCATGAGCCAGAAACAATTTGGTTACCGTCTGTCTATGGGAGTGAGAAGAATGGTTATGTGATCAGGGCGAACTCCTACAGAACACTTTATAAATCCAAATGCTGAATGCCAACAGGATTTTCTTCTGACAGTTTTATCCAAACATGTTGATAGTTCCAAGATCAGGCAGTCTTCTCTGGGTGGGGAATGAGGTGGTGGGGCAGAGGAGGTATTGAAAATATGCACACGTACAGAGAAGATAAGTAACCTGCGAAGTCAAAATTATTATTATCTGTCCCTGTATGGAAAAAGTTTGCTGACCCCTGCAAAAGAGTCTAAACACTGACCTTTGAGAACTTGCCTTTAAGGATTTCAAACTCTAGAGGCAATCAGATCAAAACCTTGGTTTTTGCATAACTAATGATGTGACCACATTCTTCTAGTCATGGTTCTGGGATATTGAATAGAAAAGGAGATTTTCCTTCCTCTGTATTTTTGCTTGAATTATTATAGATGAAATCATTCACTAGTAGACAATTGGTTTTTTGGATGACACTGAATTGTCATTTGATCAGAATCGTGTGTCGTTTGTTCTAACACTGGCACTGAAACTGAGAACGGGAGCAGGACCTTTCCTGAGGCCAACAGCCCTCTGGTCATGCAGCACGCAGTGTTACTACCCAGCAACAACAAATAATACCCCTCAGCCAGAAGAACAACTTGAAAGTTCTGAAAACCAAATTTTTTCCATGCTTTTGGCATCAAAGCTCATGTCTGTGGAATAACTCAAATGGAATGGATGTAGATTATTTGTTGTCTTTATCCTACCAAGTGTGACTAGTCCTATAGTTGACCCTTGACCAATGTGGGGGTTAGGAGTGAGTACCAATCCCTGCACAGCGGAGAATCCACGTGTAACTTTTAACTCCTCCCAAATTTAACTACGAATAGCCTACTGTTGACCTTACCAATAACATAAGTAGTTGATTAACACCTACTTTGTATGCCATATGTATTATATTCTGTATTTTTACAATAAATCAAACTGGAGAAAAGAAAATGTTATTAAGAAAATCATAAGCTAGGGAAAATACATTTACAGTACTGGACTGTATTTATCGAAAAAAATCCACATAGACATGGACCCACGTAGTTCAAACCCATGTTGTTCAAGGGTCAAATGTACTTTTCTCTGCAGAAGTATTGACATGGTCGATTATGGGGCCCTGCACTGGAGCCTGCTGTGTATGTAATGAATGAGCACATTCTACCTTCTAAGACCTGGGGGCAGGGCAGGGGGCGGACATGAATCCTGAATCCAGCTGGTCCTAAAGGTTTTCAGCAAGGAACTGTGAACCTACATTCCATTTGGTTATGATTGCAGGTGCCACTATTTTGAAGCCAGCAAACTCCTTTTACCCACAAAAATGCTCCTCCGATATTTTAGTGTTTGCAAACAGTATGAGGCTAACATTTGTTCCATCAAAGAAGTGAATACATTGTACTAACAGTTTGCTCTTTTAAGGATTGTGTAAGAAGCAGTAATGACCGGGTCACAAACATTATGAATACAAATGTAACTATTCTTAAAGTAGCACACCCTATTCTTTCTCCATTGTTATCGCACCCAGTTTAAATAATGAATTTAATTCAGGAAATCATTTTTTGAGACTCTGCCATGTGCCAGGCAATAAGATGCATACACTGGTGAACAGAACAGGTATCTTCTCCTATAAGAAAACAATAGTTTGAAAGTGGATATACAAGAGGTATGTATTGACTCATTCATTTATTCCACAAATAAATTTATTGAGCATCTACTACAAACTAAACACCATACTAAGGGCTGGGATTTTAGCAGTGAAAAAAAATATCCCTATCATCTTACAGTTTACAGGCTAGTGGAGAGATATATATATATAATAAGCAACATAAATAAGTAAAATAAATTAATATAAAACAGAGAAGAAAATAGAGAATGACAGAATAGGAGATGCAATTTTAAATAAGGTGACTATAGAAGGCCTCATTGACAATGTATCATTTGAGAAAGGAGAGTGTGTCAAGTAAATATTGCAGGGTGGGAGGTGTTCCAAGTAGAAGGAATAGCAAATGCAAAGGTCCTGAGGTAGGAGGGCACCTGGCCAATCTAGAAGACTAATGAAGCCAGTGTGTCTAGAGCAGAATAAATAAGGAGAAAGGGCAGTAGAAGTCTAGGGAGGTGGGAAGAAAGATCACGTTGGATAGTGCAGACCACTGTAAGGACTTCGGATTTTAGTCTGAATGAAATGAAGAGTCTCTGAAGGATTTTGAGAATTTGAGGGACTAACCAATATTTTTAAAGGTTGGTTCTGCTATGAAAGTCTTAAGTATGGAAGACCATCTGGTAAAGGGATTCACCTAGGCCAACAGGTCAGTGAAGGCCTTCTGAACAGATCGCATTTGAGCCTGAAGATATGTGTTTACTGTGGGAAGTTAGCATTAGGGAAAAGGGAGGAGCTCTCCTCAGACAAGAGGACCAGCTGATGACAGAAAAGAACCAGTTGGAGGTTTTTAATGCCACAGTGAGCATCTTCTACTTTCTCTGAAGGCCAATTATTGAAAGATTTTAAGCAAGGGAGTGACACAATCTGTTCAATGTTTTATAACAGCTGTCAGATTGTTATTTATGAAACGGAATCAGTAGTGGTTTTTAAACCATAGGTCATGACTCATCAATTCAGGAGATCACCAGACTGTGATTTCTTAAAAATGAAATAGAATAGAAAACATCAGAATGCCCAGGAGGTTTTAAGGGTAAGGATAGTGGCAGGGAACTTTTGATCCTGTATATAAATATATTCGTGTGTGTGTGTGTGTGTGTGTGTGTGTGTGTGATCGTCCAAAGTTTGAAAGTCACTTGATTAGCAGGAAAGACATAAAACGAGGGAAAGCAGTACAGGGGATATGCTGGAATCTTTTTAAAGCTATCGCTGCTCACTGAGATGAGAGAGAGAAACAAAGAGGCCTGTGAAATCTCTCGTGGACCCACGTAATGGGTTCCAGAGGCAAATGAATGGTCCAAGGCAGTTCAGCAACTGGATGGATGGCTGAAATTGAGATTATGGGTAGGGAAGATAATGAACTTAGATTTCAATTTCACTACCTGCAAGCCATCACAATGGAGATACTTAGTTTAGAGCACATGATAAGACTGGACACTGAGATTTGGAACTGGTCAGCACTGATAGATCAAAAAAAATTGTTAAATATTACATGACAAGTAATCCCATCATACCTTATAGTGATCCCATGTAA
This sequence comes from Ursus maritimus, assembly GCF_017311325.1. NCBI lineage: Eukaryota > Metazoa > Chordata > Mammalia > Carnivora > Ursidae > Ursus > Ursus maritimus. Next base: position 84,551,434 of record NW_024424452.1, read on the forward strand.
TATTTGGGGGTAAAATATATTACATCTTTTGAGACACAATATTTGCCAAAAAAATTATTTTACTTCTCTGGAATTCACATGTAACAGGGCCTTCTGTATTTTATCTAGTGATTCTAATCAGTGTTCAAGTTCCCTGAGAACAGAAGCAGATATACCAGTCAGGACACAATAACAACAACCCAGGCAAAGAGGTAAGGAGCCCTAAAGTTAGTGTTTCACGAAGATTCTTTGCTTGACTAATATAAATGTAAAACTGAATCATTAACCTTTGAATTAATTACAAGCATAATGATGTCCTGCAGAGATCCTCCTCCCTTGGGCTCAGGATATATACCTGCATGTTTCAGAGTTCTGATTCGCCCCACTGTCTGCTCTGGCTCAGCGAGGGGCTCCAGGATCTCACAGAGCACATTCCCCTAAAGAGGAAGCTAAGAGCTAGCACCTAGGAGGGCTATCCTAAAGGGACTTATCTCTAGGGATAAACCATTGGGGGGAAAGTTCTGTCTGCATTTTCACTTGCATAGAACTTGTTTGTAGTGTTGAACTTGACACAAAACCAAAAACTGAAAGGCCACTATTGTGGATATAGCTTTCCTGCAGGAAAGAAATTTTTTTTAACTACACACATTTTCACTATATTGAAATGACTTGAGTGATATGGCTTTGAAAAAAGCCAATGAAAAATGACATAAACATAAATCCAACATGTCAAAACTATTTCAGAATACATATTTTCTTTTTTCAGGGAAGCTGTGTTCCTACCATCCTAAGGTTTCACACACTATACACTATAAACTGAGTTTCTTGGCCTTGATCTATCAGCAAACACTGAAGATCTCATTGTCCCTGAGCCCTGGCTCCAGAGGGCTCCATGGAAGGGAAGGAGCAAGCAATTATATACACACATACATGTTCTCAAAGTACATTGGCAGATCACACACTGACAGCTGCTTGGTTTTTTGCAGGCCCGGGCTCCATGATCATATATATCTATAATTGCAAGGGCATTCTTAAAAACCTGTAATGAGATGTGTAATAGAAATATGACTAAAGAAATATGAGTGACAACTGCAGCTTAACTATATTATATTTCAGCACTGAGAGTCTTTAAAATATATATTTAAGAGAGAGACACAGAGAGAGGGAGAGACAGGCCGAGGGAGAGGGAGAGAGAGAACCCCAAGCAGACTCCACACTGAGCACGAAGTCCAATGTGGGGCTGAATCTCTCGACCCTGAGATCATGACCTGAGCCAAAATCAAGAGTCAGATGCTTAACTGACTCAGCCACTCAGGTGCCCCTCAACACCCATATTCTAATGTCACTTCAGTGAGGGCAGGAATCCTAGCCTGTGCTCTGTTCGCCAATGTGGTTTGCAAAAAGGGGGCAAGATGAAGAGTCCGCAAAGCCAATCATTATGTTCAGAGGGATGCGGAAACTATTCAAAGTTTCATTTTTAAACTTGTCAAAAGCAACTCAGTAACCAGAGGCAGACACTTCATTTCTTTCATTCATTCAATAAATGTCTCCTGAGGACCAGTAAGTTGCCAGGTACTCAAGACTATGCGATGGGAAAAAGACAGTCTTTTCAACAAATGGCGTTGGGAAAACTGGACAGCTACCTGCAAAGAATGAAACTGGACCACTTTCGTACACCATACACAAAAATAAACTCAAAATGGATTAAAGGCCTAAATGTGAGACCTGAAACCATAAAAGTCCTAAAAGAGAGCACAGGCAGTAATTTCTCTGGCATTGGCTGTAGCAACGTTTTTCTAGATATGTCTCCTGAGGGGAGGGAAACAAAAGCAAAAATAAACTATTGGGACTACATCAAAATAAAAAGCTTCTGAACAGAAGAGGAATCAACAAAAGAAACAAACAAACAAAAACACAACCTACTGAATGGGAGAGAATATTTGCAAATGACATATCCAGTAGAGACTTAATATCCAAAATACATAAAGAACTTATGCAACTCAACATCAGAAAAATCAATAATCCAATTAAAAAATGGCAGAAGATGTGAACAGACATTTCTCCAAAGAAGACCTACAGATGGCCGACACGTGAAAAGATGCTCAACATCACTCATCATCAGGGAAATGCAAATCAAAGCTACAATGAGATATCACCTCACACCTGCAGAATGGTTAAAATAAAAAATACAAGAAACAATAAGCATTGGCAAGGATGTGGAGAAAAAATAATTTGCTCTCTCACTTTACGAACAATGTCTGATTGGAATAAGGGAAATCAGCAACTCCGAGATTTTGAGGAAAAGATTTTAAAGCATGAAAATAATTTAAAATATGTTATTTGTACGTGTTCAGATGTTAACTTGCAAAGGTGCAAGGACACAGAGTTTTACAGAATTTTGAAGACCACTGGTTTAAAGAATTTAACCCAATGAAAAATGTCTGTGCTGCTTATACGCACGATAAAGCGACAAGCACAGGCTTTCTATAGGAAAAGGTGATTTTGAATGCAGTTGGATTGTTCTCAGCCCAATCCTCAGGAACTTCTACCCATTCCCAGGGGAAAGACATCTACAGTAGTGCTGGCAAATAATAACATCGGGCCACATTACCCAGACATACGTGGGAAACCGCCCAAGGAGGCACTGTTGAAAGACAGTCTACAACACAAGCGAGGAGTGAGGTACTACCTTCATGACCATGCCCATCTCAAGAGCCACAGGGCCACGGAAATATCTGAAACCACGAGGTAGCCAGGGAGACCACAGGTCAAATCGTTTGTGTGACGAACCTTCGAGACTTCCTGTGGCAGGTGGAAGGGGTCCCTCTATTTCCTCTGATCTGTAGGATCAGCATCTCATTGCCGTTCTCAGGAGCCCATGGGTATGGTCTGGGAAAACAGGGAACTGTTTAAATAAAACATCTAGAACTCATTAAATATGAAATCCCTTTTTTACTGTCTCTACCTCTAGCCTCCCCCTCTTCCCAATTAAAAATAAAACTGAGGTTCAAGGAAGCTGAATTTTTGAAGGTTCTGAGCTCTCCTAATTTCAAGACTAAAATTTTAGCCACAGACCAGACACTACTGGAAACTGACTGTCTCAGAAGGACATAATTTTGTATTTTCCCCAAGTTGTTTTTTATGTCGTTTGGCTAAGAAACAAAATTGGCTCGGGTTTGGGCAGGAAGCTGGATAAGAAGTTGTCACTGTCCTGACTCACCAGGTGTGTCACCCTCGTTAGGTGACAGCTCATCCACCAATGGGACAGCCCCCCCCCCCAAGACATGTGGACTGGAATTTGTCTGGATGTGGCGTGATCAACAAGGACACATCACTATTTTCCTTCTCCATTCTCAGTGAAACATCCCTCGATTTGACAGGGTCACCCATTGGAGAGACTTTGGGATCCCTGTGAATAACAGAGGCCCCATTTGCTAAAGAAAAGAAACTTCTTTCCTCCTTATATTTAGAATTCCATTAAAGATTTACAGTGCCGAGTGGCAAGATACATAGTGAATGTGAATTTGAGGTACTCACAGAAAAGATCAACTATATAGTCTCCCAACAGAAATTCTCACACTTTACTAAATTTGAAGACTTACATTTTATGTGTTAAAAGAGATTGGTAGATTTGTCAAGGGCCTTTCTCTATGGGGTTGGGTGTTGTACCATATTTCTGAAAAGTTCACATTTCTAACCCAAATCAGTGTAATATGGTTCCCTTTAATATAGTTATATACACTTGGTGATTTGACAAGATCTTCTGAATCATTTTTTTAAGATTTTATTTATTTATTTGAGATAGAGACACAGATAGCAAGAGAGAGCACGAGTAGGGAGGAGAGAGAGAAGCTCCCCCTTAGAAGCTTAGCAGGGAGCCTGACTCAGGGCTCCATCCCAGGACCCCGGGATCATGACCTGAGCTGAAGGCAGACGCTTAACTGACTGAACCACCCAGGTACACCGTGAATCATTTTTTAATAACCTATATTTCATGAATAGTTGTTTTTGACCCAATCCAGCTCACCAGCTCCCTTTGTGACCTAACATACCTCCAAGTATAACTTAAAAGGGGGATGGCAACCACGAGGATAGGGAGCTGCACTATCTCTTTCCCCATACAAGGCAGATATCAATTGCCAACTTATTCCACTGTATTGAAAGTTAGTCTTGATTCTTCACAGCCCAACACTGAAAACAACGCTGCCAACTAATTGGACTTAACATCTAATTTGAAATCTATTTGCAATTCCAGGATTAGATTAAATCACTAGAAAAATCTAACTATTCTTGAGAAGTTCCTTTGAACTCCCCAAATCTTATGCCTGGCCACCTAATGTCACATTCCCAGTGGTAATGTTCTTTAGATGACTCAAAACTTCCATCTCTCTTTGTTTTTACACATTAGAATTCTAACTCTCATTGTGAGTTTTGAGTTGTGTCAGGAAATAACTTCAGGTGGGGAGATAAGGAACAGATTATCTATTCCCTATTTTATTTCTTTGAAATGAGTATAGCATTGGTTTCCCAGACTGTCTACCAAGTTGACCCTTAGGATTCTAGATTGATTTGTGTTTAAGGCCAACATATATGTTCATATTTTACCTGATTTATCCATACTTAAAATAAGGACCCCGAAAACTAATCATTGCCTGGTTGTTTTTTAATATTGGCAGACTTGAGGCTCCCAGGTGGCTCAGTTGGTTAAGCGTCTGCCTTCGGCTCAGGTCATGATCCCAGGGTCCTGGAATGGAGTCCCACATCAGGTCCCTGCTCAGTGGGAAGCCTGCTTCTCCCTCTCCCTCTGCCCCTTCCCCTGTTCGTGCTCCCTCCCTCTCTCTCTCTCTCAAATAAATAAATAAAATCTTTAAAAAAATCCTTTAGTAAGTGTATAAAATCACAGTCATAGGAATAATTTCTGATTTCATCCAAAAATTAATTCTCCGAACAATAACATTACTAAAAGTTCTCAAAGATGTAAACCACTTTGACTGGGTTATGTATTACTTTTAAATCTCTTCATTAGAGGAATGTCTCAGGCACTAGGAAGAATACCTTTTTTTGAATGTTAAAGACTTTTAGTTTCCTTAAAGAGTTTTGGTACCTTTGGAGTTAATTATATACTTTATACCTGAACATAAAAGATTAGTAACCTAAAGATATTTAGATAGTTTCTCTAAAGATTAATAAAAATGATGAATAAAAAGAATATAAGCCTTCCCTGTTGAATTATTATAGGAAAGAAATAAGAAAAGAAAATTTCTTCAGCCAGACGTAGAACAGTAAAATTCAGAATCACAAACACAACTACGCATCCAAATATAACATTACTGTATTTATCAAAACAATTATTAACAATAGTCCTTCTAGGGTGCCCTGTGGCCAGAAGAATCCCAGAGCAGGACATTAATAGGTCCTTTTAATTATCATTACTCCCTGGAAAAAGTCCATCTTGAGAAAATATGCCAGGGACGTACTAGGTCTGATGACAATGCACAGGCAAAGATTTAAGTCGATAAACAGCATAACAAGCGGCACTGTTGGACCATAAGTGATGAAAAGCCAACTCACTTGGTTTATGGCGGGGGGGGGGGTGTAAGGAAATTAACTGACTCATATAAAAAGTCTAGGCATTGACTTCAGGCAAGGCTGGATCCAGTGCAACATCCCTGCACCTTGGTCTCTTTCCATCTCTCACATCCACCTTCCTTTTTATTGCCCTCACTCTGAGGCAAGTTCTCTCCCTGTGACAGCCGGAACAGCACTAGGCATATATCTTCCAGATCCCTATCCAGCCAATGCCCAAGTATTTGTTCTAATTGGACCAAATTTGGTCACACACCCATCCATGAACCCATCCAAGTAATTTGCAGCCAAAGGGTGCTGGTCCAAGCAGAAAGAAGAGTGAATACTGCACAGCCAGAACCAGTAGCTTTCTACCCTAGTAAGGCACAACCAATTCTATATTGCTTTTGAGCTGTGTAAATGCCTAAGTTCCTGTTTCCTAAAATTTGGACATCTTGAATTCTTTGAGCCGTCTGCTCATATCATACGATTATCTCAAATTCAAATATTCTTTTTAGAACAGAGCACACTAGTTTGTGAGGAGGTTCCTGTCTACTCAGCATGGTGCCTCTATACTGTAGCCGAAGTCCCAAAGCTGAGAATAATAAGAGACAGTTCTACCACCACCCCCCTGCCCCATTCTAAAGAGAGTGCCTGAAACATCCAGGTCAGACTTAATAAAAGAAAACAAGTCAGGGACACTTGAGTGGCTCAGTTGGTTGAGCATTCAACTCTTGATTTCAGCTCAGGTCACGATCTTATGGGTTGGGGGATGGAGTCCTGCGTGGGCTCTGCGCTCAGCAGGGAGTCTGCTTGGGATTCTCTCTCCCTCTCCATCTGCCCTTCCCCTGACTCACCCACACTCTCTCTCTCTAAAATAAATACATAAATCTTAAAAAGAAAAGAAATCAGTCCAGTATCTATGAAACCCTCACTTCCAGCTTTTATAAGACATGGCCAAATCGTGAAAGATCATTAAAAGAAGGTCAAGGAGAGCAGGAATTGAAAGGAGTGGAGAGTGTTTGGGCTCTTTTTTTCTTCTCTCCTCACACAGAGAGAAAGGCATGTTACCTCCCAACCTTCCCCATAAAGATGGAAGGAATCTGCAGAAGGAGAGACAGGCGCCTTGCTTCTTAGCAGAAGTGTAACTTACCAGAGAGATGAGAAAAATAAAGCAGAGTAAGTGATGGGTGTGGCTGTGTGATGCTTGAGATGGAGTGATCAGGGAAGACCTCACCGATAAGAGGACATTGGGGCCAAGGCCTAAAAGTGAGGGGAAAAGCCATGCAGAGAGAATAGAAAACCCAAAGGCCCTTAGCAAGAACATGTTTAGTAGTTTCTGGATGGAAAGGAGCCAACAGGACAGGAGAGGAGTGAGCAAGAGGGAATGTGGCAGGAAAAAAGGGCGGTGATTAGAATGGAGTAGCATTTACTACAATGGGTGGAGAGGAATGGGAGAGTGTGAGACCACACACCACACCCTGAGCGCTGTGCATGCCTGAGTTTTGGCTCGGGCCTGGACTGGGGGCTGGAGGAGGCCAGGGAAACTTTGAATTTTATGTGAGATTAGATGTAATTGGATTAGAAAATTAGATATTAGGTTTGGACTTAGGCTGAACTGTACTTGTCTTTTAATACCTTAAAGTAAGCCTTACTTTTCAGGTAGTCAAGTGGCTGAAAAGCCATGAGATCTATGTGAAGGGTTATCTCCAGGGCAGGAATGAGAAGGTAAGTGCATGTTTGAGGGTTAGAGAAAAATAAAGCTGTTCCCCTTGTGTACCTCACAGAGTTTACCTTATTCAATAAACTGATTACTTTCTAAAAGAATCAAAACCCTTACAATCCATCTGTGAATTCACTGTATACAACACAATGTTTTACACATTATTATGTGTAAACTCAGTAAACATTTGCTAAGTATCGAGTAGTATAATATGCCATTTGGGGGGGAAATGATGTGGCACTAGCTAATGGTCAGATCAGGGAAAGCTGAGGTAGGGCCTAACTTTTTAAAGTGTATAATTCAAAACTTGAGATTATTTGTAGGGCTTACATGTGTCCTCCTGACCACTAACCGGAGTCACCTACAAAGGACTCACTGTGAACTTGTTAGAGAAGATCAATACCCAAGCAGCCTATGACACAGAAATGATATTTGCTGTTTGCTAGTTTTACTGCGCAGTGCAGAGTCCAGGAAGGAGAAACAGCTGCAGGATTGTAAGATGAGATAAATTGAAAGAAACAGAATAACACACAGAAGCAAGACTTTTTTAAATGACGGAAATCACTAAATTGGCTATTTCCACTTCCATTTTTGGGCTTAAACAAGATGACAGTTTGCTACCCTTTCACATAGAAGAAGTCCAGAATTTGGCAGTCCAGAGCAGAAACGGCAGCTCCAAGGTCAGCAGAAGCTAGACTCTTCCTATGGCACTGCTTTGGTCAGTCCTGGGCCTGTCACCTCCTGATCCACAATGGCTACTTGATTTCAACCCATCACATCTGCATCCCAGCCAGGCAGAAAAAAGAAGGAAGAAGGGTACTCCTCTTTCCTTTGAAGGATACTTCTATGAAGTCCTCACACAATTCAGTTTACCAAAACTAGCTGCAAGGGGGGTTAGGAACCGTGACCTTTAGTATTGTGTTTCTAAGGAGGAAAAAGAGAATGGATGGAAGACATAGTCAAACAGCCATTTCTGCCTCATCTTGTTTCTCTTAAATACCTGTGGGTGAAGTTAGTTTTGATGTTTTTTATCAAGAAGAGTTACTCCTTTTCGTACGTCTGCGTGTTAGGTTAGTGTGTTCACAGCTCTATTTACTGGTTGTATTGTACTTCTGATCATCCTTAATAGCTAAGTCCACTAGTTCCAAAGACATAAGTTCAGTTATATAACCTATCAGCATCCTCCCTGTCCAACCCTCCACCAATGAATTGGCTGTGCCTGATGATTCATTTGTCTCCTATGGAAATGATTAATAAATTGAGTCAGTAAGCATGTAATGAAATGTAGAATGCAGTGGTGGAAAAGGGGTGGGCTTCAGATCAGACTCTCCTGAACTGAAGTCCTGCGCCCAATATTCAAGTGACATGACTTTGAGTAAGCTTCCAGCATCTCTAAACTCCCATTTCCTTCTCCATAAGACAAGGATGATAATAAATACCTCTTGAAGCTGCTATGAGGAATGAATTAAATAACATGAAAAGTGACCATATGCCCCTATAACACTCAAAATTATTATCCTGTGATTTCATTGTTCCTGGAGCACCTGCAATGTGCTAGGTACCATGCCTGACACTGTGGTTGTTAAAGCCTAAAGAAGATATGCAGGAAGCCTGTGATATAATGCAGGAGCTTAAGACACCTAGAAACAGGCTTTGTGGAGTAGGAAAGGTTTTACATATGTGCAACATTAGAATGACACCTCCCTTGACTGATATCAAAATGGTAGATACATTATCTTCCAGAAAATGGGATGATTCAATCTGTTAAGAATCCATGTGCTTGAAGTGCTGTTTGGTAACAAGCACTGACAGGTAGGCCACCCCACGTAGGTAAACAGGGTCACATGAAAGGCTTGCAATGGCCCCACTGGTACATTTTTCTGAAAAGTGACAGAGAAGTACCTACATGGTACTCTCTTGACTACTTTGTGAACATCACATATTAGTTTAGGTTAGAATTTGAAAGCTAAAACAAATTGACTGTCACACTACAAAAATTCAGGGAAAAGTCACTTTCTTCACATTGATGTGTCTTCAAAGCTCAAGGCAATAGTAATGATGCACTACCGAGTCCCCCCTTCCTGTGCAGAGATGTGTGGAAGATCTCTACATGCCTGGCCCAGGGTGGGCAACGGGGTTGCAAAGATGAACAAGATGGCATCTGTCCTCCCAGAATGTAGCATACAGAAGGGACACAGACAAGTGGAATTTTCATTACCGTGTGATTAATGCTATGGAGAGGAGAGATCTCCTGGAGTGTTATGTAAGTTTATAGGAGGGGACAGCCCAGCTAGCCTTGGCCAGTGAGGGAATGCTGCCTGGAGGAAGTGAGTTCTGCACTGAAGCCTAGAAGATAGGTAGAAATCAGTGCAAAGGGCAGGTCCAAAGGGCATGGTATATTAATGAAGGGAGGGATTCTGTGTGGCTGAAGAAGAACGTGAGAGATGAGATTTGCTAGATCCACATACTGCATCCCAGAATAGACATCCTGGAATACTGTGAAGAACTTTGATCCCCACTGTGATGATTCAGCTCATAGGCTTCTCCTAATTTTCTAGGGAATGCAGAGAAAAAACAAACAAATAAAACAGGATTCATTATGTTATGGCAGAAAATAATTTTACGTAGAAATCTGAGAAACAGCCACATAATGTCACTTTCCCACATAAACACAGGAAGCAGTATACCATTTGTATACATATATTCTTAGCAGCTTTTCAATTCATTACTAGTGCTCAACCTTTTAGTAACTTGGGTTTCATTCTTTATGCCACTTCAAAAATAATATGGTAGGGGCACCTGGATGGCTCAGTTTGTTAAGCGTCTGCCTTTGGCTCAGGTCGTGATCTCAGGGTCCTGGGCTCCCTGCTCAGTGGGGAGTCTGCTTCTCTGTCTCTCCCTCTGCCCCTCCCCTCCGCTTGTGTGCTTACTTGTTCTCTCTCTCTCTCTCTTGCTCTCTAATAAATAAAATCTTTAAGAAAAAAATAATAACACTGTAAAGAAATGACCATGATTCTGCAGTATCTTTGAAAAATTTTTAAATCCATATTTAACTTGTTTCCTTGATGTAGACCCTCAAAGAAGTTCAGGCTAATTATAAGGTATGTCTATATTACTATCCCTTTGGGTGACAGAGCCTATCACATTTCATAAACTTAATGGGACAGATAAGAATTGATGCAACACTAAAAGATTACCCAGAAATTTCTACATAGTGACACTGTGGCCAATTAATGAAGTTAATTTCTCAGTAGGCAATCTGGTACCTTTAAAAAATGCATATAACTAAAGGACTTTTCTCTTTCATTTACGGTTAATATGCAAATCGGATATCCATAAATTCATTCCCGATAGAGTAAAAGCAATAAAATTTTCATGATTCGGCAGACTTTATATCATTTACAACACTATAATAAGTTATTGAAGAAAGAAGCTTAAAAATTGACAGAATCCCCTTAATAGCAAAGAAAATGTTAGTACTTTGCAGAGAGAAAATCCTCAAATTTCCTGTTCAACTGACACAAAGAAAACAATTTTCAAAAGTTCAATAGATATTTTTAGAAGACAAAAATCATTCACAAAAATACTAGGTTAGGTGCTATGATCAGACAAAAAATGAACCATGGTCCTTATCCCCACAGAGCTAAGCACAAAGTGGAACAGATTACCCTCTCTCCACAACAGTATGGAGTTTCAGGTTCCCACCACTAATGGAACAGAACATTCCTTGAATCTGGACAAGAAACCTAGGTGAAGAAGTGGAGTTGACAATCCTGCATCCCCTTGAGCATATTTGAGACCTCGTTGAGAAAGAGAAGGAATATTAGGTAAGGAGATCCAGTGTCCTCATTCTAAGTCATTTGACGTATCTTTACTCCCTCTGCTAGGTGATATGCCTCCATAACCACTCCCTTTCTCATTTTCCTACTCCTCTATCACACCCTTGCCCTCCACCACTTACTTTCATTATTTGGAAACATCTGTTTGACAGAAAGAGCCATGAAAGTTAAATGTGATTTTGACATTCATTCTTCCAATACTTCTAAGATGCCTGAGGGCATAGGAATGACCAATTTAAGAACCTGAGTTGCTGTTAAGTATTAAAATTCAATTCACTCATCTCTTACATCTGCAAGTATAAAAGTATCCTGTGGCAAATTAAGTGCATGTTATAAGGGATGTGCCCAGGCAGGAAGATAGAAGAGAAATTATGTATGCTGGAGTAACTGGGGGAGGCATTTAAATACAGATACACATATTCATATCACCCACCGTGTGCCAAGTATATAATTCCGTGAAGCAAGTATTATTGTTCCCATTTTAAGCATTAGAAAACACAGTCATTAAGACAAGAGATTTTCCTTAAATAGCTAAGGAACACAGACAAGATATGGGCCTAGACCTTCCAGTCCATCACTCTTCTCATAAACACTAGCCCATTTCTTGGAAGTGGCGGGGTGTTAACTGGGTCTTGAAAGAAAGATAGGAGCAAGGTAGTGAGAAGACACAAGCACAGAAGGAAGACAAGTATGTCTCAGGCCTTCTCACCCTTCAGGGTACTGGTGGAACACACTGTCACTAGATTTTCTTTCACATTCTTCTCTCTAATAAGAGAAGAGACAACTGGGAAAGAAAACCTCTCATTGACAAACCTGCTCCTGAGGGTACCAATTGAGGAGGACCATAGCCTCGAGGGATCACTCTTGAGGGTGGGAACCCTTAGATACCAAGTTTATGACTTTCTGCCTTCAGTCATTTAGAAAGCCCAATTCATTAGAATCTTGTAAAATTTCATCATTGTCTCTTTGTCCTTCATTCTGGTCTCCTCCAGACAGTAGGACACATTACAGAAAAAGGGAGAACTGATGTTACAATGCCACTGCTCTGTCTTGTCTCTTTCTCTAAAGAAGTCTCTTGACTTCATTTTTAAGTGATCAGTTTATACTACTAGCAACAGTTGGCTGCTGGTCCAACTGAACTATAGTGTGTAACTTTCATCCATTTAGGTATCAAGTTTTGGAGGTGAACACAACAAAAGAGCTCTCCTGGATTGAACTGTATAGATTGCGCTTATGTTACCACAGTTCTGTTTATACATTTGATTGTAATGTTTACATTAAAAACTCAGCTTAGTATAAAGGCTGCTTATTCCATGCCTTGCTTATTTTCAACAATTAAGTTAAATTTTTTTTTAAAAGGTGTTTTGGATGAAGGCTTAGTCAAGCTTAGGTTACACATTAGAATTCAAGAGCTGAATATACAGTTGTAGGCCACATAGTCCAAAAAGGTAGTCTTGAAGGTCATATAAGTTCACTGGAAGAATGTCTGAATGACATGAGAAGTTTTATTTCCAAAGAAATCGTTGAGAGAGAAAGAAACTATTAGGGGGTTTTGGTTACTGGAAGAGGAGGCTAGAATTGTTCTCAAAATTTTACCAGTGATGACTTTAGAAAACCAGCAAAAGGTCATTAGTAAAACAGTTGACTTGGATAATATAATAGTCAACGAGGCTAATGCAGGATCAAAATATTCAGATTATATAATCTGTTCTGATGCAAATTCTCTATGGAAGTCTTACCAGGAAAACAGAAGACTCTCTCTAAAAGGGAATACTTAAAACAATTTTTTAGAAAGGCATCAAGTTCTCCATTTGTTATATACTGCAGTACATAATGGTTTCCAATGACCTATTTTAATGGAAATTTAGGATTTTTCCCTGTGCTTCTTGTGCCTTTTATGACACTACCATTTTCTTGTTTGTGTTCTTAAGGCCCCACTAATGTACCACAAAAATATTTTCAAATGCCAAAAGAGGAAAAAAAAAAAATGGAAGGAACTGCAAGGAATGAGAGCAATATGTGAAAGAGACAAGTCAGTCAGTCACTCAGAGTACAACAGAAATCAGTGGACCGGAGGAGGCAAAGCATTCATTGCCTTGCCAAACCAAAAATTTGCAATGGTTTTCTCATTCGGCAAAGGACATCGAGAATATGTACACAGTTGATCAAAAACAATGGAATGTGGTTTAGAAGTGTTAAAATGTAAACAAGTTTCCAGTTTAAGATTAATGTTAGGGTGAGACTTGTAAATTGTGTGAATTGCTAAGTAGTAATATTTACTTAGATTAACTTATCATAGTTCGCATGGCTAATCAAGAAGAGGGGTGACTAATATCTGGAACAAAATGGTTCATGTTCATACGCCTAGAAAAGGCTTTTGTATCTGTGGTGGTTTTCAAACTTTAGTACGGATACAAGTTGTTGAGATGCTTGTCAAAATGTAGATTTCCAGGCCCCCTTCCCAGAGATTCTGATCTGGCAGTTCTAGAGTAGGGTTTCTCAATCTTGGCACTATTAATATATTAAAAGATGATTTTCTTGCTGTGGGGACTGACCTGTGCCTTGTAGGTGGTTAAGCTGCATTCTGGGTCCACTAGATACCATAGCATCCTTCCCCTGGGCCTGTTTCCAGATGTTGCTACATGTATGGGGGCACAAATCACTCTCCTCCTTTGGGAATCACGTGTTAGGGTGAAGCCTATGGACTGCATTTCTAATAAGAATATACAAGTAGTTTTGGTCAGTGGACCAAACTTGAGAAATACTGAACTCATGTGTTGAATTATGTCTCCTTCAAAATTCATGTTAAAGTCCTAACCCTCAATAGCTCAAAATGTGATCCTATTTGGAAATAGTCATTGCAGATTTAGTTAAGATGAGGTCATACTGGGTTACAATGGGCCCCTAATCCAATATGACTGGCATCCTTATAAAAAGGGAAAATTTGGACCCAAGAGATAGGCACACAGGGAAAATGACATGCAAGCCAAAAGAAAGGGCTGAAACAGATTCTTCCCTAGCTCCTACAGGGGAAGCATGGCCCTGCCGACACCTTGACCTCATACTTCTAGCCTCCAGAACTGTGAGACAATAAATTTCTGTTGTTTAAACCACCCAGTTTGTGGTACTTTGTTACAGAAGCCCTAGCAAACTAATATATAAAGAACAAAACACAAGTCAGAGTTTCGCACTGGGACAACATCTGAAGCAGGATCAGGGAGAAAAATGGAAAGATTACAGATTGGCAGCAATTCCTAATTTATCTTTCTCAGTGCCTGACATAAAATAAAAGTCAATAGTTTTTATTTTTATTAAGCACTCTCTCATATATCTTGTCTAAGTTAAATATTAAGAATAACACCTTATAATTTGTTACTTTATAAGGTTGAAATTGCCAGTGTTCTATTTTCAAGTTTTCATCTGGATTACGTAGCACTTGAATAGACAGGCTTGAGACTGGAGTTGACTAGAAGACAAATGGAATTAATTAATTATGCCGTATCTATAGAAAAGGTAATATGTACATGTGAAATGCCATACAAGGCAAAAATGCAGTGACTGATCACACTGTAGCTTTAAGAAAAGTGTTGACTGTTTCAGGTCACAAAGGCAGTATTTAGAGTACAGCAAGAGGGACCATGTGTCCAGCAGGCCACACAGTCATGTGCCTCTCCAAAGTAGGCAATTCATACTCTCTCACTGAAAGAATGAAGCCCATGGTATCAAAAAAAACTTAAGAGTCATGTACTCTAATAGTTACATTTGCAATAAAAGTGAACTGTCCCTTATTAATCATCAGAAGACAAAAACAAGAGCCCAGAGGCAAATGGCAGTCTTTTTCTCAAGATATGAGAGTCATACTAATAAATATCTTAGTTCCTGTTTCCTCCCACAACTGAACAGCGGTGAAAAAACAAGTCTCCTTGCCTCAAGATTTTAGGAAGAAAAGTTGTAAAGCTTCTGTTGCAGACGAAGTGCCCCAACAGTTTTTTTTCCTGCTCCCATAAGCATAAATAGTTCATGATAAAAAAAATGGTAGGCTCCTAGAAATGTCTACAAATTAACTTGAGTGGTCAAGTACAAACAAGGTTGGGCCTAGGCCGCTTAAGTGCCCTCCCCAAGTCAGGATAAACAGGACGTTAGCTTGGAAACCTCTGCCAAACTCTAAACAACTTTACCTCAGTAAATCCCCTCACCTTTAATCTAGGAAACTTTCCAGCATGCCCTTCAGTCACATGAAGTTGCCGTCAGAGCCCAATATACCTCATGTGTCCCCGGAACAGGTTTGCCTCTTGGGGGTAAAGTGGCAGGGTGGATAACTAAGTTTGGCATGTGGTCTAAGAAGCCCCAGAAGGCTAGGATAGGGACTGCAGATTCTCCAGGCTTTTTTCTTTTTCCAAAAGAGGGCAAGACCGGCAAAGAACCGAGTGTCTCCGAAAGGAGAGCCGCGCTCAGACTAAACAGAAATCCGGGGGACCAAAAGCAGAAGTAAACAGGTTTTTATAGCAACACTAATATAACAGAAGGCCTTCTCTGACCTCTCCAATGGTTTTTTCGGTTACTGAATCTTTTCACCCCTTCCCCCAGCGCGGCTCTCTTCTCACTCACAATCCCCACGCCCCCTCCCCACCACCCTCCAGCAAAGGTAAGGGCCCACAGCCAACTGCAGACTCTAACGTCCACGGCGGCCAGCTCCAGTCTAGGGCAGTTGCCTAGATGTTAATCTGACGTCGAGAAATCTAATCTCCCACGTCTGATCTCCGGCTATTGTGCCTCTAGGGGGAGGCAGCACAGGTGAGTGCGACTGGAGGAAACCAGTTCCGGAACAGTCCGAAAGGGCGACGCGAGGGTGCGAGACTAGGGAAGGAGACGACAACGCGATAAATAAGAGGAGGCGCGCCCCAAACACGGCCTCTCTCCCTGGGATCACCTTGCCTTGACCTAGTTGAGCCGAGCAGGAAGGAACCCAAGAGGGCGAAGGAGAGGCTGGGCGAGCGGCGGGCGGGGCCGCGAACGGGAGCTTTCTCGTGCTCGTTTGTGATTCGCCGACGGATTCGGGCCGGAAGCTGCCGGGAGGCATTGGCGGCCGAGGCGGCGGCGGCGGCGGCGCACGTGGTGACGTGCGAGGGGGTGCGGCGCGAGCGGGCGGCGGCGGCGGCAGTGTCTCCGGGACGCGCGTGGAGGTCGGTCGCTCGGAGCTGCTCGGCGCAGTTTCTCCGCCTGCTGCTTCGGCGCGGCAGTGCCAGCGAGCGAGCGAGTCCCTGCGAACCCTCGGTGGCGCGGCCCCCTTCTCGCAGCCTTAGCGGACTGACCGCTCGTCTTCCCGCTCGACCGCTCCCCCCCTCCGCGGCCTCGAGGCGCTTTCCGTTGGGCCGATTCCCGCCCGCTTCCTCCTGCTCCCCATCGAAGCTCCAGACATGAGTTTTTCCATCTCTTCAGAGATGAACCAGGTAATACGCGCAGGTCCTAGACGGTGGAGGAGGGAGAGGGCGCGACCGGAGTCCGAGCAGAGGGATGGCGCGGAGCAGCGTCCTGGTCCCGGGGGAGGACGCTGCAAGCAGCTACCGCGGCTTTCTGGGGGCGAGGAGCCGGCGCCGCGCGGGCCCCGCGCTCCTGGCGCTGCCATGGTTGCCGGGTCGCGTTGGCGGCCGAGGCGAGTGCCGGCCTCTTTAGAGAGAGCTGGGGCAGAGGAAGTAGGGCGGGAGTTTTTGCCCGTGGGATCCTTGGGGGCCTGGGTCAGGGCGCCGCGGGGCAGGGATGACTACCGGAAGGAGGACGCGGGAATCTCCTTTCCCGCTGTCAGGAACCGACTCCTAGTGTCTGGGTCTAATCGAGGTCTGGACTCTCCTCCTTGGGACCTCCAGGGACCCGGCACGTGTGGGCGGGGAGCTGCATCGGTGTCTCGGGCCTGGAGTGGGGTGGTACCGCGTCCCGGCTCGCCGTGGGCCGCGGGGTCCTTTGTTCCCGCTCCACGTTGCCCGCTTTTCTTGCCAAGCGCGGGGAGAAGGGGGCGGGAGAAGGGAGGGAGCGGCTGCCCTGACGTGTCGGCGCTGAATGACTGCGTGGCCGGCCAATCCCAGCCGGGGGTGTGCGGGCGCCAGGCGCCTTGCCTTCCAGCCTTGGGAGTGGGCGCCCTCCCGGCCGCGCGGGGAGGAAGGCCTGGGGCTACTGGGCTCTTCAGTCACTGGGGCGATCGCCAGCTTTCCTTTTTACAAAAGAAATCGGCGGAGAGGTTTGCTCTTTTTCCATTTTTATACTCATCTTGTAAAAGGGTGTTTGGTTCTAAGTTCTTGATGGTAGGAAAGTATCAGACAATACCAAATTGAGAGTTGAATGTAAGAAGATTTGGACCACAAATATTTTAGAAATAGATTTACTGTTTCTCAATACATAGTAGACAGATCTATTGTTTGAAACAGCTGACGTTTCAAAACCTACAGCAAGTAGAAATAATCCTGAAGGGCGCAGTTTTGTTTCCTGATGTCTGTTGCCAGTGATGGAGGATAAGCATACCCTGGTATCAAACTGTTCTTTGAGGAGTTTATGTGGTGATCTTCCGTCTAGTAGTAAGTAAAAACTTTGGAAGCCTAGTACTACTCTTAACAGTTGAACAAGTAAAGCACGGACTACACTACCAGAATCCGTATTTTCTTTTAGTAATTCTAGCACTGTCCGTTGATTTAAGGATAACGAAATACTGATGAATAGTTTCAGACATAATCGTGCTGAAACTTCCGTCTAAAGATGCTAAGGAAAGCAGTTGTGTATCTGGAGATGAGGCAGACGCTATTTAGAATTGGATTAACAATAGTATTTAATGCTAGCTGGCAGGCTACTTATCAAATGTGTATAATTTGGTAGTTGGTGGTAAAATGGGACTAGAACCACTGATTTAAAAGAGACCTAGAATGGTTTTCCTCTGAATTTTTCTAATACATAAAATCTCTATAGTTAATTAATAGATATTATATCTTGATTTATCTTAATTTGTACCATTTTTCTAACCCTCCCCCCCAAAAAAAACAGGATCCCAGGTTTTGGTTTTAGTTTTTAATTGTTATCTTTTGGGCTACTTACTTTAGAGTGGTGGTTTTTTCTTGGTTGAGGTATATTTTAGATGGCAATTGAATGTAGTTTTGCAAATGTGGTTTTTTAATGTAAAGTGTTTTCTTATTAGGGAAATGTCTTAATCACAGATACTAAGATAAAGTACTCCTGAAAATCATTTCATTGACTTTTTCAACAATATGATTTTATAGTCAAAAATCTCCATGAAGGAATTCTAAAAGGTTGGAGATCCTCCCACCTTATGCTAGAGCGTGTAAATGGAGGAACTATGAACAAGGGAGTGATCTCTAGTTTTTTGTTAGAAGCACAGAAAATACATGCTTATCTTCACTTGTAAACTTGAATTACCACCTTTTAAGTGATTTCTAAACCTATCAGTATTTTCCCAACTATCAGATCAGTATTCTAACACTTGCAATAATCTGGATAGCCGGTAGGTACCTCAGCATTATAATGTCCCAAAGCAAATTCCTCTTTTCCTTCTTTCCTAACTTTGAGCATGCAGCGAACAAAAAATAACTGTTAAGCTTTTTGGAATTCTAATTTTGATACTGATTTTGACAGTGATGCCACACACACATATCCAAGCTAAAATAACAAGATGAGCAAGGGTATATAATATTTTAATGTCCCTGCTTCCATATTTTATCTGTTCCTCCAGACCATCCCCCACAATTGTGCTAAAGTGTTCTTGCTCTAATCTTTTCTGCTCTCCAGCATTGTTTAAATCTTAGCATTGATCTTTCTTACTTCCTCTCCCACTATTTACCATATACACCCTGCAGACTATAATCCATTGAAACAGAAATAGCTGCAGTTTCTGGAATATGTATGCTGTCATACCCCTTTCCTCTTTTGTTTGAACTATTTTCACTGCTTGATTTATCAGTCTTTTTGGTTGGTCTGTGAAGTATTCAGGGCTGGGGAATGGAGTTAACTCCATTGGTATTATGAGCATCCCATTCCAAATTGTGCCTGCCATATGTTTGGTGCCATAAATGGGGATACAAGAATTTCAGAACAATGAGGATGGAGGAAGTGAATGGGTTCGGTGAGTTTTGAGATGGTAGTTTGAAAGTGACATTGGGAATGTATAACTTCTCGTTTTACAAAGATTGATTTACTTTGCATAATTATAAAATATGTCCTTTAAAAAGAGTTCATTGCTATTTTGTCAGTTGGCTGCCCTCAAAAGATTGCCTTGAAACTTAAATAATATTTGTAATTTGCCTTGAGGTTTTAAGGATGCTTTTGAAAGTTTGATGATAACATTTTATCTTGCACTTATTGAAGGCCTGAGAAGAATTTGGAGGGGAGGCCATAATTGTGCCTACCTGTTTTACAACTCTTGGATAAGACCTGTTGAATTGTATTTCAGTTAAGCTAATCCTTTGGGGGGCTGTGGTAACATAACATGTGAACTTCTGGGTGTTACTAAAGCAGTTTAATTACTCATTTATGAGTCTTCTGTCTCCATTTTCTTTTACTAGTCATACTAAGGAACTGAAGTGTATTTACCAGAATATATTGTATTTGACCCCAGTTTTATTTTTTAAAGTGGATTAGTTGAATGTGTATTTTAAATACCAAAAAAATTTTATTTTTAGATTCTAATTCCAGTGTAGTTAACACAGTGTTATATTAGTTTCAGGTGTACAATATCGTGATTTGACAGTTCCATGTATTAATGCTCATTAAGACAAGTATACTCTTAATCCCCTTCACCTAATTCAGTCATTTCTCTACCCACCTCCCCTTTAGTAACCATCTTTTTGTTCTCTATCGTTAAGAGTCTGTTTTTTTGGTTTGTCTCTTTTTTCTTTTGTTCATTTGTTTCTTAAATTTCACATATGAGTGAAATCCTGTGGTATTTGTCTTTCTCTGGTATATTCTGCTTAGCATTATACTCTCTAGATCCATCCATGTTGTTGCAAATGGCAAGATTTCATTCTTTTTTATGGCTGAGTAATATCCCGTTGTGTGTGTGTGTGTGTGTGTGTGTGTGTGTGTATTGCATCTTCTTTATCCGTTCATCAGTGGATGGATACTTGGGCTGCTTCCATAGTTTGACTCTTGTAAAGCTGCAATAAACATAGGCGTGTATGTATCCCTTTGGATTAGTGTTTTCATATTCTTCAAATACCAAAGAAAATTTTAAGCTTTATACTTTTATTTAACTCTGGGGTGTTGGGGCTTTGGTTGGGCTTTTGAAAGAAAAAAAAAATTCTACCCACATTTTTATTCCACTAGTTACTGAGTTTGAGTTTCACAGACGAAACTAAAATCTACAAATTTCTAGAATCACTTGAAACTCAATTTGCCCAATGCTTACTTGAGTGAAAGTGACTGTGAACTTTCAAAGACATGGTTTTGCAGGCAGGAGTTGATATGATCTCTTCCAGCTTGGTGGGTGGTGGGGAGGAGAGTAGGGACCTACAGCATATGAGGACAGTAATGAGTAAAGTAAGTTTGTTGCATTAACTTAAATGTCACGTGGACTTGGACTATCTCTTAAAATCAATTAGGGTTGTACTGATCATTAAAGAGATGAGGTGCATATTAAGACCTTAATGTACTAGAAAGTCTTCAAGTTCTCAGTGTAGAAGAACTCATTTTATTTCAAAACTAATAATATTGTACAAATGTGTATACCTAAAGTTGCTCCAGAAATTCTCCAGTTTTTCTTCCAATGGACTGAAGTGATTTTAACCATCTCTCCCCCCCCAAAAAAATTTAAGGTAGAACTTCCAATTTATCAAATATAAACAGATGTCATTTTATTCTTGGTTAGATCAAGACTAGTTTACACAGAAACACTGAATAATGAATAAAACTGGTCACCATTTAAAATGTTTACGAATCTCCGTATCATAAATTTATGGTTTCTCAAAAAGCACATTTTAGTTATATCAACATAATTTGCATGGAGGGATTCCCCCCCTTTCATCCTTCTTTTAAGAGCAGCTTATGAAACTGAAGTGAAGAGTTATCAACCATGTCTGTGGATTGGCCACCCAAGTGTGTGTGTGTGTGTGTGTGTGTGTGTGTGTGTGTGTATCGTATATACAAAGATTTTCTGAATTTTTGAGCTGGGTCTTGAATGAAAATATCTGAAGGTTCCCTTAGGATGGTGTGTTCTCTCTGTGTACATAGAATTGTGTGGTACTTGGAAATCATTTGTTACAACTGAGTTCTTAAAAGCTGAACTATCTAATCTAGATGGAGCTGTAGAGCAGAGGAAATCAGTATTACGTAAGAGTATGATAACACTTTTGTTGCAGAGGTAAGCATTGACCACAGTCCCAACCTGAGTCAGAATTACTCAGGATGTCCTTGAAATAGAACTTAAGTTCTAGAGAAACCAGTTAGCGTGTGGGATCCAGCTCCATTACAGATTGTGCATGTGTTGAACTTAACAGGTTGTTCCATTGGAGCTGGACCAGCCTTCAGCGGGTTCTGGGTTAAGTGATTATTCATTCACCTGAACATAATTGTTAGAATTTGGGTTTGATTGATGTATAAGGAGAATCCAGGTAATTTTAAGATGTCCATTTTTAAAAGTATGTACATCTTGCAAATAATTTATTCAGTTCTCATTTCCTGAATTATAATGACATAGTGTCATAGCAGTTCAGGTGATTAAAAAATAAGTACCGTCTGAATTTGACACTTGTAGTTGACGACATGTGAAAATGAAGGGGGAAATGGAGGTAAGACTGAATATGATTACTGTGAAGATGTGGTTTGAATTAGAATTATTTCTTGGTAGTTTATTACTGTATATAAGTAAAAGGACCATACAAAGAACAGCCATCAGTATTTTCCCTTTTGTTTATTTAGTTCACGTCAACAAGTACTCATCTTTATATTTAGTTTCTAAGCTTGTTGTTTTGGTGGTGGGAAGATCATGAACAAGACAGAGGCTCTGTCTTCCAGGGCCTTGAATCAAGGAAGATATGGAGGTCCACAGAAGGCCAACTCAGAACAAACCAGCTGGAAGATTACACAATGCCTTTCACAGAGTGTTTAGTATGTAGAAGATAGGGAGAAACTTCTCTCAGCTGGGGGGATTTGGCAGGGGCTCTGTGGAGGTAAGATTTCATCTGGCAGAGGTTGCATTAAAGGTGTTCCAAGAAAAGAGAACAACTTGAACAAAGGTACAGAGGCTGGGAAGAGCAGAGTACATCTTGGGGAACACTGTATCTGGTTTGACTGTAACATTGTATACATGTCTGGGAATGATCCCCAAAGGTTGTTTGCTGGCTGGTGAAAATGGACAGATCATATGTTTGTATGTTAGTTGTATTCTAATAGTATAAAGTATATTAGAGTTAACCAATATATATATTTGTTCTCTAATCTTGTGCTTGTATATCTCACTTAAATGATACTTGTTATTAGCTCCTGTCTTCAGGGGAAGGTGTTTGTTTTAATCACCTGAATAGTTGCAGGCTAAATGAAAAACGTTTATGTATAACTGCATTTGTGTTATTTTCTGTATTTGTGTCATTTACATCATTTCTTCAAGATAAGGACTTTGTTTGATCTAATCTGCTTAGATCAATGACAGTCTGATCATTCTGAGTATCTAAAATTTGTCATTATTACAGATTATGATGCATGATTATCACAGAAGAAATTCGTGTCTATAGCTTTTAAGGACTTGATTACATCATTTCAAGCCTGATAGTTTTGGAATCACCATTAGAGCTTAAGACACCTCTGCCTTCACTTCAGCCACCTGTCTTCATACATTGAGGAAGTGCTGAGTTTGAACACTCCTTTGTCCTTGAATTATCTAAGACATCCCAGAAATCCATTTCTCACCAGTTTAGTAGGTAAGTGAATATTCAGTGCCCAGTGCAACATTAAGACACATTGTTTTTCTCAAGACTGTGCCCAGTATGCTAACAGCATTTATAATTTTCTTAAAGCGGAAGTTAGTCATCATTTGTAGAAAAAAGCATTTTTCTATTTTCTCTTTCTGTAAGCTATTTTGAATTTAAATCAGCTCAAACTGAAATCTATTACTGCTTTTTAATGATGGATTTTATATAGCCATTAGTTGTTCACAAGTAAAGGTAAAATGGACTTTTTTTTTTTAAGAACATTAAATTTCTAGCATGTATTCTTAGGAGGTAAGTGATTTCTAATATCTGAACCTTGCAAAGGGAACAAAATTTACATTTGTCTTATCGGTCTTTCATTTGAGAGTAAAGCAATCACAGCAGCCCAAAAGACAGAAACCTGTAAGTGATGACCGTTGTACAGGCTTCTTAGATTGCTCGTTGTATGGGTTCGGGCACGGCTGGGTTAACGTTTCTTTCCCTTTGCAATGAATGTACATGGAAACCTAGACCAAAGCATTGAAATACTCACCACTGTATGAATCCTCAAAAAGACTTAAGACCAAAGTATAGGGGTACAAAGACTTGAGTGCCAGGGTTTCCACAGTGTTTTTGTGTAATAACATTTTTGTGTTGATAGGATGGAATTTGAAAATAAAGATACCATATTACTCTTTAAGGTATAATTATAAAAATCCTCATTTGGGAGTAAAATAACTCTGCTTTCTTTCTGCCCTTTAGCCAAATTTATAAGGAAAATGATTCCCAATGGATATTTAATGTTTGAAGACGAAAATTTTATTGAGTCTTCTGTTGCCAAATTAAATGCCCTGAGGAAAAGTGGCCAGTTCTGTGATGTTCGACTTCAGGTATTTAAAACTTAACTGGAAACCTACAAAATTGCTATTTTATTACTAAAAGCAATAAGTTCTTGAATTTGCTTATTTTCTTTTTCATGGTAGGCATTTCATGAAATAACTTTAAAAAACAACGATTTACTCATAAATATTAGCTAAAGAATCTGATATGGTAATTAGCTAGAGAAATACATAGTCCACAGTACTTCTAATTTTAATTCCTCATAATTTCAGGTCTGTGGCCATGAGATGTTAGCACACAGAGCAGTCCTGGCTTGCTGCAGTCCCTATTTATTTGAAATCTTTAATAGTGATAGTGATCCTCATGGAATTTCTCATGTTAAATTTGATGATCTCAATCCAGAAGCTGTTGAAGTCTTACTGAATTATGCCTACACTGCTCAGTAAGTACTGTATAAATTGTATAATTAGGGGATGTGATCAGGAAATTCCAAGTCTCTCTAAATTTATTTCAATTAAGTATCTGTGTTTTAAGGTCTTAGTATCCTAAGCGATAACTTCTTTTTTTTAAAGGTTGAAAGCTGATAAAGAATTGGTAAAAGATGTTTACTCTGCAGCAAAAAAGCTGAAGATGGACCGAGTAAAGCAGGTAGAGTACCAGAAGTTAACATCTAAGGAAGACTTACTAGCAAGTGTGCTTTTACATGGTTAGAATGAGTAATTTGTCGTAAACCAATTTTTAGTTTTAAGACGTGAAAATGTCCCCCTTTTCTCCTAGAGAACTGAATATTATTTTAACCATTTATTAACCATTTAGCTATAGTTATTTAGCAAGGTCATATTTCTCTCAGATAATTTGAGCTAAACCCTTGCTTTTCAGTAGTTTTCTCGGCCGGGTAGCTGTATCAGTCACTGATAGCAGGATGTAAAATACTCTTGTTTTTCTCAAGAGTTAATCATGTAACTTATATTCTCAGTTCATTTGTTGTTCTGCACTCTCGAGTTTTTCTTTAAAAGGACTCCTAGAATTTAATGCCATTGAGAACTGCTTAATAATTCATAGACAAAAGGCATTCGGGGGCGCCTCGGTGGCTCAGTCAGTTAACTGTCTGCCTTCAGCTCAGGTCATGATCCCAGAGTCCTGGGATCAAGTCCCGCATCAGGCTCCCTGCTTCTCCCTCTCCCTCTGCCTCTCCCCACTGCTGTGTGCTCCCACACTTGCTCTAATAAATAAAATCTTTAAAACAAAAAAAAAAAGCATTTAATTTTCTAATTTGGGAGTCAGTAAACTGTAAGCCAGCTGCCTGTTATAAAGCTTTATTGGAACATAGCTATCATTTACATATGGTCTCTGGCTGCTTTCCACCTGTAGTGACAGAGCTGAATAGTTGTGACAAAGACAGTATGGTTCAAAAACCTGAAGTACTATTTAACCTTAAGAGGAAGTTTCCTGGCCCCTCCTGTAATGTCACTTCTCTGCTTAAAATTTCTTCTATGATTTATAGCACATACTCCTCAAGTTAGCACTGCAGTTTTTCCCTCATGTAGTTGCTATTTTTCCCAAATTATTTCCTCCTTGTCTTACCTTTTGCTCTAGCTAACCTAAATCGTCCACAATCTCTCTCTTCACTACTCCCTCTATTCTGCATTCAGCACCATCTCTCGTGTAGATCCCAGTTCAGCTACTGCCTTCATGATGAAGTCTTATCTAATTATTCTAGTTGGAAATGCTTATTTGAACATTTCATATGCATTATCACAGCATTTCAGTTTGTTGCATCTTTCCTTAAACAACTTATACATTTGTACGGCATTCTTTGATGTTTATTGTTTGTATACATATGTTCTTCCCAGTGTTAAAGTTGTTTGATTAGGGCAGTGATTTTTGGTTCATCTTTATATCTTCACATAACGCTTACACACTGAGGATTAAATATTCGTTAAATAAAATATATGTAAGTGTTGGTACTTGTTTCTTTTCCAAGGTTTGTGGTGATTATTTACTATCTAGAATGGATGTTACCAGCTGCATCTCTTACCGAAATTTTGCAAGTTGTATGGGAGACTCCCGTTTGTTGAATAAGGTTGATGCTTATATTCAGGAGCATTTGTTACAAATTTCAGAAGAGGAAGAGTTTCTTAAACTTCCACGGCTAAAGGTAAGGAGTAAAAATCTATAAAGAGATATACTACTTAGTTCCAGGCACAGAATTTTTGTCCATGTTTCAAGCATGTAAGTAATGGTTGGGGAAAAGACAGTACATTGAAACAGTACTGTTATTTTTAGCAGTGTAACTGGCTACCCATATGTGTATTTTTTTGACTACCGATTTTTTTATAAATTAGAGTAAATATATGGAATGTGATTGGGCATCTGTGACTGTTTTATTATGAAATTGAGCATTAAGCTGAGAATTAGAGGCTCAACACTGATCTGTGTGTCACTGTTTTTTCCTAAATCTAGTTGGAGGTAATGCTTGAAGATAATGTTTGCTTGCCCAGCAATGGCAAATTGTATACAAAGGTAATCAACTGGGTGCAGCGTAGCATCTGGGAGAATGGAGACAGTCTGGAAGAGCTGATGGAAGAGGTTAGTTTTAAAGTAAATGGGATTCAACAATTCTTAAAAATTATTTTGCTATAACGTGAAGGATTCCCTTTCACTTTTATTTTATAACCATGACCCTAAAGAATTTAAATTTTGCTATAGGTACCCCTAAGCTGAGAAACAGGGGGGGTGTCCAGGTGAGCTGAATGAACCGTTCAGTTTGGTCTTCTGCTTTTCTTTTTTTTATTTCTTTGCTTATTATGTGCTGTTAACTTCCTTTAAAGTAGCATGTAATTTGCTTTAGAAATGGGAGGTGGTACTGAAATTTTCCGTAGATTCTTAATTTTTCTTCACAGGTTTTTGCTTTAAATTTGAAAGTAGGTAAAAGCTTCTAATGGTTGTTCCTCCCCATTGATTTATCTCCCCATAGGTTTATTAACAAAACTAGGATACCCAAGACTGAAGAAACAAGAAGAAACCTCAAGTGTATTGACACGTAAAGAAGCAGCAGTCCTGCCCCAGTTCTCCTAAGAAAAATCCGCTGTGGGCAGAGAACGATGATGATTTAATGGTGTTTACTCCTTTACAGGATTCTGTCTTTAAAGCTTTGTGTTATTCAATGGTGTTGTTCATACATACAGTCACTCACTTTACTTGGGCTACTTTTTAAAAATACACAAGAAAATTGGATGGAGAGATGGTGGGAATTAAACATATGCGGATGGAGCCATAGAGTGACCTTGCCTCCGTCATTCCATTTAAGCCTTTCGGACTCACTGAAGGCTTTATCAAATCTGTTAGGCCTTAAACCCTACAGTTATCATTATGTTCTAAGAAGGCTAACAGGCCATCTCGTAAGATTTATATAGTTTCCCATTTGAAAATCAGGTGCATTAACCAGGTGTTTGCGTCTGCTAAGGGAGGTGTCTCTGTAGCTTGTTTTGCGTTTTGCATTTGCTTTTTATGTGTTTTTCTTGACATTGCCTACAGGACAGAAATGTTAATGCAAATCAGACCACTTCAGAGGTGTAAACCATATTCCATATTTTATTGTAAATATGTATATTCTATAAGAGCCTATATATACTGTACTAGTGCTTTTTTTCTTAATGCTATATAATAGAAGCTATGAGAAAATGAAGATTTCTTTCAAGCCAATCAAGCCAAGGACTCTTCGGCCAGTATTAGAAGATTCTGTATTTGATTTTTGTTTTTTAAATTTTTACAACCATGACCTGTATTTTCTTTACTTCGGGATCCTGCCAGAGCAAGATGTCAAGAAGTTCAAGAAGCACACTGGAGGTTACCTTGAGGCGTCTGTGTGATCTGCATACTAGTGGAGTAGCCATGGAGACGGTAGCCACATGGGTGTTCTGTTGCTGTTTTGCAGGTTCAAACCTTGTACTACTCAGCTGATCACAAGCTGCTTGATGGGAACCTACTAGATGGACAGGCTGAGGTGTTTGGCAGTGATGATGACCACATTCAGTTTGTGCAGGTACACATTGCACATCTGAGGTAACCTCAGGTTAAAATGTGATTAGAGCATTTTATAGCATACTGAAATTTTCCTTTAATAAAGGAAAGTGGAAGAATTTCATTGGTATAACTGAACAGAAACATTTTCGGGACAAAACAAGCCAGTCTTTCTTATAGTTACTGTTTTTGCCACATAAAAATAAATTAATTCAACACATTTAGATTTTTTTTTCCTCAATGAAATAGGATTTATAGGTAGTAAGAAGAAAGGCCAATAAGATGAAGCAAAGTAGAAATTGATTTTTTGGATTAGATTACAAAAAAATAGCTTGCAACAGGAAATTGTATTGTTAGACCCCCCCCCCTTTTTTTTTTTTAAATCTCAGGTATAAACTTTTTTAGTCTAGGGATAAATAGTTTAGAGAAAAGTACACAAATCATAAGTACCAAATAGTAAACCCACTAATTTAAACACTACTTGGGTCAAGAAGAGAGTTCTACCATCCTGGAAGCCTTTCCCCCTTCCCAGTCACTTCCCTACACAACCCCCCCCCCAGAGGAAACCATTATTCTAACTTCTGAAACAATAGTTTGCCTGTGTTTGAAGTGTACATAAATGGTGATATAGGATGCATTCTTTTTGTTTGGCCTTCAGCTTAACATTCTATTTGTGAGGGATAAACTATAGAGTAGGCTGAGTTAACTCAGTTTTAAGGGATGGTTTTCTTTAATAGAAAGTATATGATAAAACAAACCTGACTGGTGAATATCTCCGGTATTCCGTGGCAGTAGTGGCCAGATATCTTTATTTTCACAAAAAGTGTCAGGGTTTGAGTTAGTTGAGAACTTTGTTCGTAGTTGTGCATTTTGAACACTTAGGATATTTTCCTCATAACTCTAAGATGTTAACATTTTTTTAAAAATTACTCTTTCAAAAAGCAAAGTTTGAGTGCCTGATAAGTGGCAGGCCATGATGTTAGGTGTGTGAGGGACAGTTTCTGGTTGCAGGACCTTACAGCAGTGGATTGAAAAGGTACAGTCTTAGAAGAGGCATCTACAAAAGGCATAAAGGGGAGGGCATGGTGGAGCAGGAGAGAAATTAGGAAAATTTGACAGAGGAGGCAACATTTGAGCAGTCCTAGGATTGAGGAGTTTGCATAGCAGATAAAGGGATGTGTCACATAGCAAAAACACCTGTGCAAGGATGATAGGCTTAGAATGGCAGGTCACAAGGTTGGGAAAATAGGTAAATGCCACCTGATGGGGGCTTACACTTGATCCTTCAGGTAGTGGAGAACTTTCAAAGATTTTTAGACCAGGGAGGAGAGTGATATGAAGAGCTATATTTCACAACTTTCGTAACAGTAGTCCGACAGTAGGGGGATTGGTTAAATTACTGTATTACTAAACTGCAAAAATCTATACATTAGTCATATTTTAGACACATGGTTAACTATCAGATGGGCAGTCTCTAGGTAATGGGACTCCAACTGATCTATGGTTTGTTTCCTTTTGTTTTTCTTACTCTAATAAATGACTGCATTAAACCCTTCTATTTTTATGACCCAAGTACAGAGGATAGATTAAAGCTTGTGAGACCAATTTATAGACTATGACAAGCAGTCTTTCAAAAACATGATGGCTTGATCCAGGGACATGAAGTAGGAAGAGTGGACTCTAGGCATTTTTAGTTTCAAAGGTTGAGTGAGTCCCTAGTGAACATTTAGAATAAGAAAATTAAGGAAAAGGAAGAATTTGAGAAAATGGGATTCTGACAAATGTGACTTATTAGAAGGTGGTTCCCTGGATAAAGATCATGAAGTAAAATAGGACGAGGGGACACATTAGGCTTGAGGAATAGGAAAAGAGTTTGAGAAGAAGCCATTAGAAAGGAAGGAAGGAATTAGAATCAAAATATGTTTAAAAGCTAGCTAACATAGATGGAGAAAGTTTGAAGGACGATAATAAATTGTTAATTGTGTCAAATCACTCTTTGGGAGGTCATGTAAAAGAAGGTTATAGATAACATCTCTTCTGCATTAGTTTTGGGAGGCCACTTGGTAACCTTTAGTGGGTAAAAGTTCCAAAGAGTATGAAGGTCAAGAATCCCTTAGCTTGAGAAGTAATAGTGGTTCAAAAAGAAACAGCCACCGTTGATTACCCCCTGGGGAGTCAGAGGCAAAGAAAGGGGGGCCAGTGGGTGGCTGGGTGGGAGCTGATACAGGAAAGTTTGAAGATAAAGGAGAGGAAAAGATGGTGTTTGAAAATGTTCAGGAAGGAATATAAAGGAGTTAACCAGCACTTCTATATGACTTGTTAAAAAAAAAAAAAAACCCAAGTAGTCTTCATCGTTACTATGCTTTTCTCTTCACGTTGATTTTTTTCTCAATTATAGTCCATATGTTAGAGCAGTTTTCTTACTGTGATAAAAGCTCTTAATGTAAGCATCATCAGCTTGTGATACTTTGGATCCCTTCTTCCCACAGGTTGGGATGGGGTTTTATGTACCTTGTAATGTCTAGTAGCAGAGGACACAAGTCCATAGTAATATAAAGAAAGTGGCCATATACTCAGAATTTCTAATCTTTTAGTTGTATTGCATTTGGCAGTGCATATTTTCTGTGAGTGTTGTTATCTATCAAATGGATTGGCAGTACTGTCCTTACTGGATCAAAAGAGATGATGTGAATAAAGTGCCTAATAATACCTAGGTATATAATAAATGTCTAAGTAGAATTTAATGGTAACCATTAACATGGTACATTCTCTGCCTCTTCTCAAAATAGCCTATGTATGCTGTAATCACGCTTGTTGAGTGGCCCAGACCAGACTTTTCACAGCTTCAAGTAGCTACCAAAATCTTTTCCTCCAGGAGTTGTTACATGGCTTTTTCGCTTCCACAAGAAACAAATTTCTACTGTAAATCTTACCTACCCTACCCATGTGGCTCTGGCCCTGGGGACCGAAATAAGTGGATAAGCAGACTTGGTCAGGTACTGAGGTGGTAGCTGTTTGTTTGGTAGTTCCTTTTAGGGTGTCTTTGATTCCTCTAACTCCATATGATCATATCCTTTAAAGGTGTCAAGGACTAAAATAATTGGAAGAAAACCATCAAAGGGAACTCATACATAAGAACACAGTGTAATTCTCTTACAATCATTTGAAAATTTGTAGCTTTGCCCATTTTTCCCTCTTTTAGTGTTCCTGTATATTCTACTTTTGTGAATGTTTGGTTCTTTTAGTAGTATTGTTCTATTTCTGGTTACTATTTTTTATTTTTGTGTTTTGTTGTAGTTTAATTTGTCTAGAAAAACACTCTATAATATGTGTAAGGTGGTCCTGAAGAAATATACCTTTCAGTGTTTCTTGTAACTGCCACTTTTATCCTGAAAAATACTTCTCAGAGGGACTGGATTGGATAAATGTCTGCTCACTTTTTGCTGGCATTGTATGAAGGATATCAGAATACATATGATTTAATTACATTTGACAGTTTATCTTAGAGACGGGGTTAAATGTATTATTTCGGATAATTCATCCCCTTTAAATTAATAACCTCTTTTGGAAGATGATTGTACACTTAGTATAAAGATTATGTGAGCTTATGTAGATTATTGGAGGGGTGGTTCTCCCCCCTCCCCTTGAGGTATCTGATACTTGATCTACAACTTGTTTTTTTTAATGGCTTAAATTGAGCTTTTCCTGACCAGGCTACTTGTGTAGGTATAGTTGTTTCATTGCAAGTGGAGATGGAAGTGTGCCAGTAATTTGTGTCCATTGGAAGGTGTTGGTTTGTCAAATATAGGTATGCTATAAACGCCAGACGTAGCTGAAAGATACTGTTTTTTCAGTATTATGGAATAGCTCAGGAACAAAGGTACACCAGGTACGGTCTTTGGCTAGGTTTCTGTAGCTACCTTTTGATTTTGCAGAAAAAGCCACCACGTGAGAATGGCCATAAGCCGATAAGTAGCAGTTCCACTGGATGTCTCTCTTCTCCAAATGCTACAGTACAAAGCCCTAAGCACGAGTGGAAAATCGTTGCCTCGGAAAAGACTTCAAGTAAGTGTATTACACTTGTCAGATTGTCTTTGAGTTATTTATTTTTAAAGAAGGAGTATTGAGCGGAACCATTTAACAACTTTGAAAGTGACTATTTGTGGAGAAAAAAGAAGCAACTAAATTTGGAAAACAATAGCAGATCATTCCACTCTGGAATCTGGAGTCCAGTTCAGGATCACACAGCAACCAAAAGTAATAATAATTGCATCTTAAACATAGAACTTTTGTGCTTACAGATAACACTTACTTGTGCCTGGCTGTGCTGGATGGTATATTCTGTGTAATTTTCCTTCACGGGCGAAACAGCCCACAGAGCTCACCAACGAGTACTCCAAAACTAATGAAAAGTTTAAGCTTTGAGATGCAACCAGATGAGCTAATAGAAAAGCCCATGTCTCCCATGCAGTATGCACGATCTGGTCTGGGGACAGCAGAGATGAATGGCAAGCTCATAGCAGCAGGTAAGAACAGAAGGATGAGTGTTTTCTTACTGGAAACTTTTCAACTGGCTGAGCCTCTTAAATGGACATTTGTGCTTGCTTGTGACGTGTGAACTTTGGAAGACAAGGGATTAATGTGTCTTCTTCCTTGGCATTCTACTTTACCACATCCTAAAAAGACCAAGAAATAAAAAGTAAATACTGTTATGTTGCCTAACCTTTAAGTAAATGTCTATTTCTAATTCTTAAATTATAACGTAGCTGAATTATTCTGTCCTTATTTTCAAGCCAAAACTAAGCAATTTGCTCATACTGATAATGTTGTTCGGCTATTATAAGCTGTTAGTTAAAACACCAACTAATGGGGCCATATTAAGTCTATGAATAAAAGTTCCTTTTCTCGTACAGATTGCTTAAATCATTCTGGACCAGAAACCCTCGTCCAATTTAACATCTTAAACATAAACCTTGATGGTTCTTTTACCAGGTGGATATAACCGAGAGGAGTGTCTGCGAACAGTTGAATGCTATGATCCACATACAGATCACTGGTCCTTTCTTGCTCCCATGAGAACACCAAGGGCTCGATTTCAAATGGCTGTACTCATGGTGAGTGCACGGTGTTGCAGGAGGAAGCAATCCATATTTAGCTGTTTCTCAAACTTCAGAATGGCAGAAATTCTCATCTCTCACTTTTGATACAGGGCCAACTCTATGTGGTAGGTGGATCCAATGGCCACTCAGATGACCTGAGTTGTGGAGAGATGTATGATCCAAGCATAGATGACTGGACTCCTGTTCCAGAATTGAGAACTAACCGTTGTAATGCAGGTAAAATTACTTTTCTACTGGGATAATCAGTATTTAAATATGATAATTATCAGTATATAACCTTATTTTATGCTCACATAGGAGTGTGCGCTCTGAATGGGAAATTATACATCGTTGGTGGCTCTGATCCATATGGTCAAAAAGGACTGAAAAACTGTGATGTATTTGATCCTGTGACAAAGTCGTGGACAAGCTGTGCTCCTCTTAACATTCGTGAGTTGATTTTTTTGTGTGTTCTGTTTTTTGTTTTGGGGGGGTGTTGTGTTTTTGTTTTTTTTTTAACTTCTGAATCAACAGTATATGTAGTATACGACTTGAAGTTTTGGGAGATAAAGTAATAATTTTGGTTTGACTTGATTTTGTAGGTAGACACCAGGCTGCAGTCTGTGAGCTTGGTGGTTATTTGTACATAATTGGAGGCGCAGAGTCTTGGAATTGCCTGAACACAGTAGAACGTTACAATCCTGAAAATAACACCTGGACTTTAATCGCACCCATGAACGTGGCTAGGCGAGGAGCTGGCGTAGCTGTTCTTGATGGTGAGTGTTGGGATTTGGAAAAGTGAGGAATGGGAGTGACAAGAATTTCTTCTAAAATTCCAAGAGAATGTAAGTGATGACTATATACTTGGGTAATTAGAACTCAGAAGCAGCCATCTTTTCTGATGCAGTAGGGATTGATGGTTTGTCTTTTCGAGGTCTTTTCTAATAGAGACTTAGTAGTTTAAAAATAATAATAAAAATATATCAACACACTAGTCTTTTGATGAGTGGCTAAATGAAGTTCTAAGTCCTTTCCTTCCATAAACCATATGCAAAACATATCATCTTGGAGTTCCTTTAGAGCAAGAATTCAAAGAATTTGATTGCAAAGCAAAAATAAGTAATCCTCTAGATCTAGTCTTTTCTAACTGTCTACTCCATACTTGAGTGGAAGCAATACTGAGGACTATTTTAACGAGTCTTTCCAAAGCAACGTATTGGTATTATATAGACACAGCTTTCTTGTCACATCCATTTTATTGATTTACATGTTTAATTATGTAATTATAATAATGAGTTTAGTTAGCATTGTCTTGGGAATAAAGTAGAATCTTAGTTAAGCTTGTGGCTTAACTGCTGAAAGCGTGGATGTGTAGACATGCCAGCAAGTAGCCTACGGGCCGATAGCCCGCAGCCCACCCCAAGTCTTGTCAGTTCTCTATAAATACATAGATGCAGACAGGGTAAGTGACAGTCAGATGAGAAAATAATGAATTTTTTTTTAAGTTATACAGTATTTAATGCTAACATTTTATCTGTTTGAAAATAACTTATTAACTGCTCTGCATATATATTTGAAAACAAGTGATAACTCCTGGTCTGTTTCCAAGAGGCTTTTGTACCAGAATAATTTTACATAGTTGGAAAGCTCAAGAAAATGTTCAGTTATCTAAAATCTGCCTTTTTTTTTTTTTTTAAAAGATTCTATTTATTTATTTGACAGAGAAAGAGGCAGCGAGAGAGGGAACA
This sequence comes from Ursus maritimus, assembly GCF_017311325.1. NCBI lineage: Eukaryota > Metazoa > Chordata > Mammalia > Carnivora > Ursidae > Ursus > Ursus maritimus. The sequence continues at coordinate 84,586,144 of NW_024424452.1, forward strand.
CAAGCAGGGGGAGTGGGAAAGGGAGAAGCAGGCTTCCCACTGAGCAGGGAGCCCGATGCGGGGCTCAGTCCCAGCATGCTGGGATCATGACCTGAGCCGAAGGCAGACGCTTAATGACTAAGCCACCCAGGCATCCCTGAAATCTGCTTTTCTAGAACTTCTTTTGAATCTTAGTTCTTAGGCACTGGACTAGGAACAAAATTTCCAGTGCACAGAACTACTCTGGCTTGCCGCTAACTAGCTGCATTTTTAGGTGAATTGTCCACCTTCTTTGTGCCTTATTTCATCTGTGAAATGGCAGTAATAGTAGCTACCACAAAGAATTGTTGTGGGAGAATTACACGTCAGTTACATGCTACCCCTCTCCTTTTAAATTGCCTGAGTTCCGGGTATGAATGGGATTTTATCAATTTTATTCTGTTTGTATCCACAGCTTCTAGAGAGCGCTTGCCACATTAAGTGAGGCATTTAACGAGTACTTTGATAGAATGAGCAGGCATTTCTACTAAGAACCACTGATTTTAGCAAAAAACAGATGAAGTCGTTTTTTTCTTATTCTCTCTTGACTTACTTTGTTTCCTTTCTCTTTTAGGAAAATTGTTTGTAGGTGGCGGCTTTGATGGTTCTCATGCCATCAGTTGTGTGGAGATGTATGACCCAACTAGAAATGAATGGAAGATGATGCGAAACATGACTTCACCAAGGAGCAACGCTGGGATTGCAACTGTAGGGAACACCATTTATGCAGTGGGAGGATTTGATGGCAATGAATTTCTGAATACGGTGGAAGTCTATAACCTTGAGTCAAATGAGTGGAGCCCCTATACAAAGATTTTCCAGTTTTAACAAATTTAAGACCCTTTCAAACTAACAGGCTTAGTGATGTAATTGTGTTTAGTAGAGGTACACTTGTGAATAAGGAGGGTGGGTGGGTATAGATGTTGCTAACAGCAACACAAAGCTTTTGCATATTGCATATTATTAAACATGCTGTATATACTTTTTGTGTTTATTGGGAAAGGAATGCAAAGATGAAGGTCTGTTTTGTGTATTTTTAGGACTACTTTGGTTATTTTACTTTTTGGAAGTTGATATTGTAAAAGAATAAACCAAGACTTGATCGGGCATGTCATTTCAAGTCCCCTCTCCTCCACATTTGTTTTTGCCAATTTGCACATTAAATGACTCTTCCCTCAAACATGTATTATGGGGCAGGAGGGGGTAGGGTTTAAGATCTAGGCAGTTGGGTTTTTTAAGGGCCCTTTTTCAATAACTGGAACACTCTATACAAAAGAGACTTATTTAACTAGATGACAATGACTATTTTTGTTTTTATTAAAAGAAAGCTGACATGCCTACCAAGATTAATCTTTTATGATTGCCTTTTTATAACTTTTTATATTCTCAGCACAGTGCTTTACCTGTTGAAGATATGGCAGATTCAGATTACCGAAGCAGAGTGGCAGTCGTAAAGGGTGCATAGTGAGGTGTTTCTTTTATACGCCCAGAACACAAACTTCGAAGCTTTTGCCTCAGCTACATTTTTTTTTTGAGAAGGCAGTACCAATGTTTATTTAAATGGAGTTGCTGAACAGTAACATAGCTGTGGTTTTTATTTGAAACACTGATTTCAAATATTTTGACTTCTTGAGGGTATATTTTATATAGCAAGACATTTAATATATAACAGTAAAGAACGGTGAAGTACTTTATTTTCTAAATAATTCCTGTCTTTATTTATCATTAACAAAATAATCCTAAATAGCGCCCTCGATTGTGAAAAAAAATTAAACTGTATTGGGTTTATGAATGCAGCCTTTATCAGAACTATGTTTTTGTTCAGTTTTTCTCTTCATATGGATAAATACTGGTTGGGGTGACTTTATCGAATGTGTAGGCTACACATTCTGGTGCCAAAATTAGCACAGCCTAATGCTTGCTGCCGATGCAGACATATTAAAGGTACTTTGCAGGAAATCCTTGCACCATGGAATTACTATCCAAATGTTGTTTGTGTACTCATTCATGACTAAAAGTTTTGGGGACAATTTTTTTTTTCCCAGTAATGATGAGCTTTAGGTATTTGTGGGAAAGTAGTCACCTGACATGTCTGAAATAAGAACTGATGGTAAGATTTTTTTCTCAGAAGACAAACACGTAGGAATCTAATGAGCCAACCAGGACAAGACGACTACCAGTGACTAACTTGGGTTAGGAAGAAAATTGTTCCACTGGTACTTTGACACCTTCTGTCTCTCGTTTATTCCACAAAGAACTGTCAAGAAAGCGCACCTAGTGGCTGTGTAGTTGCTGACTATATTTATTGCTGGTTTGGTTTGGGACTAAAACTAGGTTGGCAGATTTGAATTTGCCTAATAGGATGACTATTTTTTTAAATAGATCTGTATATGTTCTATTTAGCCCAAGGAAATAAAATTTTAGTTGGGGATTCAGCAGTGAAATTCTTGAAATTACTTGTCAATTCCTAAGTAACCTGCTAATTCCTAAGTAGCATTAAGCAGATACTAGGTGTGGATACTCTGGATGAGTTTTTCTGTATTATATTATTGATGCCAAACAGGTAATTTGGTGGTTAAAAGTATGTTTTTTAAGTATGTTTTGAATATAAGAAGCTCCCCTAAAGGAAAAAAAAAAAGTGCTCATTGACCAGTTGTTTATATTTGTCTGCATCTAAAAGGTACACGTTTTTCTTGAGGGAAGGAGAAAATGTGGCATAGCCTCAACATAATTTAAAAAATGTTTTTACCACCAGTATGGGTTTTGGGGTAGTTTAGAAATAACACTGGTAAGGGGCGCCTGGGTAGCACAGTCGTTAAGCGTCTGCCTTCGGCTCAGGGCGTGATCCCAGCAATCTGGGATCGAGCCCCACATCAGGCTCTTCCACTGGGAGCCTGCTTCTTCCTCTCCCACTCCCCCTGCTTGTGTTCCCTCTCTAGCTGGCTGTCTCTCTGTCAAATAAATAAATAAAATCTTAAAAAAAAAAAATCATTGACATTTAAAAAAATAATAACAACATTGGTAATAACCACCCTTGTAATCAATTGTAACAATGCATAAAACATACTAGATGCCTAAAACAGTAGCAAAACTATAAAATACCTGCTCAAATTAGTATTAATTGGTTATACTCACATAAATTTTCTTTTATTGTGATGTTTAAAGTAGAGTTTTGATTTTTGGCTTCTAGTATGTCATATATGCTTTCCTAATCACCATGTTTTAGAATTCCTTATATTTTAGGGGGAAAAAATGGAACTGGGAGTGCGATACAGTCTTAGAATCCTTGCTTAATACTCTAGGTGTGCACCCTATGATTTCTCCAGATCTTAGAATTCTTAAAACTGAAGTAGGTCACAGAGAAAGAGTCCCTGGAGGATGTTGCTGCAACTTCAGAGTTGCCTTTGGAAGAGTATGAGATCACAGAAAATTTTGTCTCTATAAAATTAGTCATTTATTTGTATCCTACTTGGTTCCAAAAAAGGACTTGAAGGGTCTTTCATTGGATGACTGGATGAATTAACTGGGTGAAAACAAGGAAACACCAATGTATGTAGTAAAATGGTGGTTACCAGGGGATTGGGGTGGGGGGTTGGAAAAGAGTGGTGGTGTTTAAGGGTACAGACTTGTAATGAGTAATAAATAAACCTGAGATCTGATGCGCAGTATGATGAATATAGATAATAATGTTGTGCTGTAACGTAATGTGATAAATATCACTCCATGGCAGTCATATTGCAATATATAAATGCATCAAAGTAAGCAATACACCTTAAACTTAACACAGTGTTACATGTCACATTTAGTGGAATCATCTGTAGGTTAACAAGGAATTCTTTGAAGCACCAGTTTCTTTCATAGTAAAACCAGAAGGTCTCAGTTGTAAAATGATGCAGTGAGCAACAGGTACTAGCACAACAGCCAACAGAATATCGAAACTTCGCTATTAATAGCTCTGTGCCTTACTGAGGGTTGAATAAGAGTGAGAAGCAAAAGCTCAGTTACTAGTATGTATAGGGTTGATATCTCGTGGAAATAAGAATCTAAAAAGGGTACACGTCTGAATTTGGCTACACATTTGCTCAAAGTGAGCAAAGGGGGTAATTTGAGCCTGGGAAAAAGGCACACACAGTACCAAACTTGGACGAAGGAAAGCAAGAAATGAGGGAATGACACAAGATGAAACAAATATACAGCAAGTTAAGAGTAAGAGTTGCTGAATTAAAAGGTTGAAAGGCCTACCAAATTTAACTAGTTCAGTAATTAGCAGGGCCAGCTATCCATTAAGGCTACTCCCAAATCAAAAGATCTCTAGATCTTAGAATTCTTAGAATTGAAGTAGGTACCTCCATTAAGCATTTTGTCTCAAACAAAAGTGGTACCAAGTCTTTAAAGGTCCAGGCTTGAAAGAAAATGCCTGATAATGATTGGTACCCAGAACTCAAGTTTAAAAAAAAGTAGATGGACAAAAGATTTGAAAACACTTTACCAAAGAAAATAAATGGATTTCAATAAGCACATGAAAAGATGCTCACTATCATAAATCATTGGGAAAATGGTAAAGAGTAAAATTACATACACACCTATTAAAACAATATCAGATTCTGGTTGGGATGCAGATCAACAAAACTCAAATTGCTGGGGAAATCACAAAATTGTAAGGTCATTTTGGAAAACTGGCAGTTTCTGACAAAATACCCTATGACACAATTTCCTAGGTATTGATCCAAGTGAAATGAAAATCTGTTCACACTGACACCTGTGTGTGAATATAGCAGCTTTTTTCAGTCACAAGTTAACTCAAATAGCCTTCCACCCGGTGACTGGATAAACAGCGCATCCACACAAGGGACTACCATTTAGGAATACAAAGGATGAAGTACTGATTAAAAACAACATGGGTGCATCTCAGAAGCCTTAAGTTAAGTGAAAGCCAGCCTCAAGTTTCCATTTAAATTGCCTACTGGAGAAGAAAACCAGGGATTAGCAGACACATCAGTGGATTCTGGGGTGGGGAGCAATGGAATTCATTTCTTGATCATGCTGGTGATTATGTGATCGTGTTTTGACAAAACTCAAAACTGCTTAAAAACAGTTTTGTCTTTCTAGCTTAACCAAAAGGATACCAATTTTTTTTTTTTTAAGATTTATTAGCGTGTGGGAGGAAGAGCAGAGGGAGAGACAAGTAGGCTCTGTGCTGAGCTTGGGGCTCAATACCGGGACCCCGAAATCATGACCTGAGCTGAAACCAAGAGTCAGTCACTTAACTGAGCCACCCAGGTGCCCCCAAAAGGTACCAAACCTTTAAAGGAAAAGGCTCTAAAAGAGGGGGTAGGACATACCCATATTTGACCTTTCTGGAAATCCCAGCAGGGAACCATTGATTCCCACTGGTCTTGCAAGGATTATATACTGAGCTAACGCAGTTTCGCCCATAACCATCAGTCTACAGAATTGCAAAAGCCAAAGAAGGATCAGAACTCTAAAAAAACAGCATATTGACATCAGTTTGTAGTTAGGGGCAGTGAGCCACTTCACAGTTGCACAGCTGGTAACAGTTCAAGTTCATGGGGTTATATGCACTGGAGTGGGTTTCATTGGTAAAATAGCCAAAGAACCACTAACTGGGAAGCTGATTGGCCTGTCAGTTCAATCTAAATCAGAAAAGGGCTTTGCACGGCATCACTTACTGGGAGTGGAAGATGTATTTGATTCCTCAATAGTGAGATATATTCCCCTTAAGGGGAAAGGTAAATTCATCCTGACTCATGGGATGAAAAAGGATGCTTGAAAAGGGCTCCAACAAATGGGTGGGTTAGGGGGAGTTGTCAAAAAGTAGGGACAAAGTGATCCGAAGGTAGGTCAAAACACCATCTAAGGAAATCTGGGTCAACGCTGAAAGAGTCAAAAGATTTCTGTTCTCCCTCAAGGTGATGGTCAAAAGACAAAGGAAAAAGCTTCAGGTTTGTTTTTCAGGTGAACAGGCAAAGACCACAACAGGAAAGTGAAATTCGCCATGTGTGAAGTTCTAATCTGCGCAGTCCCAACTGCCCACTACAGGGCCTAACAAAATCCCAGTGGCGCACAACACTCCAACTCTTAAGCCAGCATTCCTTTGGCCCAGAATGCTGGAATTGCTGGGGTGGCTACACCCAAAGGATCCTTCCTAGTCCTCTCAGGAAGGATGTGGATTATCTTTTGTAAAAGTAAATTGGAAAAGGCTAGTGTAAAATGGTGCCAGAAACTTTGCTGGGATAATCCTCATGGATGCCCCTCATGAAATTATTACCGACTCCTCACTAAGACATGGCCAAGGGCATTAAGTAGAGAGCCCTTCCCCTGTATGACTTTCCTCATCAGTCCCTACTGGCGTGCTTATGATGGCTTCTGCTCAAAATACAATAGGCATACGTACTGAAGAATGAGATTTTAGAACTGTAAGTTCCTCCCCCAAGGATCTTCCATCAAAACAAATGTGTGTTTTGCAAGGTGGAGCTTATGATCCTTAGGTCAACTGAGTTATCTCAATCCGGAGGGGGGATTCAGAAAAGAAAGAGGGAGGCCGAGGGAACCCTCAACTCCTGCATTAAACTATCATATAATAAAAAGTATAACAGTAAAAGTATAAAATGAAGATTAGATAAAAAAAATCTTAAAGATTACAATTAGAAAAAAAGCAACAACGAAACCTGACATCTCAAAGAAACAGAGTAAACATGTTTAAAAGAATGTTTCTAAATCAAAAAAGACTAGGAAGTCAGAAGAAAGCATCTTCACATATCAGTAAAATTTTTAAAAATAATGGACAAATTAATGTACAAAGTAAAAGATATATAGACTAAGATAAAATCTATATGCATATGTGAAAGTGTGTAGGAATGAAATTTCCTAAAAATCACAACCTATATTAAAAAAAAATAAGAGGGAAGAGGAGAGGGAGGTAACAGCAGAACCAAAACCCAGTAACAACAACCAGAAGCAGCTGAGGGATAAAGATCTGAAAAAACTTCGGGGTTGGGACAGGGGGGTGTTTCTTGCAGAGAGAAGAGATCCTCTGGAAGCTTCTCCTAGGAGGCTCACATTCCTGATGTCACTGGAGCCCCAGCTAGAGGTACGGCTTCCTATGCAAACATACAGTTCAGTGGGCCCTGCACAGATTGACCCTGAGAATCTGGGTAGATTCTCTTCTATTGGAGAGGGTTGCTTTTATCATCATAATGAACCTTGTACACAGTTCAGAAGCACAATTTGGAAGTAAAATGAAAGGTAAAATCTTACTAAATATAAAATTTATTGTTTCGTAAAAAATAAATTAACATTTATCATAGAATAGCAAATTAGATTTAATCTAATGTATTAACAAAAGCATAATACACTCTAGTAAATAAGGATTTCCAACTTACTCTATAACTAAATAAGTCAATTAAACACTTGGTTTAGCTAGGGGCAAATATGAATCCCTGCCACCTAATCCCATAAATTCATGCTGCTTCACATTTAAGGGAAAAATCAGTATAGAGGTCTCCCCTGTTCTTCCCATTAGAAATGCACTGAAAAGTGACAAACCCAGGGAAGAAGAGAAGAAACTATATAGCAAGTAGGAGCTGAAGTCAAAATTCTACTTACATTACCTTAGGGCAAGTGGAAGGGAAGTGTGTTAAGTTTACCAGGTCTACAGGGAAGACAGCTTGATCATAAAACAGCCCAGGGTAAGATTTCATTTGCGTGGGATGGTAAGCATGGCCATGTCCTAATTCTTTATTGAGGTCTGGAAGTGTTTCTGGTCAGCGACCCATGCTTAGGGTTGCGAGAGATGCTAATGCTGTGCCCCCAGGCCTTCCACAGATGCCAGAGTGGCTCCTGCGCTAAGATGATTTAAAAGATGGCTCTCCTTTCCTTAGACGGACTGGCTCAGTGTCAGGAGTAGAGGTAGGGAGGTATTGTTAACTCCAATGAGTTGAGTCCACAGTTTATCCTACAATGGATGCATTAGGCTTTTTTAGAACCTCAGTGAGATTTTCGGCAATAGGCAATCACCTTCTTGCACCTATGAGACATTTTTTGCAAGTCTCTTGGGTTTGACTCAAAAGGTAGAAGGCTACTCTTATTGTTCTTGAAGACAAATGCGATTCCTTTCAAGTTATATATCAGCATTTAGGTCCTATAGTTGAGCATGTCTTCACACCATCCCCTGTTTTGGGCCTCCATATAGACAGATGCATTGCACTGCTGCATGGAATATTCCATCTCAACCAGTTGGCGGCATCCAATGGTTAACTTTTCCCTAGGGGATAAAGAAATGTTAAATCACTGCAAGACAACTAGTCAGATAAATGAAAAAATCTTAACAGGATAACACTGAGATTTGAAATACATTCTTTGACAGTTGAGAGTTATAGTTTCTGAGTACAGACAAAACAACATAGGGAGATAAGCGCTTAGTGACACAGATTCTCAGACAGTCAACATTGAGAAGATCTTGGTGCAATTCCTAGAATTCAGGAGTAAGAGTTCCCATGGCAGACCTGCTGCAAACAAGCAAAGGTGGATGCTTAAAAATAGACCTTTGCATGGTCTGTGAAGGACTTCTCCCAGCAGGCGATGGGCTGATGTTACAGTGTTGAATCCAAAGGATAAGCAATGCTGTAGCCGAGATCACAGATTTTTGTCTTAATCAGGTAGCCTGGAGGATACTAAGAGAAGGCACCTCCTGACAGGAGCAGATAATGGAGAGGAGATAGCAAGTTGACAGAGCTTCAACTCTTAAAAAGAACTCTGAATTAACAAATGAATACTAGCTAATTACTCTGAGCCAGAGGCAGGGAAGCAGGGAGAGAGGGCTAGGACTATGCCTAGCCTGTCTCTCAAAAGCTGACTTGCGCCTACAAACTGGGATCTGTAAGTCATCAAAGCACCGACCCCATTACATCAGGTGTCTAGAGTCCAAATCTCACGCAAACCTATTTAAATCTACGGGGAGATGGTCTATATAAGCTCACCAAGAATAGCCAGTGAAGCATCTGGCACATTAGGTGTTGGAGAAATGGCAGGTTTTTAAATGTAAACTACACTGTTATTACTTCCTTGGCTTCTAAGATGCTCTGGGCCATCTCCACTGTGTTGGGGAGGACCACTAGCCACTCTCTCCACTGCCCCCCACTTCAGAACTCAGGAATTAGGACGACAGGTAGGTAGTAGTGATAGCAAAAGGAAACACACCATAGTTTGAGCAGCCTCACTTCCTCAAGATGTGTGGTTTCTCTGACACTGATTAAAAGCTGACTTTTGGTTTTAGTGGCTCTAGTCCTGTTTCCTGTATTTACAGTGCTTAAAATCAATTCTTTATAACTACTCAGAAAATGATTTTTGGAAGACCCTAAGAGAGACCCAAAGAGGAGAGATGTTGTAAAACACACATCCATTGTAGATTTTCTTCTTGTTCTTAGAAAGAATTTTAGAAAAACTGCATCAAATATTGTCATTATATTAGGTTTCTCATAACTTATCTAACATAACATAAGTAAGTTTTCTCATAAACTTAAAAATGAAACAAAAAGGGCCTATTCCTGCTCGTGGTGATTTATTCCACACATGGGGGGGAAAAAACTCCCTTAGTGCCTAGACTTTGAACCTATTTCTATGTCTTGTCTTCTTTCTTTCTTCCCCTCCTCTCACAGTTAAGAGGTGAGCTCTGTCTCGTCTTTTCATCCTACTGGCATCTGGTTTCTTCATCTGTGTGAGTCAGCATTCTCACAGGGGATTATCACCTACAGACTCTCTCCTGCAGCAAGCTGTCATTGCTGACAGAGGAAAGTGTCATGTGTTTTTCGTCGTGTATGCTTGGTCTCTACTGTATTATGACAGGAATTCTTAAGTTCCTTATCCCCAGGGCTTATATGTAGAACGGCAGCATAGGAGATGTGGGGGCATCTTAATGCCTTTGCGTGCCATTCTGCAGCATTTCCAGTGAGTCATATCATGTTGGCTTTCACCAAGTTGTGAGAACACACACAAATGTGAGAAGTTGCCCATTTCGTATCTCTTAATTTCTAGAAAGTTCTTCCTGGGAGCTACGAAAACTACATTTTCTGACATGAGTAGCCTAAACTAAAAAAAAAAAAAGTCATCTAATAATACAAATATTTCACATCTCTTACAGTGATCCTATTTCTCTTTTGCAAAGTAAATAATCCCAACTCCTAATATGTACTGGAACAGAGCTCAAGATGGAGGTTGCTTCTAGTTCTGTAATTCTATGTTGCTCATGAAATTTCTGCAAAACTTCCAGTTTCTCTACATTGTCCTATCATGGTATCAAACTCGCTTTGACCAAATCTCAGGTCAAAATAAACTGGAAATTTGATCAATCAATTTAAAAATAATTTTAGTGGTTATTTGATTCATTTCTATGGCTAATTTTGTCAAAATGGCATGGCAGCAGTGAACTTAAGTGATCTAATTACAATATTTGATGCGGTTTTTCCAAAATTCTTTCTAGGTACAAGAAGAAAGTCTATAATGGATATCTGTTTTACAACTCTCTGAACTTCTCTATTTATTTGCAGTGTGTATCTCAAATGAAAGAACAATGGAATACAATGTAATGCTAATATAAAAATAGTACATAATAGCTAACATCATATTCAATGGTGAAAGACTAAAAGCTTTCCCCCTAAAATCGAGAACAAGATAAGGATGCCCACATATCACCACTTCTATTCAACACTGTACTGGAAATTCTAGCCAGAACAATTAGGCACAAAACACAAATAATAAGCATAAAAATTATAAACAAAGAAATAAAATTATCTCTATTTACGGATCCTAAAGAATCCACAAAATACCTGTTAGAATAAACGAATTCAATAAAGTTGCAAAATAAAAGATCAACACACAAAAAATCAATTGCATTTCTTTTCCTTTTTTTTAAAGATATTTTATTGAGAGAGCAAGAGCAAGTGGGGGTGGGGGAGAAGGAGAGAGAGAATCTCAAGCAGACTTTGCACTAAGTACAAAGCCCCACACAGGGCTCGATTTCACCACCCTGAGATCATGACCTGAGCCAAAACCAAGAGTCATATGCTTAACGACTGAGCCACCCAGGTGCCCCAATTGCATTTCTATACACTAGAAATGAACAATTAGAAAAGGAAATGAAGAAAACAATTCCATTTACAATAGCATGAAAAAGATTAAAATACTCAGAAATGAGTTTAACTAAAGAGGCACAAGACTTGTACACTAAAAACCACAAAACATTGCCAAAAGAAATTGAAGACCTAAATTAGTGGCATGCTATGCTTATGGACTGGAAGACAATAATACTCCCCAAAGCAATCTACACAGCCAATGAAATCTCTATCAAAGTCCCAAACTTTTTTACAAAAACTGATCCTAATATTCACATAGAATTGACCCCAAATTGTCAAATCTTGAAAAACAATGTTTAGAGGACTCACATTTCCCAATTTTGAAAACCCAAAATACAAAGCAACTGTAATCAAAACAGTGGTACTGGCATACAGACATACAGACCAATGGAACAAATTTAAGCCCAGAAATAAATCTCACATACATGGTCAAATGATTTTCAACAAGGGTGTCAAGATCATTCAATGGGAAAAAAAACAGTCTCTTCAACGTTTGGTGCTAGGACAACTTGATATCCACATGCAAATGAATGAAGTCAGACCCCTACCTCACATCATATACAATAATTAACTCAAAAATGCATCAATGATCTAACTGTAAGAGCTAAACTAATAAAATTCTACGAAAAAACATTCATGAGCTTAGCTTTGGCAGTGGACTCTTAAATATGGTGCCAAAAGCCCAAGCAATACAAGAAAAAAACACATAAATTGGACTTCATCAAAATTAAAAACTTGTGTGTGTGTCAAAGGATGCTATCAAAGAAGTGAAAAGAGAATGTACAGAAAGAAAATATTTGCAAATTATATATCTGATAGGGTCTAATACCCAGAACTTGTAACGTGGCAAGCTGCCAGGTGCCAAGGTGGTTAATAAGGATAATAAGCCAAACTGGAAGTAAAATCAACTTTTTTTCATTTACTGTGACACTGCAAACAAGAGACAAAGTTAAAGGTGCCAGTTCCCTAGTTCTCCATTTTTCCTTACAGACAGGCACTGGGTTAGGGCGAGATGAAATGCAGTGCAGACAGGGGACATCATCTCATTGCTGAGGATCCTAAACTAAGGCTCCCTATCTCTTCATGGACCCAGGGGACTAAGAGGTGGGGGTCTTAGTTCATTCAGGCTGCTATAACAAAATACCAAGACTGGGCAGCTTATAAACAACAGAAATTTCTCACTGTTCTGGAGACTGGAAGCCCAAGATCAAGGCACCATAATGGTTACATTCGGCAGCCCTCTTTTATAAAAGCATTAATCCCATTCACGAGGGCTCTACCCTCATGACCTAATCACCTCCTAAAGGCCCCCACCTTCTAAGACCATTGCACTGGGCAACAGGATTTCAACATAGGAATTTGGAAGGGACACAAACATTCAGAACATAGCAAAGGAAAAGAGCTAGGAGTAGAAAAGCATTGGGTCAGAGTGGAGAAAAATACCTCAGCCACAGCCTCCAAAAAATTCTCCACCAAAGTGCCTGAGAGGTGCCTCAGCCAAAGCCCCCAATAAGGCGGCCACCAAATGGAAGCTGCCTGGGCTACGAATGCAGACATGCATGTAAGCTCGGGGGCTGGGGGCCTAAGCATTGCCTGCAACTGCCTCCAGAAGAGTGCGATATGCTGGCTGTGTGCCAAATCTGGAACGGGGAAGGCAGCTTTCCCCAGCGGAGCCTGCCAGACAAAGCCTTAGAACTGCCTCGGGTCAGGCCTGGAAGATCACACATAGGATTTGGGCTTGGGGCCAGGTTCCTCATAAAGACTTCTTATTATTCAACAACAGCAAGGAAACAACCCACTGAAAAATGGGCAAAGGACTTCGGTAGACATTTCTCCAAAGACGACAAAGAGCCAATAAGCACGTGGAAAGGCGCTCCGCATCATCAGAAATACCAATCAAAACGACGAGATCACACTTCACTCATCTGGGCAGCCGTCATCAAAAAAAAAAGAAAAAGAAAAAGAAAATAACAAATTTTGTCAAGGATCCAGAAAAACTGGAACCTGCAGCTATTGCTGGTGGGAAGGTAAAATAGCACAGCTGCTGTGGAAAAAAGGAGTAGCTCCCCAAAAAGTGAAACACAGAATTCCACTCTTAGGTACACGCCCCCCAGATCCGAAGGAATTGGAAGACTTCCAATACTTGTATACAAATGGCAACACTATTCACAACAGCCCAAAAGTGAAAACATCCCAAGGTTCATCAACAGAGGAGTGGATAAACGAAACGGGGCCTGTCCACACAACGGAGTCCCGTTCAGCCATAAAAGCGGGAAATACTGACGCGTGCTTCAACGTAGATGAACCTCAAAAATATCAGGCTAAGTCAAAGAAACCAGATTCTAAAGGTCACGTGTTGCATGATTCTATTTATAAGACACATTCAGAATAGACAAATCCACAGAGAGGAAGCCGATGACGGGTTGCCAGGGCCTGGGGGAAGGGAGGAACGCGGAATGACTGCTGGCTGGGTCTCGAACTTCCCTCTGGGATGACGGGAATGTCTCAGGCCCAGAGAGAGGTGATGACTGCACAAGAGAGTGACTGCACTACATGCAGTAACAAATCTAAAAGCTCTTGACCAAGGCTTTTCGTCTAAAGCTTCTTGGACAGACCAGGTCATTAATGTAATGCAGGGCTTCTCAAACTTGAACGCTTCCCGGAGGGATGGACGACACGGACAGCCGTGCGCCACCCTCCGGAGTTTCTGATGCAGAAGGGCCAGGGTGGAGCCTTCGGGTCTGCGTTTCTTGCAAGTTCCCAGGTGATGCTGACGCCCAGGTGCAGGAACTGCACGTCAGTGAACTACAACTTGAAGGTAAACTACCATGGAGTTGATTCCTGGCGTCGGAAAGCAGTCATTCCCAAAAGCCCTGCCACAAGGAAAAGCGAGCGGGACTCCCAGGCTGGGTTAGGCGGCACACTGTTCGGATATGCCAGTTACTTCACGACGCCGATGTCACCAACTAACTTGCATTTCACCCAGAAAAAATGACCTTAGAGGCTTGCCTCGCCCACACGCTAGAACTCACGGCTCGAGAGCTCTCAAGGCAAACAAAGCGAATTGCATAGTGCTGCTAACTTACTTCTCATATGTATAAAAGCTATCACCCAGGATACTTGTTTGGTCATCTCTTTGATAGTCTTGTTAATCTCCCATCCTGGCTTTTCTAGGCCAGCTCCTTGGCCGCACAGGGTAAGCGGCAGCACAACCCCAGAAGCTCTGTGGAAGACTCCACGAACTCCAGAAGACAAAACACAAACTATTTATAGATATAAACACCAAGGTTCTATCTGCTGGGTCATGGAACTCAACGTTTGATCAAAGCCATTTGCACTCTGAAACCTTATTTCCTTGCTTTATCAGAACTTAGTTTTCTGTTCTAGAGCTATTTAATTAAATGTGGTGTTGGGCACATCAACAGTCTCCTCCTTCACAACGAACACTTTATACATTAAAAAGAAAACAACAGATTAGTAAATTCAGACGATGTAAGTAACCATATTCCTCAGCATTCCCCAAAGGAGTCAGCTATCTGCAAGTTAAGTCATCCTTCTATTTTCACCTCCGTGTCCAGGAAAGCTCTGCCACCTTTCATCTGGTGCGTCTGGCCCCATGCCTAGTATGAGCCACAGAAACCAAAAGAACCTCTCTCTTTTGGCAGCTTATGTGAAAACCACGAGCACACCTGAGGCAAGTAGGAGAGCTACTGGTCACTATGGAGACAGCACATAATTTCAAAACAAACAACAGAGTAACAAATCCAAGAGCTCTTCACCAAAAGCCTGCTAAGCAGCAATCACCATTTTTCTATGCATTCAAAATATTAGATATATTTCATTTCTCTTCAAAACATCCTTCTGGGTGTAAGAGGGAGCTTATTAATCGATATCATAGTTCGAATCCCTGGCAAAATAAGTAACAAGAAGACAAAGAAGAAAAAACCAACTGCAACTACTTTAACTCTTAACATTCAACTCTGAATATTTGGTGTGGGTACCAACCCCACAAAAAACCTCCCAACTATTCCAACAGTAAAGTGAAGTCAAAATAATTTTAGACGTCAAATTGGAACTGTCCTACAAGGGACTCTGACCTCCAAGTTATTCACAGTGAGCTTTCTAAACCTTCACAAATATGGTCAAGGTTGGGGTGCCTGGGTGGCTTGGTTGGTTAAGTGCCCAACTCAAAAATATTGACCAAGGCTGGCAGACATTATATAAGTTTTAATTTTAATTGCAGTTAGTTAACATACAGTGTAATATTAGTTTCAGAAGAACAATTTAGTGCTTCAACACTTCCATACATCACCCAGTGCTCATCACAACAAGTACACTCCAACCTCATCACATATTTAACCCATCCCCCCACTGTCTCCCCTCTGGTGACCGTGAGTGTGTTCTCTATAGTTAAGAGTCTGTTTCTTGGTTTGTCTCTTTTTCCTGTTGCTCATTTGTTTCTTAAATTCCACATCTGAGTGAAATCACATGGTATTTGTCTTTCTCTGACTGACTTATTTCACTTAGCATTATACTCTCTAGATCCATCCATGGCATTGCAAATGGCAAGATTTCACTCTTTCTGATGGCTGAGTAATATTCCATTGTGGAAGGTTTTATATATATATCTTCTTTACCCATTCATCTATTGATGGACACCGAGGCTGTTTCCATAGCTTGGCTATTGTAAATAATGCTGCAATAAACACAGGGGTGCATGTATTCCTCCTTTGAATTAGTGACCTTGTATTCTTTGGGTAAATACCCAGTAGTGCAATTACTGGATCATAGGGTAGCTCTATTTTTAACTTTTTGAGGAACCTCCATACTGTTTTCCACAGTGGCTGCACCAGTTTCCATTCCCACCAACAGTGCACAAGTGTTGCTTTTTCTCGACACCCTCATCGACACCTGATTTGTTTCTTGTATTTTTTATTTTAGCCATTCTGACAGGTGTGAGGTGGTATCTCATAGTTTTGATTTGCATTTCCCTGAGTGATGTTCGGCATCTTTTCATGTGTCTGATGGCCATCTGTATGTCTTCTTTGGGGAAATGTCTGTTCATATCTTCTGCCCATCTTTTAATTGGATTATTTGGTTTCTAGGTATTAAGTTTTATAAGTTCTTTATATATTTTAGATACTAACACCTTATCGGATACGTCATTTGCAAATATCTTATCCCATTCAGTAGGCCGTATTTCAGTTTGGTTGATTGGTTCTTTTGATGTCAGAATCTTTTTATTTTGATGTAGTCCCAATAATTTATTTTTGCTTTTGTTTCCCTTGCCTCAGGAGACATATCTAGAAAAACATTGCTGAAGCCAATGTCAGAGAAATTACTGCCTGTGCTCTTTTAGGATTTTTACGGTTTCCTCTCTCACATTTAGGTCTTTAATCCATTTTGAATTTACTTTTATGTATAGTGTAAGAAAGTGGTCCAGTTTTCCCAACACCCATTTGTTGATGAGACTTTTTCCCATTGGACATTTTTTCTGCTTTGTCGAAGAGTAATTGACCATATAGTTGTAGGTTCGTTTCTGGGTTTTCTACTCTGTTCCAGTGATCTATGTGTCTGTTTCTGTGCCAGTACCATACTGTCTTGATCACTAAGCTTTGTGATATAACTTGAAGTACGAAACTGTGATTCCTCCAGCTTTGCTTTACTTTTTCAAGATTGCTTTGGTTATTCGGGGTCTTTTGTGGTTCCATACAAATTTTGCTTGTTCGAGCTCTGTGAAAAATGATGTTGGTAATAGAGATTGTGTTAAATGTGTAGGCTGCTTTGGGTAATATAGATATTTGAACAATATTGGTTCTTTCAATACATGAGCGTGGAATGTCTTTCCATTTCTTTGTGTCATCTTCAATTTCTTTCATCAGTACTTTATAATTTTCAGAGTACAGGTCTTTCACCTCTTTGGTGAGGTTTATTCCTAGGTACCTTATGGTTTGTGGTGCAACTGTAAATGGGACTGTTTTCTTAATTTCTCTTTCTGCTGCTTCATTTTTAGCGTATAGAAATGAAACAGATTTCTGTATATTGATTTTGTCTCCTGTGACTTTACTAAATTCATTTATCAGTTCTAGCAGTTTTTTGGTGGAATCTTTTGGGCTTTCTATATATAGTGAAAGTTTGACTTCTTCCTTGGTGATTCAGATGCCTTATATTTCGTTCTGTTGTCTGACTGCTGTGGCTAGGACTTTCAGTACTATGTACTATGTTTAATAAAAGTGCCTTGTTCTGGGGCGCCTGGGTGCCTCAGTCAGTTAAGCGGCTGCCTTCAGCTCGGGTCATGATCTTGGGGTCCTGGGACTGAGGCAAGCATCTGGCTTCCTGCTCAGCAGGGAGCCTGCTTCTCCCTCCCCCTCTGCCTGCTCATCCTTAAGCACGCGCGTGAGCTCGCACGCGTTCTCTCGTTCTCTCTCTCTCTCTCTCTCTCTCGTGCTGTCTCTCAAATTAGTAAAATCTTAAAAAAAAAAAAAAAGTGTCTTGTTCCTGACCTCAGCGGTAAAGCTCTCAGTTTCTCCCCCACTGAGGATGATATTAGCTGTGGGTATTTCATAGATAGCCTTTGTTATGTTGAGGTATGCTCCCTCTAAAGCTACTTTGTTGAGTTTTTATCATGAATGGATGTTGTACTTTGTCAATTGCTTTTTCTGTGCCTATTGAAATAACCATATGGTTCTTATCCTTTCTCCTATTGATGTGATGTATTCAGTTGATTTGTGAATACTGAACCACCCTCACAACCTGGGAATAAATCCGTGATCGTGGTGATTTTTTTTTTTTAAGATCTTATTTTCCCTTTGACAGAGAGCACAAGCAGGGAGAGCTGCAGGCAGAGGGAGAGGGAGAAGCAGGCTCACCGAGCAGAGAGCCCAATGTGGGACTTGATCCCAGGACCCTGGGATCATGACCTGAGCCGAAGGCAGGCGCCTAATGACTGAGCCACCCAGGCACCCCAGTGAACGATTTTTTTAATGTATTGTTGAATTTGACAGATGTTTTATCTACCTACCTATCTATCTATCTATCTATCTATCTATTTATTTATTTATTTATTTAATGGAGGGGGCAGAGAGAGAGAGAATGAGCAAGCTGGAGGGGGGAGGTAGGCAGGGGATAGAATCTTAAGCAGGCTCCACGCCCAGCACAGAGCCCAACGTGGGACTGGATCTCACGACCCTGAGATCATGACTTGAGTGGAAATCAAGAGTTGGATGCTTAACCACCTGAGCCACCCAGGTGCCCCAACAGATGTTATATTTTTGACACAAATCTCTTGTACACAAACCTTTAAATGTGGCCTATCTGTAAAGACCTATAATAAGAGTATAACTGATTGACATTCTGAAGATAAAGGTAAAAAAATCATTTCACCCCCAGCTACTACAGGCTATGCATGCCCAGTGGTTTTAGATTTTCTTGGAAAACTTAATCTAATGAGTAAGTGAGCTTTCATAGCTGTACTTAGTAACAGTTGTGCATAATTATCAATCTTTGTGTCCTGATACCAAATAAACTTATCAATCTAGAGTTTAACAGTAGATGCAGTTTGAGAGTTAACACTCACTGTACCTGCTCATAAAATTTTATAGCAATGCAGACACATGTGTAAGTTAAAAATAGCAAATGAGGGGTGCCTGGGTGGCACAGCGGTTAAAGCGTCTGCCTTCGGCTCAGGGCGTGATCCCGGCGTTCCGGGTTCGAGCCCCACGTCAGGCTCCTCCTCTAGGAGCCTGCTTCTTCCTCTCCCATTCCCCCTGCTTGTGTTCCCTCTCTCGCTGGCTGTCTCTGTCTCTGTCAAATAAATAAATAAAAAATCTTAAAAAAAAAAAAAATAGCAAATGAGTTGCGGGTCAGTGACAGCAGTGGCGTATTACACAGCAGTGAAAGGACAGTCAGGTCTGCTACGGCACCTGTTTTGAACACATGAACTCGTTCCAACACCACTGATATATTAAAGAACAACTTGAGCACAACGCAAATTTCACATTTTCTTATATATAATTTCAGAGGAACAGAGGAAACGACCCAGCTAAACCGAGCTACTTAGGAATACACAAAACACACACATGCACACCCTTGAAACATGTACCAGAACCTCACTCACATCGGGTGTTGCAACTTTACATTCAATTTCAGATAAGCTTCCTTCCACCGCATGATACTGACCCACAAGCTGCAACCCTTCCAGGGACCACTTCCACACGCCAACTTCAGCTCGTTTTCAACGAAAACAGTCAGATTTATGGTCACATTTACATATTTCTTCACCATTTAACATGTGTAAAACTGATGCCATTTTGATTAGGTCCCTATCCTCTTTTTAAATGTATCTCTTAGTAAGTTTTTGAGTGATGTGCCTCAGACCCATTTTTCCCATGAGCCTTTCTCTTGCGTGATTTTGCATAGCACAGAGGTGATATTTAGCAACGAATATGTCATGTCACAGTAGGACTGACTGTAAACCAACCACTGCTCCATGCCTCCACATGATGAATCTCAACGTTGAGTCAAAAAAGAATGGTGAGAAGGGGAGTATGAGACCGGAGGGCAACACTGACAGTGTTAAGTGGGTTTTTGTTCCTTATGAATTTGTTTGCCTGGCTCAGGACTGGAGGGCTTCACACGTACACCCTGTGTATTAAAGAATCAGATCTATACTGCTTCCCCTTTCTTGTTACATATGAATGCTGTACACTAAATTATTTTTTAAAAGAATATATGTGATACCATTAAGTACAAAAGCAGGTGAAATTAATCAACATGGTTTTATTGATACATACACCCATAAAGATGAGAATTACAAACACAAAACCTCCAAGGAGAGGCTGGAAGAGAAGACATGCATAGGGATGGATAAAGGTGTATTTTGTCAACTGAATGATAGGCATGAGTATTTTTTGTACTAGTTTGTCTTCAAAACATGGTCTGGGGAAAATAAGTCAAAGGGTCATGAGGTCAAAGAGGTCAAAGCTATTTTCATAATAATACTAAGACATGATTTGCCTTTTGCATTCTCATTCTTGCAAGAATGTACAATAGTTTTCTAGCGATACATGACATGTAATTATCAAAAGACTAAATTCAAAAGCAGCTATCAGAACCCATCTGTCTTCCATGAAGACAGACATTAAGAGATTTGCAAAAATGTAGAATCTCACTCTTTTTGATTGGGAAAAATTATTTTCATAATTATATGCTCCTTACTTTAACATGTAATTAGTTATTATTTTGAAATGAATATTTTGTAAATTTTCAATTCTAATTTCTAATATAGAAAATATAGATAGATATGACCTACTTAAACAAAAGGTCTTCAGGGTCTTTAACAATTTTGTAAAATATAAAGGAGTCTTGAGGCCAAAAAAATTGAGAACCACTTTAAACCTTATACCTGTATTTATACATACACACACACACACACACACACACACACATATACACACACACGCTCTTTTTGTATGTATGAACTATTTCATATTAATAAAGGTAAAAAAAATCATAGTGTACTGCAGACATAAAAAGAATCCTTTGTCAGCAAACCAAGTGGTGCTGTGTACGGTAAAAGCTTATGACAACGACATTATCTGTAATACAGATGGGACTTACCGATACTCAGACTGTGACACACAATCATAAAGTTCCTGGGCAGTGAATTGGACATTTCTATTTACCTGAAACGAACCAAGATGTAGTTATTAAAAATGCATATGAAGTCAAATGAGCAGTAAGAGCACAAGTAGAGTGACTCATACTCTGAGGGAACAGAATGTCCAGTTTCTAGTGTTTGCATGAAAAGAACAATCACAAGTTCAGTGATTGCAGTGTTTTACACAACACTGAACTGTGTGTAAAAATACTCGTCCTCATGTTACAACTTAATCTGTTCACAGAACCAGAAGAAGTGATCCAGGGTGTGGGGTTATGGGAATCTCAACGAAGCAGATAATCACTCTGTAGACAAGTGGAAAGAAAAAAATGTGTACTCCATGCAATGCTAAGTTTCACTCCTATGGGCTCTTATCAATAGATTCAGGCTTCAATGAGCCTAGAGTTTTAGAAGATTTCTAAAGCATGTATTCAATATTTCTTTTCTAAAAGAAGCAAATGTTAAAAAGTTAAAATAACTCTATATTTAAAGGACTGGAGTAGATTTGGAATCATAGAGGTAGATGATTTTAAAAGCAGAAGTAGCCACATCTTGTTTATATCCTGAACATTAGAAATAATTCAAGCTGAAAGAAAAAATTAAGCATTCAACTTTAACAACATTTGAATACTATGGCTGACCCTGCAAAAATTATTACTGAAGAATCTTCACTTTCATTTAAATACTAAGTTAATTTTTTTAAAAAGTTTAATTTACAGACATTTTCTAAAGAAATGTCTTTTTCAGCCTATCAAGGTCCAAAAATTTTAACTAATATGTTTAACTTCATAACATAATTCAGAGATATAATTTACAATAGTATAAATATAAAAGTCCTTTGTCACACAAAGACTCGTCATGGCACACATGTGGAGACACAGTGATGGAATCCTGTATTTCTTGAGGCTATATTCTACTTATGTGCAGGGAAAAATCTGGATATTAATAAATTCTTTTTATCAGATAACAAATAGCACAGTGCCTAAATTTCCAGAAATTCTGAATTAGTGATGGAAAACTAAATGAGACTATTTTCTGTTCAATTTACTTAAAAAATATTTAAATAATTGGTATAAACTTTTTGGTGAGGAAATTATCATATTGTGTAGAAAATGTTTCATTCACTAAAGGTTAAAAATACACAGGTTTTTTTTTAAGATTATTTATTTATTTTAGAGAGAGAGAGAGGGAGAGCGCATGTGACTGTGCAAGCAGGGGTAGGGGCAAAGGGAGAGGGAGAGAGAGAAACACAAGCAGACTCCATACTGAGTGTGTAACCCAATGCAGGGCTTGATCTTATGACCCTGAGATCATGACCTGAGCCAAAACCAAGAGTTGGATGGACACTCAACCAACTGAGCCACCCAGGTGCCCCCATAGTTTTTATTTATTTATTTTTTCAAGATTTTATCTATTTATTTGTCAGAGAGAGTGAGTACACAAGCAGGGGGAGCGGCAGGCAGAGGGAGAAGCAGGCTCCCCGCTAAGCAGGGAGCCCAGTGCGAGACTCAATCCCAGGACGCTGGGATCATGACCTCAGCTGAAGGCTGATGCTTAAACAACTGAGCCACCCAGGCATCCCATCCCCCCAAAGTTTTTAAATACAACATTTTAAATCTATATAATCCTAAATTTTGCTTAAAAGTAGGATTATATGTTTAATGTTATTTAATTATATATAATAGTTAATATTATATTTAATGACTATAAAATTGGTATGTAATTATAATTAATTTTTTAGGTACTTTATAATTTTTATTAAAAGAACTAGAAATGTTTAAGATATACATTTAGAGTTAGACTGTCAACCAGTACAATTCCTTTTTCTTAAAGTGTTCTACTCTCATGTCAACAAGACCCTGATATTTTCACTATTGTCCCAATATCCAGGACCTATAATGTATGCAAACTTAAGGCCAGCAAATGTCAACAACCTTGCAGATGTTTGAGCAAAGGATGAAGGAAATAATCTGTTCTCTATCAACTGTTGAGAAAAATCAGCTTAAGAAGTGGTTTTGAACCTGATGTGAATAAAAAACATGAATACAAAATAGTTCCTTAAGCCTTTAGATTTTTAAGAGAAAAAAGTATCTAGATGCAGCGTTAGTTTTAAAAGCAATCACCACATACATTTAGACACTCCTCCCAGACCACAAGTGAGGTGTGACGGTGGTGTGGCTCCAGGTCACGGTGGGTGACTTAAAAAGTTGGCAGATTTTAAAAAGTTGGACTCCATAAGAAATGTGAGACCTGAATATATGTCACATTCCTTCATTTGGAGCATTTAAAAACGTACACACACACTTGAAAAGAAAGAACATACAGGAACATGGGCAGAGAAACGAAGATCACCAGAGCGCTCTCCCTGGCTCAGCGCCCACGAGGAAAGCTCGCAAGTTAAGTCACCAAACACGCCAGAGCCGCACCACAAGCCTCAGCTCTCACACCGACGGTGTGTCCTGCTGCCACACAGGAAACCAATCACAGCTTTCCTTCTCACTAACCCCCGGTTCTCACAGGCGGCTCTTTCTCCCTGGGGGCCACCTGGGTCTGTGAGCTGAGTGGGGCGGCAGGGTATTTTCGGTTGTCACAGGGACTCAGATATTGGGATTTAGTACGTGAGGAGCGGCGATGCTGAACAGCCGGCAGAGTTCCACACAATGGAGAAATGACCCGTCCCGAAATGACAACCGTGCCCCTAGTGAGAAACAATTCTGTGTGGGAGAAAGTGTGTTATTTTAGGACTCCATGTTTTTATTTTATGAATGAAAGAAAAAATTTGATCTTTGACAAACTTCCGTGGCCTTTAAAAAATTAAAGCAAATGCCAGTTAAATAGCATCCGGATGGTTTTAGACCTCTATCGTGTTTATTTATAGTAAAACTTGTTTATGGTAGAAATATGATAAGCATTTTAAAATATTTCTCATACCTCATACTTGATTAGGAAGTTATAGAGAGTCTCAACATCTTGATAATTACTGTTAGGGGCCAAAATCCTAAAAAATACAATAAAAACAAAGGAATGGGAATGAATGATTTAAAAAAATAATACCTTAAACTTTTCTTTAAAACATATCCATACTGTGAGATCATTTATTGTATGATCAGTTTAATTCAACAGAGATCAATTTATTAAAATATTTTTATTTATACTGATACATCACTATTTAACCAACAACCATAAGCATTCTTACATGAAATTCACCTTTTGAGCTACAATAATACAGATTTCTCAAAAGGTGGACAGAAATGTGACGCGCACTTATACTTCACACCTTTTAAGCAGCAGGTAATGCTTGAAGAGTTCCCACAGAAATGTTCAACCAATCCCAGTGGACAACTGAATAAACTATCAGACACATAAAAGAAATCCTAATAAAAGATTTCTGACTAAATTCAAATAATACTGTTTGAACTATCAGCCTAGCATAGTATGAAAGAGCGTGAGTAAACAGAGCATATCAATCCCGGAGAATAACACTGAGTCATAAAAGTAACAATGGAAAGTAACATAAATGACATAAAAATATAAATATATAAATAAAACACAAATGGAAACGAGGAAAAAAATAAAAATAAAGAAGAAATGGAAGAACATATTTCTCCATCTAGCAGTAGACTATTAACTCTTACTTTCTTATACTATGGATTTCTTAATCCTTTCAGGATGAAGGTTTTTTTGGTTTTCTTTTTTTGCTTTTGAAAAAAGAAAAAGTGTTTTTTTTTATTTTGGTATAGTGATGATGAGCCATGCCTGCCTGCCTGGGTTTTCCAGCTGTGTGACCCTGAGTGAGTTCTATGTGACTTATTTTCCTTTACCTGTTAAATGAGCATGGTAGTAGTCCTTACTTCATAGGATTCTCACCAGAATTAAATGAGTTCCTTAAGAAAAGTCTTTAGAATTACAGTGTCTGACATACAGCCAGCACTACATATATTATCAAATATAATAGTAACAATAACAACTATTATCATCTAATAGTTTCAAGCCACAGAATAACTGCATGATGATCTAACTAATGAGAAATCAAACCACCTCAATTCATTCTTAAAATACAAATGCCTTGGCCTGGGTGGCTCAGTCGGTTAAGCATCTGCCTTCAGCTCAGGTCATGATCCCAGGGTTCTGGGATCGAGCCCAGTGTTGGGCTCCTTGCTCAGTGGGGAGCCTGCTTCTCCCTCTGCCTCTGCTGCTCCCCCTGCTTGTGCTCTCTCACTCTCTCTCACATAAATAAATAAAATCTTAAAAAAAAATACAAATACCTTTTAATTACAATGTCGCTAGGTCCTCACATCCTTGCTAATGCTTGACAACTTCGGACTTTACAGTTAACTGATCTCAATTACCTTAATCAGATCTTTAAACTATTTGGCTTTTATTAGACTTGTGGGAAAGCTTTTATAATAATTTTTCAGGACATAGTCAAATTTTTAAAGGGGCTGTACTCTGGGAGGAGACACATACAGAATACAAAAAATAGTAGTTTCATGGAAAAACTTTTCACCCAACAAGTAATTTTAAAATACAAATAATCTCCTAACCAAAAAAAGAGAAAAAAAAAAAAGATGGGGGGGAGGATAATACATTAGAGAGAGTCCATAAATAATTCACTTAAGAAAATGAAAAGAGGGGCGCCTGGGTGGCGCAGTCGTTAAGCGTCTGCCTTCGGCTCAGGGCGTGATCCCAGTGTTCTGGGATCGAGCCCCACATCAGGCTTTGCTAGGAGCCTGCTTCTTCCTCTCCCATTCCCTCTGCTTGTGTTCCCTCTCTCACCGGCTGTCTCTCTCTGTCAAATAAATAAATAAAATCTTTAAAAAAAAAAAAAAAAAAAAAAAAGAAAATGAAAAGAAAGCAATCTAGGTAAGTTGAACTAATCTTTCAGAAAGGCAATGGAAAAAAATGGGGTATCATAATTTTGTAATCAAATGTAAACCAACTATCAGCGATGTGGAATAATTTACATCTCTTCATTTTTCTAGTTTTGGATTATTTCCATAAAAGAGGATTAGGAAATTAGACATAACAAGATGTTTTATATTAAAAGCCTTATAAATTCCAAGCTAATATCGCAAAAGAAAGTATTTTCCAGAGAATAAAATGAACATCTCTGTCCTGAAATACTTCACAGGAAAACTGGTTTAATGGTAAACTAGTCATTTATCTATAGCAACAAGTCATACCTAAAGTAAGGAATAAAGAAAATAATTACATCATTCTAGTTTTCCAATTTTTTCAAAAATTATACGCTCTCAACCTAGTTTTGTTTTTTTTTTTTAATAATTTTACTGAGGTACAGTTTACATACTATAAATTCACTCATTTTAACAACACAGTGATTTTTAGTAAGTTTACAGAACTGTACAACGATCCCCACAATGCAGTTTCAGAGCATCTCCTTCACACAAAACAGATGCCTACTGCTCATTTGCAGTCACTTTCTGTTCTCACCTCCAATCCCAGCTCCAGGCAACCACTAATCTACTTTTTGTCTCTAGAGTGTTTTCAGTCTGTAAGTTCTTTTCCTCTTATCATCACAAAGCACAGTTGTCTCTATAAATAATATCCTACTCTAATACAGAGTCCAGTCGATGAGTCAAAATCTAGTGGAGAGTGGCTAAACCTCAGAATGTATCTGGTAAGTAAAAAAGCAAGATGTATAGTAAAGATGCCCAAGAGCAGAACAAGAAACCCTTTATTCTCTCATCCAACAAATATTTGGGACCTACTACGAGCCAAGCACTGTTCCAGACCCTTGGATACATTAGTGAACAAAAAGGCAAAGAGGCATAGACCAAAGCATCATAATTCTAAAGAGCTTATGAAAGAAAAAAAAAAAAAATCCTGACCAAGCACAGGAAGATAATGAAGGAAGAAAAATATCTCATTGTTACCCATTTGACAATCTCCTCCCACTTGTCAATTGCTACTTGTAAACAAACAAGTTTACAAGTAATTCCAGTGATGAAACACAGGAATTTTAAGTTTCTAGGGAAGAAGGCATTTGCTCCAATTGTAAAGATCTGATTATCTGACAAAATATCACAAAATTATATTCTAATGAAGAAAGGCATATTGGTATGTCAGCATCATTCACAGATATGTTATTGCTACAATCAGACTAAAGCTATACAAGCTATTCTTTAAAACTAGGATATACATTATAGGATTTGTTATAAAATTTACTATTCTTAAAGACTGTTTTGAGGTAAACTGAGTCCCCAATAGACTAGGCCATCTTTATTAAAATACATTCAAGTTAGGGTTGAATTTAGACTTCATTATGTCCTATGAACTCTGAGTTGATAAGAATGGAATTTGGCCTGGTACTAAAAAAAATTGCCAACTTTCACTAACTAGAAGTACAGCTTGTTGAAAATATACAAAAAAATAAATGGAGAAAAATGGTTTATGGACTTCCATGCCTTAGTAATTCCCCACACAGAAATTCTTGAGCGGTCAGCCTTCTCTATAGCTTTCTCATTTTTTTTCTTATACCAATGTGAAAACAAAAGACTCTTATAATGAAAGTCCTAAAATTACCCTCCAGTGGCAACTCTTTAAAATAATAGAATGAAAGAATCAGCCCTTAAAGGAAATGAAATACTTTTCAGAAAATGGCCATTTTTAATTTATAAATACATCCACATTTGTCCTTTCAAAAGAAATTCATAATCATCAATAAGTATTTATCAAATGCATACCATTTTCTCAAATGTGTATTATATTTGGTATATGGAATATAAGAGAAAACTATGGAATATAAGAGAAAATTAAAAGGCACGGCTGCCTTTCTTCAAGTTGTTTATAATCTGGAAATTTCACTTTAGAATTCTGGAATCCCAACTGGGAAATAGACATCTAAAATAGAATTTAATCCTCAGCCCACAGACTATTTGTAAGCCAAGTCTGACCCAAATGCACTTTGGTTTCTTTTAAACAGCATCAACAATAACATATAATGTCTTGCTGAACACTTACTCAGAGTCTGACACTACTTTACATACATATTACATACATCATCTCTAATTCTTTTAACAACACAAGTTTAGTTATGTGACCTTGATCAAATTACTTGCTTTTCTACACTTCTGCTCACCTGTGAGATGAGGGGAGTAAGATTTACCGTATAAGGTTATTATATGAACTACAGAAAAGAATGTATCTAAGGTGTTTAGTACAATGCCTGGCACATGCCAATAAATATTAGCTGTTATGAAAACCAGTTTTCGGATGTAGAAACCAAGGATCAGAGTTATAAAACACTTGCCCAAGATCACACAGAGTGGTGGTAGGTATCTAAATCTCGATTGGTTTAACTCTGGAGCCCATGCTTTTTCTACTAATAAAAAGGATCACCACTACCATCTTCTTGCCTCCAAATGATTTTACAAAATCAAATGAAATAAAGTCCTTTTTAAGAATTTTAGGGGCACCTGCGTGGCTCAGTTAGCTGAGCATCTGCCTTCAGCTCAGGTCATGATCACAGGGTCCTGGGATGAGCCCTGAGTTGGGCTCCCTGCTCAGTGGGGAGTCTGCTTCTCCCTCTCCCTTGGCCCCTCTCCGTGCTCATGCACTCTCTCTCTCTCTCCCCGCCTCTTTCACTTTCTCAAATAAATGGATAAAATCTTTAAAAAATAAAATAAAGAAATTCTAAATGTAGCTCTTTAATTTGCTTTTTAACAAATGCTTCTGGTAAACTGTTTTGTGTGTGTTCAAACACTCCATCTTTGTGGTTGTTACAGCTTTCTCAAAGCCACAGAGGAAGTTAGTAGCAGAATCAACACTCACTAGAAGTCCTGACACTTAACCACATAAGCACTTTGAGTTTTCTTTTTTATCTATGAGCAATTAGCATTAAGTAAGCAACATGTTAATCTGAATCACACAAATTTCATTTCCATCTCATCCCATAACAATAGATCTCTTTAAGAAAAAAAAAAAAGATGATCCACTCATTTTTTTTAAGGGGGGGTGAAAGGGGCAGAGGGAGAAGGAGAGAGAGAATCCTAAGCAGGCCCCACGCCCAGCAAGGAGCCCAACTTAGGACTCAATCTCACAACTCTGAGGTCATGACCTGAGCTGAAATCAAGAGTCAGATGCTTAACCAACTAAACCACCCAGGCGCCCCCATCCACTCAAATTTTTTAAAAAGACGAAAGTTAATAGAATAACCTGACTAAAATTAAAAATCAAACAATGCACTAAAATGAACTAATTTTTTAAATTAGAATTTTAAAAATTCAAAGCTTTTCTCCTATTTAGAAAAAATAAAGCAACAGGCTCAGGAGCGGGAAAAGATGTCTAGAATACTCAAGTTTAATATCTAATTCTAGAAATTCAAAAGAAGAGAGAGCATGTTCTTGGATATTTATAAATCACAACTTACATCCCACAGAACTGAATATATTATATTCCCTGCTGGCAAGACAGAGTTTTACATTAATATCATATTTAAAACAGTTTTTGAGAGTGTGAAAAAATTAATAAGTTTAAAAAGTAATTACATGGCTTATTTCACTTAGCATAATATCCTCAAAGTTTATCCATGCTGTAGCATATGTCAGAATTTCCTTCCTTTTTTAGGCTGAATAATATTCCATTGTATGTACTACACCACAATGCCTATCTATTCATCTGCTGATGGACACTTGGGTTGTTTCCATGTTTTACGTATTATAAATAGTGCTGCTATGAACATGGGATGCAAAGACGACTTTGAGACCCTGTTTTCAACACTTTTGTGTTTACACAGAGTTGTCAAAATCATAGACAGTAAAATGTTGGCTGTCAGAGGCTAGGAAGGGGGAAATGAGGAGTTAATGGGAAGACAGTTTGGGTTACAGAGATGGATGGTTCGATGGCTGTGCACTATGAATGTACTTAACACCACATGAATACACTTCTAAGTACACTCAAAAATGGTAACGATGGTAAATTTTATGGTATATTTTACCACAATTAAAAAATGAGGTTAAAAAAAGTAATTACATGAAGTGAAAATGTTTGTTTACAGCATGATCCGAAAAACTCATTTTATATTCTCTAAGCTAAGAACTGACCCAAGGCTTAATTGTTATTATGAGCTGCTGTTACATCATTATTGGGGATAATATAATTTATTCAGTATCTAACCAGTGCCAGGGACTGGACAAATGCTATCTCTAATCTCTGAAATTTAATAAAGCAACTATTACAAACTCCATTTTCTAGATCAGGAAACAGATACAAAAAGTTTAACCTAAGGAGGGAACATACTGCAGTGAGTACTGGGTGTTAAACACGAACAATGAAGCATGGAACACTACATCAAAAACTAATGAAGTCCTGTATGGTGACTGACATAACATAATAAGAAAAAAAAATTAAGTTACAAAAAAAAAAAGGGGGGGGGTTAACCTATCTTAGTGACAGAGTTATTAGTAAATGGATGGAACTAGGATTTAACTTCTTATTATTCCGACCCCCGCCCCCAAAGCTAGGCTCTTCTGATTTTAACACAGTGCTATACCTGGACAATCAATACCACCAAACTGGATTTTGCCGATGACAGTTTAAAATGTATTACTGATAAACTGGGTGAAAATTGATCAAATCAACAATGAGGAAACACTCTCCAGGAAAAAGAAAAGTCTTAGATCCTAGAGTACCTTTTTTTATTTTTTTGATTACTTATTACAAGTAAAATTAAAATGATATATTTTCTATAGCTAATTTGGTGAAATCAGCTATGCAAATGGGAGCTATCCATCAGCCCTAAATTTTGAAAGAACACCATATATAATTAAAACTAGTAAAAAGAAAAAAATTAAACAATTTAAACAAATTAGATAAATTTTATATTCCTGTTTTCCCTTCAGGGACAAAGAACTTTGTAAGCTGATTATAGTAATTAGATATAAGTATTAAATATAGGAGCTTTTGAGTAGTTTGGCTAAAATTAATAATTAAAATTTGATCTACTGGAAATCTTTTTTTCTAAAACTGGTGGTAGGACAAGAAGAGTTTATAGGTAATTTTAATGACTACATTTGTAATTTAATTATAAAAACAATTCTACAGAAGGAAAATATAATTCCGATAGTTAAAGGGACAGATTCTATGACTTACATATGTGCTAGGTGTATATATACATACAATAAAAACATACTGACAAATACTGCAGCTTTCTGTCAATTTTGTAGGATGGTTACAGTAAATACTATGTATCCACATACTCTTCACTCATCCTTTTATCTGGGTTATTACCTTCTACCTCCAGTATATTTTCTACATTGGCATTTAAGCATAATAATATAATGGTCATAAGCTCAGTCTCTTTGGAGTCACTCTACAAAGTAAAAGAGCAGTGATTTAAACCTAGGGAAGATGGCTCCAGTGTCTGTGTTCCTACCCAGAATGCCTCTAGATATACAGAACACGTAAGATGAATACTCATCCTAAGATATACAAATATACAAGATATGCTGAGAGAACCTTAATGATCATCACATTCTAATCAAAATCATCAAGATATATCCTTAGGAAACAGGACTGTGATGAAAGCAATATAAACACTGATGTCTGTCCAGTTGTCTTTCAAAATTTTGAGATAACTATCAGAACTGACATAGTCAACAAAAAGTAGTAGTCTGTATAGAACTTGGAAAAAGAGATTAAAGGAAAAGAATTTCCCTGCTTAGGCGCAAAGCCAACTG
Organism: Ursus maritimus; assembly: GCF_017311325.1. NCBI lineage: Eukaryota > Metazoa > Chordata > Mammalia > Carnivora > Ursidae > Ursus > Ursus maritimus. Next base: position 84,617,667 of record NW_024424452.1, read on the forward strand.
TGGCAGAAGAAGCTCTAGAGTAGAAAAGAGATTATTGTAGCTTGAGGCCCACACCCCCAGGAGTCAGCAACAAAACATGGTAATTAATCTAGTTTGCAGTGTTAACTTTCCTCTAAGAGTCATCCAGTTTATAAATATTCTGGTTCACTTACTAATTTCAATGTAAATATATAAATGGGCATTCTGATATATCAGCTTACTTTGTTCTCAATTTGATTACTGTGAGTATGAGAAGGTTTCAGTAAACTGATAAAATTCCTAACCATGCAAATTTGGGGATCAAACTCTGTACCCCTTAACTACAAAATCATAGCATTAAGATCCAAGTGGCAGGTAGTTTCTTTCTAATTATTTCTGTACTTATTATCACATGTTAATTCTTATGTGGAATGGGGATATATTAAAAATCAAAAGAGTTGCTGCCCTTAAACAGCTTACTATCTAGTCTCTCTTTAAATCGGGTAGCACAAACAAAGTATAAACAAGAGAGAATCTACAGTGACTAATGTTGGTTGTTCTTGAAGAAGAGAACAAGGTAGCTGAGGTAAAAGGGATCGGAAGAAGAATTTTCACTCACTCTGTATCCTTTTTGCCTTTTGAATTATTTTTAAGCAATGTGAAGGTATTCCATATTTTTAAATCATTAAATAAAATTATTTAAAATTGGGGAAAAAAGAATTGGTGAAAATAAAATCTAAGGAATTAAATCTGAGGAGATTATTCAGAATATGGCATGAAAGGATGAAAGAGATGAAAAAAAAAAAAGAAAGGAGTTAGGAGATATGGCTGAGAGAATGAGGAGAGGCAGGAATAGAAATTCCTAAATAAGAGAAGAAGGAGAATGGGGGACAGGCAATAATGGAAGAGAGAATGAAAGAGAATTTCTAGAACCGAAGGTGGGAGTCTTCAGACTGAAGAAAGAATACCGCATCTCAAGAAAAATTAAAACACTTTTCCAAAATGACAGAGGAGTAGGAGACCTTAGTTTTGTCTGGTCCCAGGAATTCAGCTAGAAAGCTATCACATCATTCTGACAACTATAAACTCAACCAGAGATCTAAGAAAAGAATTGCTGCAACTCTACAAATAGAAAAGTGACCACATTCTGCAAGAATGACAAGACAGAAAAACTCATCTAAAAAAGAGAACAAGAGGCAGTAATGACTGCTAGGGACCTAATCAGTATGGATATAAGTCAGATGTTGGAATTAGAGTTCAGAATAACGATTACAAAAATACTAGCTGGGCTTGCAAAAAGCATAGAAGACACGAGAATCCCTTTATGGAGAAATAAAAGAACTAAAATCTAATCAAGTTGAAATCAAAAAGGCTATTAATGAGATACAACAAAAAATGGAGGTCTAACTGCTAGGATAAATAAGACAGAAGAGAGAGTTAGATATAGAAGAAAAAATGATGGGGGCGCCTGGGTGGCTCAGTCGTTAAGCGTCTGCCTTCGACCCAGGGTGTGATCCCAGAGTCCTGGGATCGAGTCCCACATCAGGCTCCTCTGCTGGGAGCCTGCTTCTCCCTCTCCCACTCCCCCTGCTTGTGTTCCTTCTCTCGCTGGCTGCCTCTCTCTCTGTCAAATAAATAAATAAAATCTTTAAAAAAAAAAAAAAGACAAAATGATGGAGAATAAAGAAGCTGAGAAAAAGATAGATAAACAATTACTGGATCACAAGGGGAGAATTCAAGAGAGAAGTGATACCATAATGTGAAACAATACTAGAATAACTGGGATCCCAGAAGAAGAGGAAAGAGAGAGGGAGGGGCAGAAGGTATATTGGAGCAAATTACAGCAGAGAACTTCCCTAATTTGGGAAAGGAAACAGTCATTCAAGTCCAGGAGGCACAGAGAACGCCCCTCAAAATCAATAAAAATAGGTCAACACCTTGACATATATAATAGTGAAGCTTGCAAATCTCAGAGACAAAGAGAAAATCTGAAAGCAGCTTGGGTCAAGAGCTCCTTAACCTACGATGGTGGAAACATTAGACTAGCAACAGACCTATCCACAGAGACCTAGCAGGTCAGAAAGGACTGGGATGATACATTCAGGGTGCTAAGTAAGAAAAATATGCAGCAGTATGGGGCGCCTGGGTGGCACAGCGGTTAAGCATCTGCCTTCAGCTCAGGGCGTGATCCCGGTGTTGTGGGATCGAGCCTCACATCAGGCTCCTCCTCTATGAGCCTGTTTCTTCCTCTCCCACTCCCCCTGCTTGTGTTCCCTCTCTCACTGGCTGTCTCTATCTCTGTCGAATAAATAAAATCTTAAAAAAAAAAAAAGAAAAAGAAAAATATGCAGCCAAGAATACTTTATCCAGGAAGGCTGTCATTCAAAATAGAAGGAGAGATAAAAAGCTTCCAGAACAAACAGAAACTAAAAGAATTTGTGATCACTTAACCGGCCCTGCAAGAAATATTAAAGGGGATTCTTTAAGCAAAGAGAGAGCCCCCAAAATAACATAGACCAGAAAGGAACAAAGACAGTATACAGAAACAGGAACTTTACAGGTAATACAATGGCACTAAATTATCTTTCAATAGTTAACTCTGAATGTAAATGGGCTAAATGCCCCAATCAAAAGACACAAGGTAACAGATTAGATAAAAAAGCAAGACCTAGAGATATGCTGCCTGCAAGAGACTCATTTTAGGCCCAAAGACACCTCCAGATTAAAAGTGAGGGGGTAGAAAACCATTTATCATGCTAATGGACATCAAAAGAAAGCTAGGGTGGCAATCCTTCTATCAGACAAATTAGATTTTAAACCAAAGACTATAACAAGAGATGAGGAAGGACACTATATCACAATAAAGGGTCTATCCAACAAGAAGATCTAACAATTATAAATATTTATGCCCCTAACATGGGAGTAGCCAATTATATAAGCCAATTAATAACAAAATCAAAGAAACACATTGATAATAATACAATAATAGCAGGACTTTAACTCCCCCCTCGCTGCAATGGACAGATCATCTAAGCAGAAGATCAACAAGGAAACAAGGGCTTTGAATGATACACTGGACAGATGGACTTAACAGATATATTCAGAGCATTCCATCCTGAAGCAACAGAATACACATTCTTCTCTAGGGCACATGGAACATTCTCCAGAATAGATCACATACTGGGTCGCAAATCAGGTCTCAACCAGTACCAAAAAATTGGGATCATTCCCTGCATATTTTCAGACCACAATGTTTCAAAACTGGAACTCAATCACAAAAGGAAATTTGGAAGGAACTCAAATACATGGAGGCTAAAGAGCATCCTACTAGAGAATGAATGGGTCAACCAGGAAATTAAAGAAGAATCTAAAAATTCATGGAAACAAATGAAAATGAAAACGCAATTGTTCAAAACCTCTGGGATGCAGCAAAGGCGGTCCTAAGAGGGAAGAACATAGCAATACAAGCCTTCCTCAAGAAACAAGAAAGGTCTCAAATACACAATCTAACCTTACACCTAAAGGAGATAGAGAAAGAATAGGAAATAAAGCCTAAACCCAGCAGGAGAAGAAAATTAATAAATATTAGAGCAGAAATCAATGAAATAGAAAGCAAAAGAACAGTAGAACAGATCAATGAAGCTCGGAGCTGGTTCTTTGAAAGAATTAATAAGATCATAAACCCCTAGGCAGACTTATCCAAAAGAAAAGAGAGGGAACCCAAATAAATAAAACCATGAATGAAAGAGGAGAGATCACAATCAACACCAAAGAATACAATTATAAGAATATATTATGAGCAACTATAGGCCAACAAATTACGCAATCTGGAAGAAATGGATGCATTCCTAGACACATATAAACTACCAAAACTGAAACAGGAAGAAACAGAAAACCTGAACAGATCCATAACCAGCAAGGAAATGGAAGCAGTAATAAAAAATCTCCCAACAAATAAGAGTCCAGGGCTGGATGGCTCCCAGGGGAATTCTACCAAACATTTAAAGAAGAATTAATACTTATTCTTCTGAAGCTATTTCAAAAATCAAAATGGAAGGAAAACTTCCAAACTCTTTTTATGAGGCCAGCATTACCTTGATCCCAAAACCAGATAAAGACCCCCACCAAAAAGGAGAATTACAGACCAATATCCCTGATGAAAATGGATGCAAAAATTCTCATCAAGATACTAGCCAACAGTACATTAAAAGGATTATTCACCATGACCAAGTGGTATTTATTCCTGGGCTGCAAGTTGTTCAACATCTGCAAGTCAATCAATACAATACACTACATAAATAAAAGAAAGGACAAGAATTATATGATACTCTCAATAGATGCAGAAAAAGCATTTGACAAAGTACAACATCCTTTCTTGATTAAAACTCTTCACAGTGTAGGGACAGAAGGAACATACCTCAATATCACATAGTCATCTACAAAAAGCCCACAGTGAGTATCATTCTCAATGAGAAAAAACTTAGAGCTTTTTCCCTAAAGTCAGGAACACAACAGGGATGTCCACTATCACCACTGCTGTTCAATATAGTACTTAGAAGTCCTAGACTCAGCAATCAGACAACAAAAAGAAATAAAAGGCATCTGAATCAGCAAAGAAGAAGTCAAACTCTCACTCTTCACAGATGACACAATATTCTACATGGAAAACCCCGAAGACTCCACCCCAAAATTGCTAGAACTCATACAGGAATTCAGCAAAATGGCAGGACATAAAATCAATGCACAGAAATCAGTTGCATTTCTATATACTAACAATGAGACAGAAGAAAGAGAAATTAAGGAGTCGATTCCATTTACAACTGCACTCAAAACCGTAAGATACCTAGGAATGACCTAACCAAAGAGGCAAAGGATCCATACTCAGAAAACTATAGAACACTCATGAAAGAAACTGAGGAAGACATAAAGAAATAGAAAACATTCCATGCTCATGGATTGGAAGAACAAATATTGTTAAAATGTCTATGCTACCTAGAGCAATCTATACATTCGATGCAACCCCTATCAAAACACCATCAACTTTTTTCACAGAACTGGAACAAATAATCCTAAAATTGGTACGGAACCAGAAAAGACTCTGAATAGCCAAAGGAATGTTGAAAAAGAAAACCAAAGCTGCTGGTATCACAATTCTGGACTTCAAGTTATATTACAAAGCTATATTGATCAAGACAGTATGGTACTGGCACAAAAACAGACACGCAGATCAATGGAACAGAATAGAGAACCCATAAATGGACCCTCAACTCCATGGTCAACTCATCTTCGACAAAGCTGGAAAGAATATCCAAAGGAAAAAAGACAGTCTCTTCAACAAATGGTGTCAGGAAAATTGGACAGGCACATGCAGAAGAATGAAGCCGGACCATTTCCTTACACCATACACAAAAATACACTCAAAATGGATGAAAGACCGAAATGTGAGACAGGAATCCATCAGAATCCTAGAGGCAGCAACCTCTTTGACCTTGGCCACAGCAACTTCTTGCTAAACACATCTCCAAAGGCAAGGGAAACAAAGGCAAGAATGAACTATTGGGACTTCATCAAGATTAAAAGCTTTTGCACAGCAAAGGAAACAGCTGACAAAACCAAAAGACAACCAACAGAATAGGAATAGTATCCAAAATCTATAAAGAACTTATCAAAAAACTTACCCAAAAAACAAACAATCCGGTTAGAAAATGGGCAGAAGATGTAAGTAGACATTTTTCCAAAGAAGATATAGAGATAGCCAACAGACACATAAAAAAATGCTCAATATCAGTTGGCATCAGGGAAGTACAAATCAAAACCACAATGAGATATCACCTCACACCAGTCAGAATGGCCAAAATTAACAAGCCAGGAAATGACAGATGTTGGCAAGGATACAGAGAAAGGGGAACCCTCTTACACTGTTGGTTGGAATGCAAGCTAGTGCAGGCACTCTGGAAAACAACTATGGAGGTTCCTCAAAAAGTTGAAAATAGAGCTACTCAGCAATTGCACTACTAGGTATCTACCACAAAGATACAAATGTAATTATCTGAAGGGGCATATGCACCCCAATGTTTATAGCGGCAATGCCCACAATAGCCAAACTATGGAAAGAGCCCAGATGTTCATCAACAGATGAATGGATAAAAAGGATGTGGCATATATACATATATATATACATATATATACATATATATATACACACAATGGAATACTACTTAGCTATCAAAGAAAATGAAATCCTGCCATTTGCAACAATGTGGATAGAACTAGAAGGTATTATGCTAAGTGAAATAAGTCAATCAGAAAAAGACAATTACCATATGATCTCATTCACATGTGGAATTTAAGAAACAAAACAGAGGATCACAGGGGAAGGGAGGGTAAAATAAAAGAAGATGAAATCAGAAAGGGAGACAAACCACAAGAGACTCATTTCAAACCCAAAGATGCATTCAGACTGAGAGTAAGGGGATGGAGTACCATCTTTCACGCAAATGGACCTCAAAAGAAAGCTGGGGTAGCAATTCTCATATCAGATAAATTGGATTTTAAACTACAGACTATAGTTAGAGACGCAGAAGGGCACTATATTATTCTTAAGGGAAGTATTCAACAAGTGGATATGACAATTATAAATATATATGCCCCCAACAGGGGAGCAGCAAGATACACAAGCCAACTCTTAACCAGAATAAAGAGACATATAAATAAAAATACATTAATAGTAGGGGACCTCAACACTCCACTATCAGAAATAGACAGAACACCCTGGCAAAAACTAAGCAAAGAATCAAAGGCTTTGAATGCCATACTCGACGAGTTGGACCTCTTAGATATATATAGAACACTACACCCCAGAACCAAAGAATACTCATTCTATTCTAATGCCCATGGAACATTCTCAAGAATAGACCATGTTCTGGGACACAAAACAGGTCTCAACCGATACCAAAAGATTGAAATTATCCCCTGCATATTCTCAGACCACAACGCTCTGAAATTGGAACTCAACCACAAGGAAAAATTTGGAAGAAACTCAAACACTTGGAGACTAAGAACCATCCTGCTCAGGAATGACTCGATAAACCAGGAAATCAAAAATCAAATTAAACAATTTATGGAGACCAATGAGAATGAAAATACAACAGTCCAAAACCTATGGGATACTGCAAAGGCAGTCCTAAGGGGGAAATACATAGCCATCCAAGCCTCACTCAAAAGAATAGAAAAATCTAAAATGCAGTTTTTATATTCTCACCTCAAGAAGCTGGAACAGCAACAGAGGGACAGGCCTAATCCACGCACGAGGAAGCAGTTGACCAAAATTAGAGCTGAAATCAATCAAGCAGAAACCAGAAGTACAGTAGAGCAGATCAACAGGACTAGAAGCTGGTTCTTTGAGAGAATCAATAAAATTGACAGACCACTGGCAAGACTTATCCAAAAGAAAAGAGAAAGGACCCAGATTATTAAAATTATGAATGAAAAAGGAGAGGTCACGACGAACACCATTGAAATTGGAAGGATTATTAGAAATTTTTATCAACAGCTATATGCCAATAAACTAAGCAATCTGGAAGAGATGGAATCCTTCCTGGAAACCTATAAACTACCAAGATTGAAACCGGAAGAAATTGATTCCTTAAACAGGCCAATTAATTATGAAGAAATTGAGTCAGTGATAAACAACCTTCCAAATAACAAAACTCCAGGCCCGGACGGTTTTCCTGGGGAATTCTACCAAACATTCAAAGAAGAAATAATACCTATTCTCCTAAAGCTATTTCAAAAAATAGAAACAGAAGGAAAGCTACCAAACTCATTCTATGAGGCCAATATTACCTTGATCCCCAAACCAGGCAAAGACCCCATCAAAAAGGAGAATTACAGACCGATTTCCCTAATGAATATGGACGCCAAAATCCTCAACAAGATACTTGCTAATAGAATCCAACAGTACATTAAAAGGATTATCCATCACGATCAAGTGGGATTCATACCTGGGATGCAAGCGTGGTTCAATATTCGCAAATCAATCAGCGTGATACATCATATCAACAAGAAAAGACTCAGGAACCATATGATCCTCTCAATCGATGCCGAAAAAGCATTTGACAAAATACAGCATCCTTTCCTGATTAAAACCCTTCAGAGTGTAGGAATAGAAGGTACATTTCTCAATCTCATAAAAGCCATCTATGAAAAGCCTACTGCAAATATTATTCTCAATGGGGAAAAGCTGGAAGCCTTTCCCTTAAGATCAGGAACTCGACAAGGATGCCCACTCTCGCCACTATTATTCAACATAGTACTAGAAGTCCTTGCAACAGCAATCAGACGACAAAAAGGGATCAAAGGTATTCAAATTGGCAAAGAAGAAGTCAAAATGTCTCTCTTTGCAGATGACATGATACTCTATATGGAAAACCCAAAAGAAGCCACTCCCAAACTATTAGAAGTTATAGAGCAATTCAGTAACGTGGCGGGATACAAAATCAATGCTCAGAAATCAGTTGCATTTCTATACACGAATAACGAGACCGAAGAAAGAGAAATTAGGGAATCCATCCCATTTACAATAGCACCAAAAACCATACGTTACCTTGGAATTAACTTAACCAGAGACGTAAAGGACCTATATTCTAGAAACTATAAATCACTCTTGAAAGACATTGAGGAAGACATAAAAAGATGGAAAGATATTCCATGCTCATGGATCGGAAGAATTAACATAGTTAAAATGTCCATGCTACCCAGAGCAATCTACACTTTCAATGCTATCCCGATCAAAATACCAAGGACATTTTTCAAAGAACTGGAACAAACAGTCCTTAAATTTGTATGGAAACAGAAAAGGCCCCGAATCTCCAAGGAACTGTTGAAAAGGAAAAACAAAGCTGGGGGCATCACAATGCCGGATTTCGAGCTGTACTACAAAGCTGTGATCACAAAGACAGCATGGTACTGGCACAAAAACAGACACATAGACCAATGGAACAGAATAGAGAGCCCAGAAATGGACCCTCGGCTCTTTGGGCAACTAATATTTGATAAAGCAGGAAAAAACATCCGGTGGGAAAAAGACAGTCTCTTCAATAAATGGTGCTGGGAAAATTGGACAGCTACATGCAAAAGAATGAAACTTGACCACTCTCTCACACCATACACAAAAATAAACTCCAAATGGATGAAAGACCTCGATGTGAGACAGGAATCCATCAAAATTCTAGAGGAGAACATAGGCAGCAACCTCTACGACATCGGCCAAAGCAACCTTTTTCATGACACATCCCCAAAGGCAAGAGAAACAAAAGATAAAATGAATTTATGGGACTTCATCAAGATTAAAAGTTTCTGCACATCCAAGGAAACAGTCAGAAAAACTAAGAGGCAGCCCACGGAATGGGAGAAGATATTTGCAAATGACACTACAGATAAAGGACTGGTATCCAAGATCTACAAAGAACTTCTCAAACTCAATACACGAGAAACAAATAAACAAATCAAAAAATGGGCAGAAGATATGAACAGACACTTTTCCAATGAAGACATACAAATGGCTAACAGACACATGAAAAAATGTTCAAAATCATTAGCCATCAAGGAAATTCAAATCAAAACCACACTGAGATACCACCTTACGCCAGTTAGAATGGCAAAAATAGACAAGGCAAGAAACAACAATTGTTGGAGAGGATGTGGAGAAAGGGGATCCCTCCTACATTGTTGGTGGGAATGCAAGTTGGTACAGCTACTCTGGAAAACAGTGTGGAGGTCCCTTAAAAAGTTAAAAATTGAGCTACCCTATGATCCAGCCATTGCACTACTGGGTATTTACCCCAAAGATACAGACGTAGTGAAGAGAAGGGCCATATGCACCCCAATGTTCATAGCAGCAATGTCCACAATAGCTAAATTGTGGAAGGAGCCGAGATGCCCTTCAACAGATGACTGGATTAAGAAGTTGTGGTCCATATATACAATGGAATATTACTCAGCTATCAGAAAGAACGAGTTCTCAACATTTGCTACAACATGGACAGCACTGGAGGAGATAATGCTAAGTGAAATAAGTCAAGCAGAGAAAGACAACTATCATATGATTTCTCTCATCTATGGAACATAAGAACTAGAATGATCAGTAGGGGAAGAAAGGGATAAAGAAAGGGGGGTAATCAGAAGGGGGAATGAAACATGAGAGACTATGGACTATGAGAAACAAACTGAGGACTTCAGAGGGGAGGAGGGTGGGGGAATGGGATAAGCTGGGGATGGGTAGTAAGGAGGGCACGTATTGCATGGTGCACTGGGTGTTATACACAACTAATGAATCATCGAGCCTTACATCGGAAACCGGGGATGTACTGTATGGTGACTAACATAATATAATAAAAAATCATTAAAAAAAAAAAAAAAAGAAAGAAAGGGAGACAAACCATAAGAGACTCTTAACTACAGGAAACAAACTGAGGGTTCCTGGAGGGGGTGGGGTAACTGGGTGATGGACTTTAAGGAGGACACGTGATGTAATTAGCACTGGGTATTATAGAAGACTGATGGGGGCACCTGGGTGGCTCAGTCGTTAAGCATCTGCCTTTGGCTCAGGGCGTGATCCTGGCGTTCTGGGATCGAGTCCCACATCAGGCTCCTCTGCTGGGAGCCTTCTTCCTCTCCCACTCCCCCTGCTTGTGTCCCTCTCTCACTGGCTGTCTCTCTCTCTGTCAAATAAATAAAATCTTAAGAAAAAAAAAATGATGAATCACTGAACTCTACCTCTGAAACTAATAATACACTATGTTAATTAATTAAATGTTAATTGAATTTAAATTAAAAAAAGAAAAATTAAAACAAAACCTATACCTAGACATATTGCAATAAAATTACTAAACATAAAAGTTATAGAGGAATATCTTAAAAGCACTCAGAGAAAAAAGAAGACAGATGACCTACTAAGAAAAAGGAATATGCTGACAGCTGATTTCCCATTTCCAAGAGGACAGAAGATAATTAAATTATACCTTCAAAGTGCTCAGGGAAAATAACTGTCAGCCTAGAATCCACACTCAGCTAAGTAGCAATTAGGAATGAAAGCAAAAGAACACTCTGAGTCAGAAGGTGAGCATCTACCATTCCTAGACCTTTGCTAAAAGAACTCAAAAATTTGCTTCGGTAAATAGGAAACTGAACGTAAAAGAAAGAGTAGGATCAAGGAAGCACTGAAAGTTCCAAACATCTAATAAATATAATGAGGATAAAAACAAAAACTATTTTATGTAATAACAATAGTCTGGGGAGTGGTTTAAAACAACGTGAAACTATAATGTTAGAAAATAAGGATAAGGAAGACAAGAGGAGAGAGATCACAATTTAAGTGTCCTTAACATCCTTGTTTTACTCGGGATCTGAATAATCCTGATTTTTTTTAGAGCAGGGAGGGGCGGTGAGAATCCCAAGCAGGCTCCATGCCCAGGGCGAACCGATCAGGGCTCGACATCACGATCCTGAGATCATGACCTGAGCTGAAATCAAGAGTCAGATCCTTAAAGACTGAGTGAGCCACTCCGGTGCCCCAATCCTGATATTTTAGACTTTATAAAACAAGTATGCATTTATTAGTTTAAGGGTAACAATATAAAATAGAAATAAAATATGCAACTTCCCAACGAGTAGTGGGATAAAAGGGTTGGAAAAACTAACATTGCACCTTGTTCAATCCAATAAAAGGCAAGCAAGGACAAAGGAAAGTACGACAAATACAAAAGGTAAAGTGACACTGCGCAGTCCCACATTGGTGCACCTCAGGCTGACCCTTACTATGGAACCACCCACAAAGATCTTTAAAGGAATTTTAGTAGCTGAACTTGTAGATGTTTGGGGAACACAGTTTTTGTTTAATAAGATGAATACAAGCCAAGATTTTAGTTCAGTGATAAGCAAGCGGTTTCCCTTCATCTAAAATATCCATTTGTATAGCACCTGGAAACGTTTGTTGTTGTTGTTGTTTTAGTTCATTCACTCTATGGGTTTATGTCTCTACCCCAATGAGTAGGCACTTCTGCACTGCTCTCTTATGCTTCTGTAACAACTGTTTATCCTTACAGATTTCAACATTTGCAAATGTAGGGTGGTATTTCTGGATTAATAAACCTGTCTGAAAGTTATAAAAAAAAAAGATGGTAGAAATAAGTCCAAATATACCAGTAATAATATTTATGTAAATAGATTTTACTTATTATCAATAAAAAAAAAACAAGTCTAGCTTTATGTCATGTAAAAAAAAAATTAAGGAAGGTGGGGGATGGGGTAACCGGGTGACGGGCATTAAGGAGGGCACATGATGCAATGAGCACTGGGTGTTAAATGCAACTGATGAATCACTGAACTCTGCCCCCAAAACTAATAATACACTATATGTTAACTAAGTTGAATTTAAATAAAAAAATTTTTTAAATTAAAGAAATAATCACCCAGAATAAAATAAAAATTTTCTCTTTATCTCATACTAGCAAAAAAGAAAATAGAAAGCTGGTCTGGCAGGATTAACATATGACAAAATAAACTTGAAGGGAAAATTATTAGCAGTAGAGGAAAACAATTCATCAGGAAGATATACCATAACCTCACAATACAGAAAGCAAACACTGACAGCATTTCCATAAGAAATTGAGAAGCTCACAACTACAGTTGGAAATTTTAACAAAAATCACAGAACTGCTCAGACAAAAATCAGTAATCGTATACTAATATGAACAACATACAACGAACAAATTTGAGCTAATGGACACAGAAAAAATCCTGTACCTTAAGAAAGAGAGGAAGAAAACAGAAAGGAGTCAGGTGGCACTAGTTTAAATGATGAGCTCAGTTTTAGACATTTAGAGTAAGAGCAGCAAGCTCACAACTGAACCAAGGAGACAGTAAGATTGAAATAACGTTCGTGAAGGGATTGGGAGTAGATGTGATCACAAAAGGAGAGCGTATAAGGAGGGGAGGGTGGTGGTGACAGGATCTAGTGGTGAGTAGAGGAAACATGTTGCAAAGGCACAGAGTGTATCAAAAATTCCTAAAGTAACAACCAAATTTTTCAGTAGGTTAGAACTATAAGTATTATTCAATATTTACCTTTAATAGGTTTGGCAGGAAAACATGGTTTAAAGATGAAAACCATAATAGCATTATTGTAAAACCTTTTGCTGAGACCTCAGAAAGACCTAAGGTGCCCTGGAGTATTTTTCAGACAGACAAAAGGCCCTTTGAGGGTCTTAAGAGTGTGCCTCACAAATTTTGTTAAACAGGATTTCCAAAAATATTAAGGGTACTGAAGCAGCTTCATGGGGAGCCCAAGGTAGGGTTTAAGTGCAAGTGTTTATTTCAGAAAATTCTGTGGTTGTAATTTTTGTCTAATGGAGTGAACCCCAGTAAGATTCACAGAAAACAGTTTTTAGAGGACTGTTCTAGTAGAAGTACCACCACTTGGACTAAATGGGCTAGAGATAATACAAAATGAAAAGAGGTTTTGGACTCCCCTACCTTCAATGAACAGGAGACAGGGAGAGAAGGCTCCTCAGTTGCAGCTTACTTTTCTTATGTTAAAAGTTCAGAGGCCAAAACCAAGAGCCCAGGGAACAGAGTCAAGAGCAGCTGTAAATAATTTGCAGGCAGCGGGACTGAGTCCTAATGAAGGAAGTGGTAACACGTGCATAGATGGATTTCAGAATTGCTGGAATTCTGTGTGCCTCTTGTCCCGCCACCCACCGCCCCCACGCCATTTTGAATGTGAAGGTATATAGCATGTATCCTTGCCTGTTTCGATATTATATGTTGGGAGATGGTGGCAACAAACTTGTCTCTTTAGTTCACACTACAGATAGAGAGGCATGGTACCCTAGGAGTCACACCAAAGAAAGCCTTGCCTCAACCACACCTGGACCTGATTTAAATGATAAGATCCTAGATTTTAAGCTAATGTCCTAATGGGATAAAACATGGTGGTCTTGAGAAGAGAGATGAGTATATTTGGCCAGTAGAAGGGATATAAACTGTTGTTCCTAGATGGTCACATAACAAGATCTCTCATTCACATGTTCTTCTTACAACGTAATATTGACATTCCTCCTTCTATCAACAGATAGGGTCTATGTTCCCTTCCCCTGGATCTAGGCAGGTCTGTGACCACAGAGAAAATGAAACTATAGGATTTCTGAGGCGATGTCATTAAAGGCAATATAACTTCCACCTGATATTATTGGACACTCTTGGAAACCAGCCTCTGAGGAAGTTGAAGCTACAAGAAGATGCTACATGTTGGTGTTCTAGTCAACATCCAGTATCAGCCAGCCTTTGAGACGACATCAGACACCATCTGACTGCAACTGCACAAGAGATCCCAAGTGAGAACTGCCCAGCTGAGTCCAGTCAACCCCCAGAACCATGAGAGAAAATAACTGATTGCCAGTGTTTCAAGCCAATAAGTTTTGAGATGATTTGTCGTGTAGCAGAACATGAGGGGTGAGGTAAAGGGAAATTAACCATCAAGTAGATAAACTGTGAAGTATGCAATTTCTTTTGCAGCTAATCTTTTGATTGGTTCAGCACAAAGAATTGTTGAACTGCCTTTTTTTTTCTTTCTGTTTAGTCATATATTCATTAGCTTTTTAGTGAAGGTTCCCTCGATAAAGTCCTACTATATCTTAGTTGAACTAAGAGTATTTTTCATATCTCGCATGTAGAGAAAAGAGAGATCAGTGGCTCTGTTGGTGGTAGACAGATAGGAGAGTGGCAGCAAGAACCAATCACCCTAGAGCCAAGGTAAGACACAGAACTGAGACAGAGTGTAGAAATCCAAGGAATAGGTGTATAAACAATGGTCCCTTCCCACGAGTAATTACATCACAGAAGTATCTAAGTTTAAGAACTGGCAATAAATTTCTGAACATGGAATTCTATTTAAAGTGACTTTTGGGGAAAAAAAGGTGACTTCCAAAAAAAAAAAAAAAGGTGACTTTCAGGGTGTCTGGGTGGCTCAGTTGGTTAAGCCTCCGACTCTTGGTTTTGGGTCAGGTTATGACTTCAGGGTTGTGAGATCAAGCCCCGTGTCAGGCTCAATGCGGAGTCTGCTTAAGATTCTCTTTCTTCCTCTCTCCCTTCCCCTGCTCACACAATCTCACTTACCCTGACTTTCAATAGGAAGTTGAATACGCATGGGTATGAAAAGTATGTTGGCTCAGGTTATAATACAATTATCTCTCTGCAACTTCTCTGGAAATCTATACATTTATGAAAAGAAATAATTCCTGATTAATGGTACTAAAAATAATTTATATTTTCTTTGTTTTGCTTTGAGGACAGATGGGTGCCCTAAGCTTAAATATGTAAAGCAAAAAACAATTAAAGCTTCATTGAATGGAACACACTGAAGAAGGGCTCTTTTTCTGCACAGAAAACACTGCATAGGATGACTGTTGACTTTTAAAAAACAGTCACAGTAATCATGTATTGTGTTCCTATGGCACAGAGGGCACCAGGATACAAGATATTTTCAAAATGTATTAAAAACCCTCTTCTTTTTTATGCCTCCAGATATGCCCACTTTCTCCCTTTTTCTCTTCCAGTCCTTCCAACAGTATTAAGTATGTCTATTAAATTTTCTGTTTGAAATTCTTTTTTCCTGCGTAAGCAATGACTGAAACAGTACTTGTTACCAGAAGAGTTATTTAGTATAATAATAGAGAAACCATTACCACTTGCTCCCCTTGATTCTTTAATCCTACACATTCTGACTAAGGGGAAAACAGCCCTCAAACTTCACCACTGCTATGGTAAATAATATTCTTATAGGTCACTCCAGTGCTTTGCAAAGCCAGCTCCTTAGATTAATGTATGATAAAGACAATGAATTCCATGTAGCCATAGCTGCGCTTTTGCTATAAAAGTTAGTTGTAGGGCATACCAAGGCAGTGGCCAAGATATCTCTTAAATCAATAGATGGATTTGCTGGCAGAATCACTACAGTGAGGAAAAAAAAAACCATAACCAAAAGAAGTATCTATTCCTGGTGAGGACAAATCACTGCCACTAGATGGCTTACTGGTCTCCAAGGGAATGGTGCCTTACTGAATGCTTGGCATTTGCCTCTGCAGGTGACAGTTTGGGCTCTCAGCACAGATAGTAGCTAGAGCAGCCTTCATGAGGGGAAGTCCCACTTTTGAGCTCATCTTACAGAAGCTGCTGTTGTCCCTTCGTATAAGAGCTCACTGACCAAACACTGGGGTGGCTAGGGAGAGACTGACATCTACAGGACAGCTGGACTTACCCATCTGATTACAGAGTCTCCTCTGCATTGGGTAGCCTTGATGTGTATTCACATGGGACACAAATACCCTCCTACTCTATGCCCATTACAAGATGCCCATCTATGTACCTCTTCTCCAGACGTCCCTGTCATCAGACTTCCAAGCTCCTTTTTCCCAAGTTTTCAAACAAATCAGTAGCTACTATTTATCAGTCAAGGTGGACTGGTCTCCCTCTGACCATTTCTCCAACTGCAATGGAATTTTAGGTCTCTGGAATTGGCATTAACTCAGAGCCAGTATCTAGCAACCCCCAAAAGGTCATAGTGTTTCACTTTTTCTACAACAATAACCCTAGTAAATGAATGCAAATCCTTTTGAAGAAGGCTGATGGGTACATTCTTTATACTATTTTATGCTCCACTACTGTACCAAAGTACTCACACTTTGTAATCTATTATCAAAAGGGTTTAAAATAAAATCTGCATAAATTACCATCTTTAATATAGAAAATATAATTTTGATGATTTTCATAATGTATTTTAGCTCAACAATTAAATTGGGGAAAATATACAGCTACATGCTGTCAAAAGTAAATTAGCTTAATGCTGGCAGAAGGAAAGATTAACTGGAAAATTTGCAACTTATAGTTTCATTATTACTAAGGGTAAGAATACGTTGATTCTAGAAGGTTTATTATGCCTTATTAATAGGAACTGGCACATCAAAATGTTAGATAATTCCAGGGATTTCTGATATACAATAAATATTTATTGAGGGAAGCCTAGTTGGCTTAAGCATCTGCCTTTGGCTCAGATCATGATCTCAGGGTCCTGGGATCAAGTCCCGCATCGGGCTCCTTGCCCAGCAGGGAATCTGCTTCTCCCTCTCCGTGCTTCTCCCTCTGCTTGTGCTCTCTCTCTCTGACAAAAAATAAAATCTTAAAAAAAAAAAAATGAACATGTATTGATTGTCTTCTATGTAGAAAACACTGTCCTGAGGTGGACTCAACCTTTTATATCATTGAGAAGTAACCTTGAACATACTGATTGCATCACTTCTAAAACAGGCCAGATGGTCGGCCTACCACCGTGTAAAAAGATCTTTGGAGGCACAAGAGGATATTTCTCAAAATAGATGGGAATAATCTTAGAGTCTCTAACTTTAAGCCTTTCATACAACTACTCTGTAAGAAGGAATCAGAACTGATCATCTGGCTTTATCCCATATATTTAGTATTTAAGTTAAAATTACTATAATAGCCCTTATTCAGCACCTTTAATTAATTTCCCCTATTTCATTTATTTTACTAATATTTAACCCCACTGATTTAGTCAATTTACTCCAACAGCTTCATTGAAAAATGTAGTTTTAACTGGTTCTAGCATTTCTTAACAAAAGATTAAACAGCAGGGAATTTTAATCAAATATCAGATCAATAAATCATCAGGTAGAAATAACCAGCTACAAACAAAAGGCAAATTTAAAAGAATATTGATTTTAAATAAAAAAACTCCATAAACAAACTAAAATATTTCTTATCTTCAAGATATATATTTGATTGTTTAATTCTGCTGTGATCATGGAGTTTATGATGGGAAATATTTAACTCTCTCACCCAAACCTGAATTTTATTGACTAAAAACAGGGAACACCGACATTTAGAAATGCTTCAGGGATGGAAGGAATAATTGTGACATCAACCCACTGATACTCAGAATAAAAATAAAGGTCCTTATGTCCTATTCTTGAATTACAAATCCTGGGGAGCATAGATAAAAGCTTCAGATACGTAAAATAAAATCTAGTTATTCTAAAAATTAAGTCCTGAGCAATCTGTTAGAGCAGTGTTTATCAAACTGCAATATAGGTGCCATAAAAAGCTTTTACTTATTAAATAACTGTTTGTTTGGTTTTTTTATTTTTTATTTTTGAGAGAGCATGCATGGGGAGGGGCAGAGGGAGAGGTTAGAGAGAAAATCTAAAGCAGGCTCCACACCCAGCATAGTGCCCAACCTGGTCTCAATCTCACGACCCTGCAATCTTGACCTAAGCCAAAATCAAGAGTCCCATGTTTAACTGACCGAGCCACCCGGGCGCCCCCATTACATATGTCTTATATAAAGAAATACCTGCTTATATTCCTTGAATTTCAATCCCTTCCAATAGATCCCATCTTTCCTTCTACTAATCCTAATTTGTAAAGTTGATATAGAGAGACCAGGAGTAAGCAATCAAGGATAACATGTGACCCCACCAGCCATTTGGGCAAATTATTGACGGCGCCATCATTTGTGCTAGACATAAATACCTTTTTTAAATCTCCTTAATCTCTTCTTCCAGTTGTTCTTCTTCCTGATTTTATTCTTTACCTTCCTTAGCTTGCATTCCTCTCTATCACTTTTAAAACCTTGACATTACCTATTCATTTAATGTCATAATGTAGTATTATTAGTAGTATTTAGCCCTAAAGAAGTTTCCCTCCACCAGAAAGACTATAAAAAACTCATTTGATACTTTTCTCCATCTATTATGTGTAGTTGTGATGTGGGCATAGATCTAGGTATACAAAAGTAAGACAAAGAAATGTAGGTAAAGTTTCTGCCTTAAAGGTGTTCAAAATCTCAGGGAGCTGATTACGAAATAAATTATAAGAAAGTTGTGTACAAAATGATGGCATGGTGAAGCAAATAAGTGCTTTCATTTTTAATTAATAGGTTGTATTCTTTTCTCTTGTTCATCATAGCAACTGATACACTTGGTGTTGGACAGGATGAGGGGCATGCGAAGAGTCTGATAGAGGTGCAGCGATGTCTGGGGAGTTGTGCGAACTCTGGGGGGGAGGTGAGGTACAGTCCAAATATCTAAGGGTAGAAAGGCCAAGCCTCAAAGAAAGTAGGTCAGACCTAAGCATGAACAAACCCCTCCACTGTAGATAAGGACAATTTTTACCAATGGCTGAACTACTTGCATCCTGCAATGAGCTGAGATGTTGAAAAGTCACTTGTTTATGTTTTTATAATCTATACATGTCTCTAATAGAAACTTCTGTTTCAGCGATTAGTTTGATCTGTAAAACAGCCGAAAAAGTGTTGTCTTTGTGTCAACTGAAGTATGAACTTTTCTAAATAACCTTTCTAAAACACCTCAAGAGGTCGGCTACCAAAACATACACTATGAAGTTAATAAAATATTCTCGCAAATGCAAACTCCACTTCTTTGAAGTGACTAAGTCATTACCACATCTGAAAAGCTGCCGTGATTATAGGATTCCTTTTCACAGGAATCATGTATGGTTATATCAGTACCTGTTTTGCTCTTATGTTAACATCCACAAGAGAGTAATGGGAAGATTCCTTAATAAGATAATAAGACTTAATAAGATAAAAATACATGTAAATGACACATACACAAAATCCCAAACTTCATGACTATTACTGTGCTTTAGAAAAACAGCTCTACAAAGTATTTCAAATCAAAGCCACAGGATGCTAACAGAGGTTACTAAAGTTTTGAACATTAAAGCATTTGAAGATGATAAAAATGAATCATCTTCCTTTCCTAAATCCAAGCACAAGTCTCACTTTTCAAAATCATATTCTGATGCGGCATGAAGCCCATCCAGAATATGACCAAGCCCAATGCATCAGTTAGCACTCAATCTTCAACCAAACCAAATATGACAGCTAGAAAGAAAGTGTTACCTAAACAAGAGATACCCTTTCAGGGGCGCCTGGGTGGCACAGCGGTTAAGCGTCTGCCTTTGGCTCAGGGCGTGATCCCGGCGTTGTGGGATCGAGCCCCACATCAGGCTCCTCTGCTATGAGCCTGCTTCTTCCTCTCCCACTCCCCCTGCTTGTGTTCCCTCTCTCGCTGGCTGTCTCTATCTCTGTCAAATAAATAAATAAAATCTTTAAAAAAAAAAAAAAAAGAGATACCCTTTCATATAAAAACATCCCCCCTCTAAAATGTGGCAAGTTACTTACAAGGAACCTACTCAACAAGCAACTTACATCCCCCTCTCCCACCTCTGCATATGATTCTAAATATGAAACTAAGAAAACATTCATTACTTCAACCTTCATCTAAAGCTACCTGAGTGAGAAATCTAGAGTTCATTAAATTAACACAGAAGCACAGTTTTATATGTTAAATCAAATGTTAAAATGAATATGCATATTTAGGCATGATCTACTTTTATTTTTGGATTCAAAACGCTACCATTTTTCTGTTTTTTTCAAAATAATTTCAAGCTTGTTTTACAAAGATGAAACACACAAACATGATTATAAAATCTAGGCAGAGTGCAATTCCTATGTTCACTCTCCACTTTGCTCCCTGCTTCCAAACCAGGCAGCTCATCATCTACTTCACAGACACAAAAACATCCTTAAAGCATTTTCATTGTTGTTTTGAGTATTAGCTTTCAAGTCAAAGCTGCACACACACATTTACAGTATGCTTTGCCGTTGGATTATATGACCTGTTTATTTAACTTTGTAGAGATGCCAGAGATGCTTCTCTTTGTAGAGAAGCACACAGATATGTAACAATTTTTATTACTGTACAAGTAGAACTTCTCTTTAGAATTTGCCAAATGACTTCCCAATTAATTTTTCACTCCAAATGAAACTTTGTAATCTTTAATTACTAAGCAAAAGATTTTTGTGATCTTAAGAGTAACCCGATCTTGTTTACTAAAGTATAAAATGAGACTAGAAAGTACAAACCTAAAACAAAAAAACAAAAACTTAATGCACTTTTGTCTACATGGAAAGAGTACTGACTCTGGTTCTCTAGTGTTTAGATAAAGAGGCCATTAACAAAAGTGCTCAGATTACTCCTATATACACAAAAAAGGAGAGATGAGAAAGAGCAAAGCAATTTCTAAACTAATAGCAAATAAATTAAGTTCACTCTCCCACCCAGGAAGAAAGAAAGGATCAGCAATATTCCCACCTCTTTTTCAATTTTCGCAAACTCAGGTAATCTCCCAATTGTATAACTGTGTAGACAACTGCTCCACCAACATTTTCTACCCTGATTTATCACAACCGTGTTTAGAGCATTATTTAAATGGAAGCACACTTTTTAAATTTAACATATCAGCTTTATGGAGAAAACAAGGACTAACACTTATGTTGCAGATTACAAAGTATTTTCATATACATTTTCTCATTTATTCTGCTGAAGAAGGCATCAGGATTCTCATTTCATAAGGAAAGAGACTGGCTTAAAGGGGGTAGTAACAAGTCTAAAGTCAAAGGGATAAATCTGGAACTAAAAGCCCAAACTCTTAGTTTAATAAATACATTTTCACTCACTTCTTTAATGGAAGTATTGGGTTAACAAGTCACCTTGTTATTGATTCCCAATGTAACGTCATACATGTTATGCTATGATAAAATAGAGTTGAGCTATATTCAGTGGGTATGTATCTCAAAATCAAATGAAACTACTCCATTTTAACAAGTATCAGAAAATGCTAATGATACGGAGTCACTACAAAGTTGAGTGTATTTTTCAATGTTTAAAAATTTAAAAATCTACCCATAGTTAGCCACCCAAAAAAAATTTAACTGAATTTAACATGACTGTTTCTTAAAAGATTTTAAGACTACATACACACTTGACAAAATATCATAATTATTAACTTCTATTACATTTAGATTTAAATGCCTATTGTCTGAAGGGCTTAAAAAAGAAAAAACCTGTGAGTTTAGTAATTTCCTGTAGATTAATGAATGCTGAAATGAGCAACTTTTTTATTCACAATGCCCTCTACTGGTGGCAAAAGTGGTTCTAATATATTTATTACAGGAAGTTGGATTCGTTTCTTTACTGTGATCCCCCAACACCTGCATATAAATCCTCTGGAATGCTTGTTAAAAATACAACTTCCCTCCCTCTATGAAATACCTACAGATATTGTGATTTCACTATAACTGGAACTCTGCATTTTTAACAAGTTCCCCCAACAAGTAAGTGGAGAATCACTGGTTTGGTTAGTTATATCAATACCTGACTTTCAAAGCACAATAACTTTGTGAAAAACTCTGGAAAGGTATTATTATCCTGGGTTTATAAATGAATACTGAGGCTCAAGACAATTTATTGCCCCACGTAATATGCAAAAAAGTAGCAGAGCCACTAATATTTTCTTATTCCTGGAGGTATTGTGTCCTTCGAGGAAAGAATAAGAAAATTCCATCAGCCTTAAAATTCAAATATTTATTTCTTTAAATACAGCTTAGTAGCAGTACATGCTGTAACTTCTCAACTCTGGCTTGACATGATAGCGACCTGGGAGTTGGTAAAAATGCTTATACCTAGGTCCCACATTCAGAAATGCAGGTTTAGTAGGTTTAGAGTCAGGCTGGACATTGTTCTTTCTTTAAAGCTCCCAGATGATTATAATCAGCCACCAGGGCTGAGCATCACTTAAACCAGTGGTGCTCAGCCTATGATGTGCAGGGAATCACCTGGAGGACACAGACTACTGGGCCCACCCCCAGAGTTTCTGATTCCGTAGGGTCTCGCAGGGTTTGAGAATTTGCATTTGTAACAAGTTCCAGGTGAGAACCACTGGTTAAGAATGTTGGCTAGTGGTTCTCAACCTTCGCTACACATTAGAACCACCTAGAGAAATTTCTGAAATCCTGATAGCCAGGTACACACTTAGACCAACTGCATCAGTCTCAGGCATGGGGGACCCAGGCATCTATATGTTTACAGCTCCTAAAATTAAAAAGGTTTATAAAGCCCATTAATATGTAAATGGGTATAGGGTGATTTTCCAAGAGCATAGTGTAGTAAGCAAAACTTTTTGGATCAGAAACACTTCTTTCCAGGCACATAATTAACAGACCTAAGCGTGTGAAATACTAGCCTATGGGATAAAGCAGAAACTGCTTTGAGTGGCCTATAAGACAGTCCCCTCCAACCTTCTCCATTGCCAAACGCATCCTCCCTCCACTGCATATGTTCCTATTAAAATATTAACAACTCTATTGCAATTATCTGTTGTAATGTGACTGTTTACACTCTTTCTACAAACAAGCTCTTTGCAGTCAGAGATTGCACCTAATTTATCTTCGGTTCCCTAGAGTCTAATATGATGCCACGCATAACTGTTGCTCAACGAACATGTGTTGAGTAACTGATTGCTATCCCTACTTTCTGTAGAAAAGGGAGTGTTAAGAATGGCTTTAATGCTTCCAAGAAGTGATGCAGACAAAATTTCCTGATCATAGTATAATAAATCTAATAATTATGAAGAGTAAAACCACCCTTACGTTTGGAACTTTAATACTAAAAACACTCATTTTAATTCTAGAGGGAATCAAACTGAAATTGTAGA
This sequence comes from Ursus maritimus, assembly GCF_017311325.1. Lineage (NCBI taxonomy): Eukaryota > Metazoa > Chordata > Mammalia > Carnivora > Ursidae > Ursus > Ursus maritimus. The sequence continues at coordinate 84,641,277 of NW_024424452.1, forward strand.
AATTTTAGAAAATAAAGATTTGTACATATCAAAGCATATGGAATATAAACAAAGCATTCCTCAAAGGAAAAATTAAAAAAAAAAAAGAATGGCTTTAATGCAACCTAGAATGTGAAAATAGATTTTGCATAACTAAAATAAAAAACTGAATTTTCTCCCTCATAAAGCTACTCTTATTTAGTATTGCTTTATTATTTGCACTTAGAGATGATAAATTTCACTTGTCTTGGGATCTGCCACATCTTCAATTCATTAGTAACTTAAGAGTACCAAAGAGCTATTCTAAGAATCATTTAGCTAATGATCCAAAAAGGAGTACAAAGGCTTTGTGTATTAATGAGATGAAGTTTCCAAAAACCCTTAAGAGAAAGGAAAAAAAGCTTAAAAACTGTTGTTTTGAAAATCCAAGTTTTTAAAGTTTGGACATACTAAAATCAAATCAAATCAAATCAATTTTGATTCTTTGGTTTTTGCTTTTTAATTTATAAGGAACAATAGTCTTCTGTGAGCAAGCTGCATATTTAACTCAGGTCAAGCAATTTTGGTATGCATCCAAAAACTTGCAAGATTAAGTTTAGTATTCTCCTTTCCCTCCACAAAAGAAAACATCTGACTTCAACCTATAAAGGTGCTGTCTGGTCTACTGTACAGCTTTCTGGCTCTACGGTTTCTATGTGCCCACAAATATTTAAAATAATCACACATGTAGAAGTCTCAAAGCATCACAAGACTATGCTGCTTCTCAAACTTTTTCAGTTTGTGGTCCTATGAGACTGTATTCGAGGAAATCAATCATGTTAACAAATATTAACATATATTTGTTTTTAAAGGGCAGTAGTGATAATTACCTAAACATATATTTATTCAACAAGGAATTACTAAGTGTCCATTATATGCCAGGCACTGTTTTGGGAGCTAGAGCTGCACAATAATGAAAATAAAGTTCCTTATGAAGCTTACAACCTGGTATATTTTTTCTAGAAAGGAAAAAACTAGAAACATTCTAGTAGTCCAGACTCCAAATAGGGATTCTTTGCAAGAGAGAGGAAAAAGGTTAAGTCTAAAAGTCATTAGTTCATAAAACTCGTTGGAAGGCTCCCAGAACCTCCAAAAATGCTGGTAAACCTAGAAGAAAGAGAAAAGTAATAAATGAAATTTTAAAATTAATTAGTGTTTACCTCTGAATTCCTTCAAGAATATCCTTCACAGCTGCCATTAACTTTTGAAGAGATACAAATGCTTCTTCAAATGATGCTATTTTTGAAGAAGTCAAAGCTGCATTTGGGCCCAATCTTTGAAATACATCCACACTAATAGAGAAAAAGAAGATACTCATAGGTATACATGGACATTTATTGTAATTCAAGCATTTCCAATATATAAAATGAGGTAATACTTATAACTCCTCTCTCATAATCCTGATTTATTTAAATTAGAAATAAGAGACAGTGACTTGGGAAAAATGATCTAGGGCAACAACCATGTGCGTCTAATCTAAAGTAATACTGTATAAGCTGTGGGAATAATGTTTCTTATCAAGAGACCGTAAGACACAGAAGTAATACTATTAATCTACATTCAAATCATTACATAAATACTAACAGTACTCCAGTAAGGAGAAGGGGAAAAAAAAGACATCAGATTTACATGTTTGCTGAAACTGGAAGTTTTAAATGTTCATACACCTCACTCCGGTAATTCCAATTTTAGAAATCTAGCCCATATTCATAATAATTTGCAATTGGTCAACAATTAGTCACCACCTACATGTTCAATGATGTAAAAAGTGTTAAGTAAATAGTGATTAGCCACCTGATGAAATACCAAAGACCTATTAAAATAATGCTCATGCCATCTATAAGAGAGAAAAATACAGGTACACAAAATTTATTTATAGAACATAACAACCACCATATAAAACAATCAACACATATGCTGTACTGGGTTGAATAGTATGCCTCCGAAATTCGTGTTGGTTCAGAACCTCAGCATGTGACTTTATTTGAAATAGGATCTTTGCAGAACCTCCCAAAAGAACCAACCCTGCAGACAGACACCTGGATTTCAGACTTTACGGCCTCCAGAACCGTGAGTGAATAAATCTCTGTTATCTTAAACCATCTAGTTTGTGGTAAGTTGGTATGGCAGCCCTAGGAAACAAATAACCATGCCTTAAAACACGGCTGGGTGTACATAATAACACCTTTAGGTAGTAGCATTCAAGGGAAGTTTCTCACTTCACGGTACTTTCCAAAGCATTTTTTAAAATAATTGTGGTAAAATAAACATAAAACTACCATTTTAACATTTTGAAGTGTACAACTCAGTGGCATTTGATACATTCACAATGTCTGCAACCATCACGACTATCTAGTCACAGAACACTTCCTCACGCCAAAAAGAAACCCTGTATTCATTAAGCAGTCACTCACCATTCCTCCCTCCCCACAGTTCCTGGTAACCACCAGTGTGTTTTCTATCTCTACAGATTTACCTATTGTGGATATTTCATATAAGTGGAATCATATGTCATGTGACCTTTTGTGTCTGGCTTCCTTCACTTAGCATGTTTTCAACATTCATTCATGCCATAGTGTGTACGGATACTTCATTACGGCTGAGTCACATTCCATTTTATGGATACACACATTTTATGAGACACCACATTTCACATATCCACTTATCTGCTGATGGACATTGGATTGTTTCCACTTTGGCTATTGTAAATAGTTGTGAACGTTCATGCACATGTTTTTGTTGAAACACTTGTGTTCAGTTCTTTTGGGTATATACCTGAGTGGAATTGCTGGGTCATATGGTGATGACATGTTTAATGTGTTGCAATTATAATCCTTGATCGTTACCGTGATTATTTTTTTTAACACCTCATTATTTTGTCTCTTTCCCCCCTCTTGGTGAGCAGATAGTTTGTCTAATGCGCCTGGCACTTCTAACATACAGGTGGAATTCAATATACCCATTTGTTGGGTGAATGGATGCATGAATGAAAAACACTAGGTAAGTATCCTCATTCCTCCAACACTTCAGAAAAAATACTAACCATAAAGAAAAATAGTGATAAATTGGACCTTATTAAAATTAGGAATGTGTTTCATCCAAAGATACTACGTGAAGAAAAAGATTTTGTAGTGAGTGGGGCAGCTTATTTAGAGAAAGATTTGAACGTTTTATAAAATAAAAGTGTGGCACACCCTTGAGAATCATTCTTATTCTGCTTCTCTTTCCCCTATTTTTTCTTCTCTATTAAGTAGAGGTCAAAATAAGATAAATCATAGTTAATTTACTCCCCCAACCCACTAAGCTTTGTAAAAAAAAGTTTTAAGATTAAAAACAGCTAATGTTTAATGAGCTTAAAAAAAATAACGTGCTGAGGAACCATAAACTTTTTCCACATTCCTACGAGTGATGTATGAAAGGGGTAAAGCATTTTGACAAGGCTGCAAAAGGGAAAACTTATGGAATCTGAAGAAATACAATGGTTTACTAAGTATAGTTTCACCTTCCTAAAAGAAAAAGTTTTTTGAAACCTAAAATACACAGGGCCTACTAGACCTTCAAATGAGCATCTCTACATGCTCAAGCATGAATGTATTGAAGTTATACAGTGACTCTGGTATACAATCAGGTATGAGAAGCAATCAAGTAGGCCTTAATAACTATGCATTGATAAAGTGATATAAGCATTTTTCATATATTGAAATACTACGAAGTCTATTTAATATATAGAAATTACCTAGAACTCTAACATCCAACATAAATGTATGTATATTATAGGTCAATTCTAAGATAAATAAAGTATTCAAATATTTTCTAAATGAAGACTAAAATACCTTAGAAATGGCTTTAATCTATTTTATTTTGAAATTGATAATAATATCTGCCTAGTATATGTGGTAACCTTCTGCTAACAAGAGTTTCTGATTAGCCAAAACATTTCAAATACTGGACTGGACAAAACAAACAAAGATATGAAAATACAAATGCTTTATATGAAAGCACAAATTTTTAAGTATTGTTTTCTTTAGCTTACATGTTAGGTATTGGTATTTCTTTAGTATGACAAACTACACATTTGTTTGAAAGAAATTATAATTGTAGCCAAGGGCTAAAAATGGGCCCTAAGTCAACAGTGTTGTAATAGAGAATAGATGTTTAAGAAGCATGCTCATATTCCCTTGCTGCTAGGACAGATGATCTTAATCCAAAATAACTTGACCCTTGAACCAAAATCTTACTAACAAGCATATAGTATGACCCATAAATATATACTATACATAAAATTATAGAAAGATTATGGGCTTGGGAAAAAGTACAGGAGGGAGGGTTGGCCTACTTTAAAATCAGGTACTTTAAATTATTTTTTTAAGTTACTCCAGCAGCATTTAAAGAACTACTCACAAATAGTCTCTATCTTTTCATTTTACCAGGAACGTAGTACTTTCATGTGTATCAAAGGAATAAAAGCATTTCTTCCTTTTACGTAAGAGTTTTTATCTTTCTTTTTAAAAAGTCTTACATGAATTTTCCCTAATCCAAAATGACCTTTTCTTAGATTATTTTAAATTCTATTAAGGCTTTGTGTTCTAATTTGTTTAGCCAATCTAGGTGGCTTTCATTGGTTTTAACGTACATGGGAAATACTTCTCATGAAGGTTTCACATCTGAATCACCTGGAGACATTGTTTTTTATGCACTCAGTGTCACGTCAGATCTACTGAGTCAGAATTTCTAGGCATACAGCCTCGGCGTATATAATTTTAAAAGACTCGAGATAAATCTGTTTGCACCCTTTTTTAAGCATCACTGTTTCTAAGGCACCAGTTTGATAAAAGGCCCTCAGTAACATAATCTAATACATTAAACTCACAACCCAAACACTAACTGTTCAATGAATAACAGTAATGATGGAAAAGCCTAGAATTCAAAAATTCTTAGAAAATTAGTACCTGTTTTGACATAATGTAATCCAAACATTCTCTAGGATAGACCAGATTTCTTGATGTCTGTTGGGCTGGGGAAGATGAGAACCTGAGAAAATGGTGATTTCTTGGTTATTAGACTTCATCAAAGAAATATCTTCTTGCTTTTTACCCACTGTAGTTTCTGAAGGATTTTGCCTAAGTTTTGCCTTGACCTGGGGAAATAAGAATTACACAAATTTCAGCTAGTCCTTCACTAGTGAGAGAAATTTAATGCCAATTGTGCTTACAATGTTCTAGCTTTCCAAGAAGCGTTGATTACTCTTTGTCCTTGATTATGTACAGAATATTCCCAGAAAAGCATCAGAACTAAAAAAAAAAAAAATTTTTCCTTTTCCATTTATATCAAACAATATTTCCAATGTATTTACTACAGTGACCTTTCTTACTAACATGCTAATATCAATTTAAGAATACTGTTTGGGCACTTCTACACATGTCGTATTAAACAAGACAGAGAACACCTAGGATACAATGATAAGTATGTGGAATCAAGCCTCTAAGTACCCTACAATCCATTAACAAGAATGAGACTGAAAGGGTTATTAAAAAAAAAACACAAGAAACAAGATAGAATGTAAACCTTTTGCCATTGAAGAAACCGCTAAAGGTTTCTAACGTAGGAAGTGATAGATCCAGAACTGTACTCTAAGAAAACCAGAACATGAGAGGCAAGAAGACTGTCTAGAAGGCTACTGAAGTAATCCAGGAGAGTAGTTCTGAAAACTTGAATTAGGTAGGAAAAGGCAGTAGAATAAAAAGAAAAAGAAAAAAAAAGGTACACAAGAAATAAGGAATGAGGGAGACCCTACGATTTTTTTAATCTGGATGCCCAGAAAAAAAATGGCACAAATAATAGAAATATAAAGTGTCCATAAGGAAAAAATAGATCAAACCCCCTTGATTTACTTCTCCAAAGGAATGTAAAGACAGTTTTATTTGGTAATAGTCAAACACATCAACACTTAAAAGCATCACATCTCAGATACAGGTGCAGGAAGTACTGAAAATGCTATTTTAAAATGTGCCACATTCATTGCAATCTTAAACAGCACTTCATACTATGCCTTGCTGATGAAGGCAATGCACTGAACATATCATGTATGATAATGTAATAGCAGTAAGCCATTTAATGTATATTTATCTACATTTCTGGATTTTACGGCCACCTGTAGTAAAGCCAAGAAGAAAGGCAGTTATGGAAAAGAAGAGAAACAGACCACAAGTCTGTGTTTAGAATGTCGACTGTGAATAATAAAAAGATATTTAGGTAAAGATATCTAGCAGGTAATTGGATATGTAGATCTGTAGCTTAAAAGATACAGCTGGGAACCATTCCCATGCAGACAAACCTCAGAGGTAGATGAGACTGTTAGGAGAGAAAATAGGAAAGAAAGGGAAGGGAAGGGAAGGGAAGGGAAGGGAAGGGAAGAGAAGAGAAGAGAAGAGAAGAGAAGAGAAGAGAAGAGAAGAGAAGAGAAGAGAAAAGAGTAGACAAATCAAAGGAAGAAGGGAGGGAATAAGGAAGCAGAAAAAGACCAACAAGATACGAGAAGAATCAGAAGTATTCAGCAAGAGAAGCCAAAAGAGGTTAAGTTTCAGGAAGGAAAGTGTGGACAACATCAAGTGCTGAGAAAGGCTGAGAAACTAGAAAAGAAGGAGAAAGGGTGGATTTGATCATGGATTTGATCAATGATAACCTAATTCACCTAATAGAGTGTGGAGGTAGAATTCTACTTATAAAGGATTAAGAAGTGAAGAAATGGAAACAAGGGTTATAGATTGCTCTTGAAGAAGTTTGGTAGTTGTTGGAAGGAGTTAGTGTACTAAATACCAGGCTAATGACAAGTATTTAAGAATACAGATCTGAGCATATTTTAAATATTGATAATTAAAGATACTGTACAGAGTATGAGAGCTATACTATTGATTCAAATAATTTTTAAAAAAATGACCTTGGGGGAAAATATTAACATAAGTGGAAAAAAAAACTCTTGACAGAATGAAAAAAAAAAAAACTTTAACTATGACTTTTAAAACTTGGGGGGTTTTTGTCTTGGCTCTACTGTAACTTCTTCGTGAACTTAAATAAAATCATTCTGTTTCTCTAGGCTTCCTTGTGGATAACAGTTGATAACACTATAATTTCAAAGGTTAGCTCATGGGTTGTTAGTTTCATGTTTAATTAAAAAAAAAAAACTTCCAACACTGTCAGTAATAATAGTTAATATTTTATGGAGCATTTCTTATGCATATATGCAGAGGAACTTTCTAAGAACTTTGTATCTATTAGCTCATTTAATCCTCACAACTGCCCTGTGAAACAGATACTAAGATTATCCATGTTTTAGGGTAAATAACTCGTGCAAGGTCACACAGCTGATACTCATAAACAGGACTCGACCTTCAGTAATCTGACTGTGAATGGGGTTATGATCTCTCTCCAACAATAAAACTAAATATTCCCCTTTTCTATCTTTGGGGGCAGAAAGAAAAAAAGAAAGTTATTCTTCCTGTTTTTGCCTATTTACATTAATTACGCACTTAATAAATATACATGGATGGAAAGACATATTTTGTTCCGAGATATATTTTTTTAATCACCACATACTGGCTTTTTTCCCTCAGCTCTCAAATATTAGTGTATGCAACTATGCAGATGGGTCTCTTTATCAAACACCTACATAGCACCTACTAGTGCCAAGCACTAAGTGCTTTAAAAATATTAATTTGGGGCGCCTGGGTGGCTCAGTCGTTAAACGTCTGCCTTCAACTCAAGGGATGATCCCAGGGTCCTGGGATGGAGCCCCACATCAGGCTCCTCCGCTGGGAGCCTGCTTCTTCCTCTCCCACTCCCCCTGCTGGTGTTCCCTCTCTCATTGGCTGTCTCTGTCGCTGTCAAATAAATAAATAAAATCTTTTAAAAAATAAAAAATAATAAAAATATTAATTTATTTAATTCTCATGATAGTTCTGAGGCACAGATTATTATACTCATTTTGCAAAAGAAGAAATGAAGCTCAGAGAGGTTAAATAACCAGAGGTTAAAAACACAGCTAGTCAGGGGCACCTGGGTGGCACAGTTGGTTGAGTGTTCAACTCTTGATTTCGGCTCAGGTCATGATCTCAGGGTCGTGAAACTGAGCCCCGGGTAAGACTCCACGTTGAGCATGGAGTCCGCTTAAGATTCTCTCCCTCTCCCTCTGCCCTCTACCCCATTCTCTCTAAAAACAACAAAAAACTTAAAAAAAAAAAAAAAAACACCCAAAACACAACTAGTCAGGATGGGGATCTAAGGGGCATGTAGGTCTAAAGTTTATTAACAAGACTGACTTTAAATATTCTATCTTCCTGGCAAAGCAAGTCTTATTTTTTTGGTTGGAAGGCTTATCAAAGAAAAATGTATATATCCTTTTCCTGTTCACGCCCCATTTATATAAAACTCTGGAAAATGATCATTTAACTCTCCGTTTTGTTTTCTCACAAGCCTTTTCAGAAGCAAACAAGTGAATATTCCTCTTTTACTGATTTTCTTGATAAATTAAGTTTGGGACTTTTCTTTTTTTTAGCAGTAACTGTATTTAGATAACCTATCCCTGGAGGTAATCTATTTGTTGCTCAAGTTACTGAGACAGGACTAAGTATTTAGTCATATACCAAAGCTAATGCATTCTACAAAACGATTCCTACTCAAAGTGTATTTTAAAAGCCCAAGCTAAATCTCAAAGTTCCTGGCTGACTTAGACAATGAATTGTTTCTAATATGAAAATAAAGGAGCAACACTCAGAGCTCTAATCATGGAAACAACACAGGTTGTTTCCAGCCACCACACTAGTGCCAGGTGTTGAGGGAAGAGCACTAATGAGGCAGATTCTTCATCACTGGCCTTCACAAATCTCTTGCTAAGTAGCAACTGGAAAATTAGGATCCAGGAATAAATAACAATTCAATATTTTTAAATACTCAGTGGACAACATCTAGTAGGCATGCCATCATCTGATAACACTAAGTTTTAATGCCACATTTTCATGGTAACTCCCATCTCTTGGTTTCCCATTGATGAAATGGCCTTAAATCTGGACATTTATTGTTATTTTTAACACAATCAATCCTAATTTTTTTTTTATTTTCAGTAATCTTAATTCAAAGACTGATAAAGCCTGCAAGTAATCTGAATTTTCCATCTTGTTTACTATGTTTGTTTCACTAAAGATGGGGTTTAGGGCTCAATTCTGTGATAAGAAAGGATAATATATTGTTCCCTACACAATTTAAGTACAGACTCAAGCTGCAATCCCCCAAATACCCAGGTCCATTCTTTCCTACGGATAGTTCTCAAAGTCACATTTGCCATGGAAAAATACAACCGCCAAGGTTTTAGTCCTCTTAACCCAAAAGATCATTTCACCCCTTAAATCAATTTTCGGCAAGAGTAATCACATATTTCTTATTAGTTTATAAAAAAAGATGCTTCTTTTACTTCATGAGATACTCTCTTAAGCAAGTAAGTTCTTTTCCTACCGGTTAAGACGAAGTTTAGTATCTAATCCTTTCATTATTTCATAGGTAGTGGGTCCTATGTGACCATAAAACAACACTGAGACAAACCTGGTCAATTCTATAACTCAGAAAAAAAAATAAGAATATGATATATATATATTAGATGAAAGTATCATTAATGTGTTATCTAATAATTGTGATTACTGAGTTTTTTTATCTGTTTCTGACACATAAAACTCCCAGAATTTTCTAGATTTGAATTTAGAAGCCTGCAGAAATAGAGTATTACCAGAAACAAAACTTATATAGTTAATTTAAAAGAGGTAAAAAGGCATCAGTGCTAGGCTGACTACATAAGGGCCACATGGGAAGATTCTTAAAAAATTGGTAGATCAATTGCCAAAGTCTGAATAAGGTCTACAGATTAGCTAATTGTATTATACCAATACTAATTCCCTGATTAATTATATTAGTTACATAAGATATCCTTTTTCTTCAGGAAACATATATGGAAGTATTTAGGGGTAAAGGGGCATCGTACCTGCAGCATACTCTTAAATAGTTCAGAAAAAAATTGGGATAGATAAGTAGGTAGATAGCTAGGCAGGGAAAACAATAAAGCAAATGTGAAAAAATGGTAACACTGGAGACTCTGGGTAAAGGATATATATTGGAATTCTTTGAACTCGTCTTGCAACTTTTCTGTAAGTTTGAAACTATTTCAAAATAAAAAGTGAAAAAGAACAATATTCCTGGGCACGCCTGCCAGAAGTTTGATTCAGTCCGGTTTGAGAGGGGCTTGGTATCTGCATCTTTTAAAAAAACTTCCAAAGTACTCTGATGGATATTGTGATCCACTGGTCTGGGGCACTAGGAAATAGGTAGTCAAACAACAAGGCATAGCTTGCTTCCATCCATAAATGAAACAATATAAAATTCCAACAATTCCAACAACACATCCATAAGAGGATGTGTTTTATAACTTGCAATAAGAATCGCCTACTTTCCCTTCAATTCACTTAATAATCACTTAATGCCATTCATGGGTTAAAATAAGTTAGAATTGAAATATCCTTTACCTCTGTTGTCTGCTAATACATTTTTAGAACATATGTGACTAGGTAGTCTAAATGGCATTCCAAAGGTCTCTTACCTCTGCAAATGTCTGGAGGAGCTCGTTGACTTGAGCAAAGGCCTGTGGAAGAATACCGTCATAATTTGACCGTGTACTGAAAGCATGTAACAAGCTTTTTGAATCCTGAAGCAGAAATTTCACTGTTGTAAAATCCACTGCATTGTTAGCTGGTAACAGAAATTAAGGAGGAAAAATTAGATAAGAATGAAGATTCAATACAAAAATGTCTTTGGAAAACCAGTCTCATGTTAATTATGAAATTTAAGAAAAGTACACATTTACACCTAACACACCACCCCTTATTCCTCTCTCTGGTGTAAAAGGCATTACAATTAAATTTAGCTAAAGACAATGTTCTTGGAGTTGATTCAGGTATTCCGTATTCTTCAGAAAAGAGAGAATTACCAAACAAGTTAAACTACAGATTTTTCAAGACTGATTTTATTTCCTATACAGATGACTATGGAGGCATCAGAAGAGTCATTTGGTGGTAAGCATGTAAGTTACATGCAGTACCTCTCATTACCAACTCAGTTAATCATGTAGTGATTTGCCTTCAAATTCCATTATATCAAATGTGATACTAGATTTGTTGAAAACAATGTTTCCTCTCTCTGCACAACACAACTTCAGCAAAAATATAAATAATTTGAATAATAGGGTGCCTGGGTGGCTCAATCATTAAGCATCTGCCTTCAGCTCAGGTCATGATCCCAGGGTCCTGGGATCAAGCCCCGCATCGGGCTCCCTGCTCTGCTGGGAGCCTGCTTCTTCCTCTCCCACTCCCCCTGCTTGTGTTCCCTCTCTCGCTGCCTGTCTCTCTCTGTCAAATAAGTAAATAAAATCTTTAAAAATAATAATAATAATTTGAGTAACAGTGAGCTGTGGGCAAGACAAGCTAGCAGAATTTTTTCCTTATAAATTAGCAAAGTAAGTTAATCTACAAAAAATAATTTAAAGGTATAACAATTTTCCTTCAATTAAAATTACTTTTATTAAATCATCAAACCAATTAGGAGAGGTGGTGACAACGATTTCACAGATTTTAAAAGTTATGAACAATGGGGTGCCTGGGTGGCACAGCGGTTAAGCGTCTGCCTTCGGCTCAGGGCGTGATCCCGGTGTTATGGGATCAAGCCCCACATCAGGCTGCTCTCCTATGAGCCTGCTTCTTCCTCTCCCACTCCCCCTGCTTGTGTTCCCTCTCTTGCTGGCTGTCTCTATCTCTGTCAAATAAATAAATAAAAATCTTTAAAAAAAAAAGTTATGAACAATGAAGTTAAGCAAATTTCTAATGTCATCAAAGCTCAGAACAGAAAAAAATGTTTCCATTATTGGAGTAGAAGGCTATATAATAGTTTTCAAAGGCATTTAAAATAACCATGATACAACGTGTTTGTTTTATTTTCTTTTATTTTTTAAAAAAAGATTTCATTTATTTATTTGACAGAGAGAGAGAGAACAAGCACAAGCAGGGAAAGTGACAGAGGGAGAGGTAGAAGCAGGCCCCCACTGAGCAGGGAGCCTGATGTGGGGCTCAATCCCAGGACCCTGGGATCATGACCTGAGCCGAAGGCAAGTGCTTAACCAACTGAGCCACCCAGGCGCCCTGTTTTATTTTCTTTTAATGTTCACAGTTGCAGAGACTCTGTTATATTCTGAAACACCAGCATGGTTTTTCACTGATACTGTGAGTTTAAAAAACTATGTATCATGTATACAAGTATTTGCTTAGAAATACTGAAAGGTCAAATGAAAATAAAAAGTAGATTTTGATAATTAATTATATAATATTCAGAAATTATAATCTAATGTGATGGCTATAATCAGGCTTCTGGCTTCCCCTTTAACAAACAAACAGAGAAAAGTATATTTCTTTACAAAGCACTTAGTTATTTTTAAATTCAATGACTAGTTTAAATTCCTGTAAAAAAAGACAGATAAGAGATGCTACACATAGGACAGAATGTAGACTTGATGAACCTAGTAAATCTCCTTAGCAGGAGAAACTGGGCACAACTTCTTTTAAGGCGCTTCTCCAATGCAATGTTCAATAGGGCTTATATCCTTGAATTAATCATCTGATTTCTGTCTTACAAGAAGTCTTTACTAAGATTATGTGCTAAAGGGAAATAACAATGATGAATTCAGTACCTAGACACAACATAAAAAGAATCTACAAGGATGAAATACTTTAATGCTTATATAAGGTCAGTAATCACTCAGATTAAAGTTAACATGGATAACAAAATTGAAAAAAGCTACAAATCATTTTCCACACAATTTTCTATGAATTGATCTAAGAATCCATTCTTTGGGATACTGAAGTTAAACACATATGCATAATTCAATAGCTGAGGATACTATTAAAAGATAGTAAACAAAATCATAAACTGATTTTTCTAATTCGAAATTACTTTAAGACAGAAGGCACTTTTATAATTCTATTATATATCTTTACAAGTCAGTAAACATTAGGCATCAGATTCTTCTAGACCAAGGATCAATAAATTATGCACACAATGATTCCAAAAACGATTTTTTTAGCAAAAGGAAGAGTCACTATCTCTTCACTTCTCTCCTATTCCCAGTTAGAGCTGCTGCTACGACCTCTAAGCTGTATGCAAAAGACAAACAGTGCCCATCCCTGGCAAAAGAGAAAAATGGAAGACTGCAATTAGATGTGCCATTTTTAAAACTAAATCTTGTTCAAGATCATACATGATTTATGGACTTTCTCTTTTGATAGAACCCACTAAATTATCCTTCCATCCAAGATGTGGAAAATGTTTCTATATACCTTGTAAAAGTGGTATGAAGACACATCCAAAAGGTCGTTCCACGTCTCATATGATACCACTTATAAATAACTTCTATAGTTAAAGATAATGCCTGGAAAATGTCTTTATTTTAAAAATTGGTAACTTTTAAAAGTCATAAGGCTTTTACCCCCTGAGGTAATTTTCAAAGATACAAAACATTTTCCAAAAGTTTACATTTCAAGGGAAAGAGAGAGAGTTGTGGTATACCTCCCACAGAATATGTTTCTGTTTTTGTTTTGTTTTAGCTTCCAGGATGCTCAGTGTTAAAATCCATGTTCAAGTTTTATAATAATTGATTGCACATGTTTTATGGTAAAATTATCTTTCTTATTCTTCATTATCTTGCTCTTGTAACTTTAAACTTGGCTTAAACCATCTCGTGCTCAGGTTGTTACTTAATGGCCGTCTCATATTCAGTTATTTTTCAAAAGTAGACAAGATATAAGTAACACATAAAATAATAAACAGATCATTTCATGTTAGGGGTTCAGAAAACTCAAGGACCAACTGAACATCCTAATAATTGTTACATATACTTTGCTTTTTAAAGGTACAGCAAGAAAAATCTAGTTGTCTGACTTCGGACAAATCATTTACCTTCTCAGGGCTAGTTAGTCTAATCATAAAACATGGGCTTTCATAACATTTGATCGGTGCTTTTCCCATTTTTTCTTCTTAGCAGAGAAACTTTTTTTCAAAGCCTGCCTGGAATCTCCACATATAAAATGATAAAAGAAAACTGCACCGCTGAAGTTGGGGTTGAGGGCCAAAGGCCCACCAACTTTCCAGGCTCCCCAACAATCCTTCCATCTTCAATGTGGCAGCTCCAGAGGCACTTTGAGAAAGTTCTGTACAACTTGGCTTTGTTAAAAACCACCAACTAAGTGGTTGACTATAGTCTCTTCTGGTTCTAGAATGCACTATGCCCCAAAGACAAACATTTCCTATTCTTTAACCATACATTTTAGAATAGATAATTTGATATACTATTTCTAAAATTAGTACATGAAATATGGTCAAAGTTTGTGTGTTAAACACAGTAAGAAACTTTTAAAAATCTAAATTTTACTTACATACTTGATAAACTGTAAAATATGGTTTTAAAAGTTTTCAATCATAATAAAAAATGATATATTCACTATGTCCAGGAACATCAACAGTGATACCATTAATAGTCATCATAAGCTCTGTGAACTGCATCCATTTATGCAGCTGCCACAAACTCCCTTTACAGAAGTGTAAATGATTAAAAAATAATTTACCAATTTCTTCTTAATTCATCGCACATTCCATGGAATATATCAGCTAGCCTGACTTTAACACAACATTGCTAAAGACATGGGGTGCCTGGGTGGCTCAGCCATTAAGCGTCTGCCTTTGGCTCAGGTCATGATCCCCGGGTCCTGGGATCAAGCCCTGCATCAGGCTCCCTGCTCGGCAGGAAGCCTGCTTCTCCCTCTCACACTCCCCTTGCTTGTGTTCCCTCTCTCGCTGTCTCTCTCTGTCAAATAAATAAATAAATAAAATTAAAAATCTTTAAAAAAAGGGGCGTCTGGGTGGCACAGCAGTTAAGCGTCTGCCTTCGGCTCAGGGCGTGATCCCGGCGTTATGGGATCAAGCCCCACATCAGGCTCCTCTGCTATGAGCCTGCTTCTTCCTCTCCCACTCCCCCTGCTTGTGTTCCCTCTCTTGCTGGCTGTCTCTATCTCTGTCAAATAAATAAATAAAATTTAAAAAAAAAAAAAACTTAAAAAAAAAAAAAGACAAAATAAAAAATCCATACCTTTACAGAGATTTTCATATAGGCTCTCAATGGTTAAAAGCAAGTTCTTCTCCATAACTAATCCAAATACAGCCAACCAATGTTTTCTAAAGCACTGTAATAAATGAATTAAAGTCCATGGTGGTTTCAAGTACAGCATCTAAAAAACATTTAGAAAAAATTACCACCTACTAATTTATTTATTATTCCTATTATTAAAAAGTACCTATTTAGGCATTCCTACATATATTTCTGGGCAAAATACAATTAGTTGAATTCTTTTTAAATTAAAAGATCTTTTATTAAAAGCCAATCATAATCTTAAAGCGCTAACTCCATCACAAATTATTTTTGTGAAATTTATATCAGTATTCCTCATAGTTTCAGAAACTATATGTGCAAAACAAAAGCACTGTTTTAATCAGAAGAAGCACAGTTTTAATCAGCAAAGATGGTCAATTTACTTTCCAACAGAGTCAATCCTAGGACATCAATGTAATTATTTCATATAGCTGCAGAAAAATCTATATAGAAAAAAGATGTCAATTATCATTAACACTGGCTACACTCTTGCAAAGACATGTTTATAAAGGAGATTAATCAGTTAGTACTATAAGATGTCAGCACATCCTGTTTTGAATCATTCATATGCAATGACTTCCCCAGGCTCTATTATAAAGTATCTAATTTAAGTCAACCCTCCTAGAATCTTCTGATCATTCGTTATCATCTTGGTTCAGTACTTGATAATATAATCAAGCAGCAAAAATATCATATTGACAAGTATTAGAATCTCACTGAATATCTGGTATAAATGAAATCTACAATTGGGAGGGGATATAATGTTTCTCCTGGCTATAGATATGAACAGCAAAAAACATTAACTAAAAAGACCACTATTGGGGCGCCTGGGTGGCACAGCGGTTAAACATCTTCCTTCGGCTCAGGGCGTGATCCCAGCGTTCTGGGATCGAGCCCCACATGAGGCTCCTCCGCCGGGAGCCTGCTTCTTCCTCTCCCACTCCCCCTGCTTGTGTTCCCTCTCTCGCTGGCTGTCTCTATCTCTGTCAAATAAATAAATAAAATCTTTAAAAAAATAAAAATAAAAATAAATAAAAAATAAAAAGACCACTATTGCCAAACGTGGTATTTTACTGATTGTAGAAAAGATATGAATCTAGAAAATATAAACTATCTTGGGGTGCCTGGGTGGCTCAGTCGTTAAGCGTCTGCCTTAGGCTCAGGGCGTGATCCCGGCGTTCTGGGATCGAGCCCCACATCAGGCTCCTCCACTGGGAGCCTGCTTCTTCCTCTCCCACTCCCCCTGCTTGTGTTCCCTTTCTCGCTGGCTGTCTATCTCTGTCAAATAAATAAATAAAATCTTTAAAAAAAAATAGAAAATATAAACTATCTTGCTAATAATGATCATTTTTATACTTTGATTCTCGTATTTATATGACATAAGCCAAAATATACACTTCTTTTTCTGAATACATATTGCTATGGGAATTCCCTATAGTAGACATTCTAATTCAAATAAACTATAGAAGACAGAAGTTTTTCTGAATTCAAATTAAGCTCCCTGGGGGCAATGTGTCTGACACACAGTAAATACCTAATAAATAGTTGTTCACTGAAAAAAAAATGATAAAATATCATTTCTAATCTTTAGGAAATGTTCATCATTAAACGTTCAAGAAGTTATTTCAAAACCTCAAGAAAAAAAATAATGGGATATAGATTATCACAATGAAGCTTACACACTTTATCCAAGTCCTATTTCCTAAGATGAGGTCATAAATCTTTAGCAATGAAACAGAAATTTTCAACTAATAGAGTTGAAATAATCACCTCCATCCAAAGGTTTCCAAAAGCAATTTTCATTTCTGTTTCTAGTATTGAAGATAAAGCTGTTCCAAGAGATTTTTCAAGATCAGATACCATGCTTTCAAGTATAATGGGTACTCCAGAACGTGCGGGTTCTTCCTCACAGCTCCCTTCTAACAGTGTTGCTTCTTTAAAACAAAGAGTTACAGGCTTTATTTAAGACACCAATGTAATAGTAAGTATTTTACATATATAATTGGTATTTAGCCATAAACAGTAAACATTTTATGTATATAATTAGTATTTAAATTACATAGAAACCAAATCAAAACTTTTTAAACAGTATTTAGAAACATGTATCTATAGAATAGCTGTTTTAGAAGCAACACAAATATATCACATTAGCAAATGCTTTCTTTTTAACAAAAGGCAACAGAATATTTTTATTAAAACAAAAATTTAGGAAATATGTAATATTTCAACCATAATTTTTGTTTTATTATTCTAAAAAAAAGGAAAAATTAAAAGAATGCTTTGCATCAATTTATAATAGAAAATGAAGAATTATGGATCAAAGTGTGTTTTCTTCCAAAAATAATATATTCTTCCAGTTGCAGCTCACATCAGTAAATTGTTTTGAAAGGACCTCCTCTTTAAAGTGAGTTTTTATTATTTCAATTGACATCATTTCATTAACATTACTATTTTGATACCTGAACACAACTGCAATTTCTTTATGGCAAAATGTAAAATATTAAGTGGCTTATCTCTACAAACACCGACTAAGGACTTGAAGTGATAGTAATAGAATGGACAAACTGAAAGCATGTTACCCCTGAAAAACCATAAACTAAAATATCCTCTTCCTCCATCTAAATGTCATTTTGAATATTATGACAAAAGAAATTTTATTACCAAAAAGGTCAAATAAGTAGCAGTAGTAGCAAATATATGAATTTTTATACAATTACACATAAAAAATACATGCAATATTAAAGATTTCAATATTTATTTTTCCAACACAGGGAGAAGGTTTGGAATGTATTTTAAAATTATGTCAAATTTAATATAACATTCCATCAAATATCAAGTTATAGGACAGATTATTCTGGTAAAAGAAAAAAAAAGATAAAACAATTGTACTACCTTTACTTTTGAGTATTAGTTTAAAATTAAAAATAAAACTATTATTAGAATCTTTCAAATTCCTCTTATTACTCAGTTTTTTATTGCATTAATAGAAGGTTATGAATAGGAAACTAGTATTAAAAGGAAATTAAAAATTTCTCTCCACCTTGAATGAATATTTCCTGTAGCTACTATTAATTAAAAGGTACAAAATTGCATGTGCATGATGATCATAAACATGTAAAAATGTATGCGAGTGTATGGGCAAAAATTCAAATTAATTTGTGAAAGCATATGTAGAACACAATAATGTTAACTGTGGGTTTTTTGGATTACTGTTATAATTTTCACTTCTTTCTTTCATTTTTTCTTTCTTTCTTTGCTTTCTTCCTTTCCTCCCTCCCGTCCTTCCTTCCTTCTTTCTTTCTATTTTCATTTATTTCTAACCATTTGTGTGCCGGCAAATATTTCAATGTTATTTTAAATGTACAAGATGAAAATTTATTATCAATTCCAATTGTTATTAATGTCAGTACATAAAAGAAGATATATTTCTAATTATTTGTAGTAAGAATACTACCTGCTTTCAATTGTTGTTTAGATATACAAGGCTGATGACATACATCTGTGTTCAGAGATAAGTTTAATAACTCTGCACTCAATTCTTCTTTACTGAGTGACTTCACACCACTTATTAGGCCTTTGTTTCTTAAATTTCTATCATCCCTAAGGTTGGGGTTAGGAGGAAAAAATATTTTATTTTTTATAAGATAAATCACATGGCAACTCAAAACACATGGGATCTAATCAGAGGTGGGTGATTCTCAACAAATATATTAACAAAGGATAACAGGTTTTTTTTTTAAACAAAGAAGATAAAGGAATTAACACACAGTAAAGTCACAGCACCTGAGCTTTTGAAAATAATAATTATTATATATTGAGTTTTTTCCTGGTACTAGGCACTGTTCTAAGCATATTGATATCAATCCATTCAATTCTCACAGTAAACTTCATAGGTAGGAGTGGTACTATTTTTATCCCCTCTTCACAAATGAAAAACGGAGGTGTAAAGAGGTTAAGTAATTTGCCCAAAATTGTACCTGGTAAGTGGGAGCTGGATTTAGACACAGGAATATGATCATCCGAAGAGAAATAAACAGAGAGCCATAGTAAGGGAAATAATTTCCATGTGGTAGGCAATTACAAATTTACTCACAGTGAGCATAAGACAAATGGTGAGAATGTGCTATTTGCTGAAAGAAGAAAGTATGATTAAAGCATAGTGCATGAGACCAGTTTATGTAGCTATAGAGAAAGCCAAGAGCATTAATAAATGGAAAGACATTTAAGGGCTTCAGTGGGTAAGTGACATGATCAGATCTGTGTTTATTAAATTGCTGTTCTGGAATCCAACAGGTTTCCAGCTTTTGTTAATGGTAGAGTAGCTTGGTCAGACTAATCTTCCCACAGATGAGGATTAGAAAATTTGGACAAAAAAGGAAAAAAAAAAAGCTATCTGAAGGCACTAGAGAGCAATAAAATGAAGGCAGGAGCTGGAGGGAAGTCTACCCTCAGCACAGAGGTACTGCTCTGGTAAGAGCTACAAGGGTCTTTTTGCCCAAGGGCATTAATGGCTACAACAGAAAGCACAGCCACAGTAACTTGGAATGTCAGAAGACAATGTTCAGGGCTGGCCAGAGCAGACAAAAACTTAAGGGGGGACCTGAAGAAAGGAGGAAACCACAGAGTAGGTGAACCCTGAAATCTGCATATAAATTCTGTGCAGAAAAAAACAACATGCTACCCAGAGACAAAGCAATCAACAGAACCAGACTTAGATATGACACAGATGTTGAAGCAATCTGCTAGGGAATTTTAAATAATTTTGATTTGTTAAAGGCTCTAATGGAAAAGGTGAATAGCATGCAAAATCAGATGGGCAATTTCAGCACAGATGAAAATCATGAAAATTAAATGTAAATGCCAGCAATTAAAAAAAAAAAAAAGCCACAGTAACAGAAATGAAGACTGTCTTCAATAGGCCCCTCAGCAGACTTGACAGAGGCAAGGAAAGAAATTACCCAAACTTAAATAAAAAGAGAATAAAAGTGCTTTTTTTTTTAATCCAGCAGCTGTGGGACAATATCAAACAGTCCAACATAAGTGCCTGTATTAGTTATCTGTTGCTGTATAGCAAATTATCCCAAAACTTAGCAGCTTAAAACGAACACATATTATCTCACACAGCTTCTAAGAGTCAGAAATCTGGGAGCAGCTTGACTGGTTGGTTCTGGCTCAGGGTCTCTCACAAGGTTGGAACATGCTGTTGCCTAGGGTTGCAGCCATCTCAAGGTTTAATTGGCACTCATTCATGTGGCTGTTGGCAGGCCTTAGTCCATCACTGGCTCTTGGCTGGAGGCTTCAGTTTCTCCCCATGCAGGTCTATTCCATACGGCTGTTCATAGCATGGCAGCTTGCTTCCACAAAACAAGTGATTTGAGAGCAGAGAAAGCAAAAGAGTACCCGAGAAGGAAGTCCCAGTCTTTAACATCCTGATTTTTATAACCTCATCTGAGAGTGATAGTACGTCCCTGGTACAACCAACCCAGGTACAGTGCAGGAGGGGACTACACAGGGCAGTAATACTAAGAGGCAGAAATCACTGGGGTCATCTCGGAAACTGGCTACTGCAGTATAATTCTGTAATATGAGAAGGAGAAAAGAGGGAATGGGCAGAAGAAATATTTGAAGAAATAGTGGCTGAGAACTATCTAAAACTGAAGACAGACAGGAAACCAGAGATCCAAACAGCTCAGAGTATATCGAGCAGGATAAATCCTTCTTCCCTACCTATCCCCCAACCCCCATGACACACATGCCACACACACAAACACCTGGACATACCTGCTAAAAACAGCTAAAATAAACGGCTAAAAAACAAAAGACAAAGAAAAACCCTTGAAAGCAGAAAGTTAAAAAAAAAAAAAGACATTACATATAGAAGAACAAAGATAGCATTTTCATCAGACTTCTCATCAGAAACCATACAAACTAGAAGAAAATGGAGTCACCTCTTTAAAATACTGGAAGGAAAAAAAAAAGTCAACCCAGAACTGTATATCCAGCAAAAATATCTTTCAAAAATAAATTAAGAAATAAAGACATTATCAGACAAACAAAACCAAAAATTTCACTGGCAATAGACACACACATGTCAAAGAAATTTTTTAGGCAGAAGAAATATAACACCAGAGAGAAACTTGAATCTATAAAAATAATGAAGAGTGCAAAAAATGGAAGTAAAATATTCACTTAAAATATTCACTTCTTCCTTATTTTTAATTGCTTTAAACGGCAAATGATGGAAGCAAATATAGTAACAAAACGTGTGCTTATCATCATTTTTGTAAAGGTAACATATATGACAATGATAGCACAAAGGATGGGAGAAAGAAACTGTTATGAGATCCTTACACTGAACATGAAGCAATATAATATTATTTGAAGGTAGACTTTGATCAAGTAAGATGTATACTATAAATGCTAGGGCAACCATTAAAATGTTTTTTTTCAAAAAGGTATAAATATTCAATAAGGGAGATAAAATGGCACCATACACAATTAACTAAAGAAAAGAAAGAAAAATAACAGATGAAACAGAAAATAATTATCAAAAAGGTAGATTTGATCCAACCAATTGAATGTAAGTGGTATAAACTCATCAATTAAAAGACAGAAGTTGTGGGGCGTGTGGGTGGCTCAGTGGGTTAAGTGTCCCACTCTTCATTTTGGCTCAGGTCATGATCTCAAGGTGGTAAAACTCAAGCCCTGTTTCGGGTACTGAGTGTGGAGCCTGCTTGATTCTCTCTCTCTCTCTCTCTCTCTCTCTGCCCTTCCCTGCTTGTGCTCTCTCTCTCAAAAAGAAAAAAAAAGACAAATTGTCAGACTGGACAAAAAATAAAGTACCAACTATATGCTACCTTAGTATAAAGACACAGGTTAAAAATAAATGGATGGGAAAGGATATACCACATAAATACTAACCAAAAGTGGAATGGTAGTATTAATACTAAACAAATGAGACTTTCAGGAACAGAGACATCATACAATGAGAAAGGGGTCAGTTCTCCAAAGACAATCCTAAACAATCCTAAAAAAGTATGTATCTTACTACAAAGTTTCATAAGACATGAAGTAAAACAAACAGAACTGAAAGGAGAATTAAACCCATAATTATAGTTAGAGATTTCAATACTCCTCTCTCAATAATCACAGAATAAGCAGACAATTGGTAAAGTTACAGAAAACCTGAACAATACTATCAACCAACTTGACCTAACTAAAATTTACAGAATACTCCACCCACAAGAACAGAATACAAATTCTTTTAAGTGCACGTAAAACATTCACCAAGATAGACCAGATTCTTGCCAATAAAACAAACTAACAAATTTAAAAGAAATCATGTTAATGTTCTCAAATCAAAGTGGAACTAGAGTACAAATTGATAGCAAGAAGAAAACTGGAAACTGTGCAAATATTTGGAATTAAACAACAAACATCTAAATGTCAGAGGGAAGTTATATTGAAGAGAATGAAAATAAAAATAAAACATGAAAATTTGTGGGATGCAACTGAAACAGTGCTTACAGGTAAACTTATAGCAGTCTCAAACAAGTGATCTCAGCTTCCACCTTAAGAAACTAGAAAAAGGGCACAAAGGGGCATAAGAGTATTTTCTGGGATGATGGAAGTGTTCTATATATTGTGAGGGATGTCGGCTACATCAGTATATCCGCTGTTGACATCATATAGTTAAGATTTGTGCATTTCAATATTGTACATTTTCCCTCCAAACACAAAAAACCTTATAAAAATAATCATGCGAGGGGAGAGGGAGTGAATGGATATAGACAACAGAAGAATGGGAGAATTTTGATAATTGTAGCTAAAGACTTAGGAGTTTATTAATTCTTCTTCACTTTGACTATCGTTGAAATTCTCCAAAATGAAACTTTTTTTAATTAAAAATGAAAAATTACCATTATTACTTTTTGAAGAATAAATGGAGGACAGCAAGTGTGGAAGTAGAGAGCATAAATTAGTCTCAGAGTCAAAAAGGAAGTGGAAAAACAGCATGGTGGACAAGGGATGGTGGTAGAGGAGACGAAGAAAAGTGCACAGGACCTGTTAACTGATCAGATATAGATTATGAGGGAGGGGTAGTTATCAAATAGGACTCCTAGGTTTCTGGCTCTAGCAAATGGATAGAAAGTGGCACTTTTTATTCAGATGGAGAACAGCTTAGAAAGAAAAATCAAGAGTTCATTTTTGGAGATGGTACATCCCAGATGTCTATGACACATCCAAGTAGAGAAAGCAAACAAGTAGATTAATATACTAGTCTAGAATTCAGAAGAGAGATAGAAATAGAGATATGAGCTGGGGGTTGCTGGCCCACACTCAGGATTGTAAATGTAAAGTAATGCACTTAGAACTAGGTATAGTACATAGTGTTGGAGAAGGGTTCTCCTAGTACTATCATTATCAATACCATCATCATCGTCATCATCATCCATTTAAGTAAAGTAAATGTATCCTCATAATAAGTTCGTGGGACTTACACAGTAGACATGATTCCGGCCTTTTAAAGGAAAAAATAAAAATAAAAAACAGACTCCCCTGGAACATAATGCTAGAATTAAAAGTAAAGTCCAACTACAAATTTTCATTTCACTAAAAATGTTACATCTGTTAATCACAAAACAGTGACTGCAGAAATAATGGAGAATTGATAGAGTCTCACAAATTTAATATTCATTCTAAGTTGAACTAAGAAAGCAACAATTACATAACAATTATCTCTCAAATTTAGCTTATTTCAAATTCAAAATGATTAACATATTAATTATCCTATTTCAGCCTTCCACAAACTCCAAGATGATACATTATGCCCTAGATCAAAATATAATTTTAAATAACCTAGAGACAGAAATCTTTAGTATTTCCTTTAATCACAAATAGAATACCATCATCTTTGAAGACAGCTAAAATGAGAATTTTTAAATTTTTTTTAAAGTTTTATTTTAATTCCACTCTAGTTAACATACAGTGTTATATTAGTTTCAGGTGTATAATATAGTGATTCAATGCTTCCATATATTTAAAATGAAAACTGCCCAAGCCCCCTTACAATAAAAACCTTAGGGCTATTCATTTCTATAATTGCAGTATTTCATACAGAATTTAGGCATGATTGTGAAACTGTAAAAAAAAAACTCCACTTTTCAGTGAATAAAACTCAGACTAAAAGGGCAGTTTAAAATTGCTCTTCTTGGTTCCTGCAGAGCCTTTTCTTATTCACGATGAGTATAATTTTACTTAACGTTATGTTAGTTTTACCTTAGAACTAAGTTATGAAAATACTAGTTGGGAATGGAAGGGAAGGAGGAGAAAGGGAAGAGGAGAAAAAGATTCTTACTGAGATCGTTTTACGTACTGGGCACTACCCTAAGTCCTTTACGTATACATTATCTAAGTACTCATGGTAACTCCAGGAGGCAGGTATTAGTATCCCCCCTATATTTTACACATGAGGAAACTAAGTTAAGCAACTCCCAGGTCACAAGGCCGGTCAGTGGGAGATCCGTGACTCCAGCCCTCACTCTATGAACAGGCACCAGAGGCATACCTCCAACACCAACTGCCTCTTCCCCACAAATTAATTAATTAATTAAATAACCTTCTTGCCTCATGACCAAAAATTTGTTAGACTTTTATTTCTGAACTCTTTTATTGGCAGATTAAATTGGCTGTCCCCAGCTTTTATAAAAGGTTTCGGAATGTCCTAGAAATAAAACCGAAATAAGACTTCATAGGTTTCAAATCTCATTCTTCTATAGCTTACACGTTAAAAGAATGTGATACAGAATTAAATATGCTTACTGGCAGATTTCGAAAATCACGTATGTTTTTTTGATCCTTAGTATGGTGGGTATAATATGACTTTCAAAAATTCTTTGGAATAGTTGCTATTAAAAAAAAAAAAAAAGATAAAATGACTATGAAACTCACGTGCACAGAATAACAAGAGAACAAGGGAATAATTCCTGGTACTGAAGACAGCATTTTAATACTCGATCATCATTGTTCTCGTCACTCAGTCCATCTGCAAATTCAGCAAAAGCGACAATCAATTTAAGCATACCAAAAATATGGACAGTCTAGGCTGTATTTACAAGTCAAAAACATCTAAGAGAAAGAACACTTCCTAAATAAAAAGAGAAAAATGAGACACAGCAAAACAATGCTTTAAAAATTCGGGACCTAGAATTCAGGTAGAATTCCAAAGAAGGTACAATTCAGGTAGAATTACCAAAGTAGTTAGTTTACCACTAAAATGGAATAGGATATGACTATTAAACACAAAAGAAAGAAAGTGATCAGTAAGTTAAATGCTATATTAGAAACCTAAAGCTATGAAGTCTAGTCTCAGTTCAGTCACTTAGAGATTGTAAATTATAGGATTATATCATCCTTAAAATGATCTCCACTTAAAAGAGGTCTGTAAAATAATGAATAACTGTTCTACCAGCAACAGAACCATTTTCATGTGTCTGCTTTTCCTTAACCTCTGAGCAATTAACATTTAGAGATGGATAGGAAAAGGCAATATGGGCCCTAAGTAGAAAACACAAAAATTCCTACCAAGTGTTCACGAAAGGCTGGCAGAGTGTCCTTGGGCATTCTGCAAGCCTTAAAGCATGATGTAAAAGTTTGGTTTCTGTGAAAATGATGTAATGTGTAGAAAGAAGACCAAAGACAGTGTTTTTCCTAAGTCCTTACACTACATGCCTCAAAACTCCCTCGGGTACTTAATAATAAGATTTCAGGGCCACACCCCAGACCCAGTTCTGGATAAGAATCTTTGGAGTCTCGGGGCGCCTGGGTGGCTCAATCGTTAAGCGTCTGCCTTCGGCTCAGGGCGTGACCCCAGCGTTATGGGATCGAGCCCCACATCAGGCTCCTCTGCAGAGAGCCTGCTTCTTCCTCTCCCACTCTCCCTGCTTGTGTTCCCTCTCTCGCTGGCTGTCTCTCTCTGTCAAATAAATAAATAAAATCTTAAAAAAAAAAAAAAAAAGAATCTTTGGAGTCTGGACCCAAACATGAATTTAAACCCTCGCTGAGTCTCTTACACACTAAAATTCAAGACATACTAGACAAGGAGCCTCAACTCTGTTCCTAGACTATAACTTTTTTCCCCCTCTCAACTTTTAGCCTGTATTACTTAGTCTTCTAAACATTCAAATTAGAAAACTCATTCATTCAGGAATAAATATTTTTATAGGGCTGAATGTGTACCCAGGCCCCTGTGCTAAGTAACTGGATATACAAGGACAAACTCTTGAGGAGCTCACAATCTCGAGTGAAGTCTAGACAGAGCTGAACTGATCTCAGAGTATAAGCCTGAAGATCTGATTCAGTTCTTTCACCAGACAACCAGTGAGCCAAACACACATGTATTACAGCAGCCGATTTTCCTTCTTTTAGTCCAGAGGAAATACCACACACCATAATGCAACATGGGCAGCAAAAAATTATTAGCTTTAAACAATTCAGCAGACAAAAGAAGGTTAAAGCTTACAGTAAATTGCTCTAAAGGCATCAAAATTCAAGATTATCTGTTCTTTAACTCTTTATAGAATATGCAGGGCTTGAAAACACACCTAAAACTGCAAGAATATTCATGAAATATTTATTCAACAAATATTTGTGAGCACCTGCTCGGGTACTGCTCAAAAGTGAACAAAACAAAGACTCTGGAGACAGATTAATCTGGATTTGAATCCCTGCTTTCCCACTTACTAGACATGCAATCTTGGACAAACTGCTTACCCAGGAAAATGAAACAAGAAAATTTATAGGAAACAGTTGGCCCAATGACAGGCAATAGCAAGTACTTTTTAATTAATATGTATTACTTAAAACTCAGCTTCAATGGCCTAACAGCATGACGTCTACTCACAACACCAAAAAAACCCACAAAATTTTGTTTAAATTATAGTTCATATGATGCTTAATATTTAAGAATTTAAGAATTTAAGCTGCTCAACAGTTTCTCACTGATACAGTCACAGAACACTGTCTGGTATAGGTATTTGGCAAATGCGTGAATCAACAAAAATATAATAAAAGAAAATATAAAAGTGGTGGGAAAAATGTCAGGTGTAGGGGTGGCAGATAACTTTATTTTGCCCTTATAAAAATAAAATAATTTAGAAAATCTGGAAAATACGGAAAATATAAAGAAAATTAAAATAAGTCATAATTCCATCAGCTAAATATATCCAACGTTCACCATCTGTAAGTATATAATGCATAATCTAACAAATTTGGGATGATTTTTAAATTCTTTTAAATCCTATTTTGTCATTAACATTTTTTGAAATACAGTAGTATTCTCTCACATAGCTATAGTACTGTAACTTCTCCAAATATTAGACACTCAGGTTGTTTCAAATTTTTTGCCATATTAATAATACTGTTATGAACATTATTAATATAAATCACTGTCAGCATCTCTGATTATGTCTTAGAAAACATTTCTAGAAAGAAAATTGTATCTTTAGGCTTCTTAAAACACACTGATAAATTGCTCTCCTGAGAAGTTACTAACTCATATACCCAAAGCACTGGTACAATGCAAAAGAATAACTTTCTAAACTTAGAAGCAATAGAAAAGAAGAAAGGAAAAAGTGAAATATCTAAACTAAAAATATCTATACATAAGAAATTAACAACATTAAGAATGGCAAACAGGAGAGTATTCGCAGTAAACAAGTTGACTAGTTGTACTGCTTCTTTTGTGAATTACCTATTAATAATCTTTGTCCATTTAGGGAAAAGGGATCTTTTTGTTTTTCGGTCAATCTGTATAAGCTTTTCACATAACAGGGACACAAGAGAATTATCGCCGATTCTAGGCCATAAACCATCAAATACTTTAACTCAAACAATCTTCACAATAATTTTCTGAGCCAAAGGTTATTTTCCCCTATTTCATTTACTTAGTTTCCTCATCTTTAACTTTCCCCAGGTCAGGTTATTAACCCAGGTCAATCAGATTTCAAATCTTATTCTCCTCTCACCATATTAAATACTACAACAAATAAATACAATGTTAAAAAGAGTTAAGGACAAGGCTAAAATTATAGTCAACGAAGGCAATTTAACATGAACTATCGACATTTCTTTTTTTAATGGAAGAATGCTTGTTTAAAAAATACATTGTTATAATACTCAATGATTATGTAACAGGAAAATAATACACACAAAATCAGCAATTATTAAGAGCTGGTTGCAAATGTGCTTGACATTTGTAAAGTGTAATAAAAGTTAATTTTGTTTTTGCCTTTTTCCAAACAGGAAATTTAATTTTACTCAATAATCCTGAATTTTCTCATAAGACTATTAGTTTATCATTAGAATATAAAATGCAATTTTGTTAAGATAAAAAAGCCTAAAGATATTTCTAATGGATATCATAAAATCATTATCAACAGAATAAACCTATTAAGCACCTTGTACTTTATATGAAGAATGTTTTTAATGATCAATGAAGAAAACAATGATACAGAGAAACCCATAAAGGACTTACCTGACATAGACAATTACAAATAATCTATTATTATATCTATGACCTAATAACTAAAAGCAATTTCAGCAATTTAATAAAAACTACAATCAAATAATACCATTCAAACATTAAAGCACAAAATGGATTTCTAGGCAGAAACCCAGAAATTGAAACAGCACAGAAGTTTGAGACCACTACTATGATTTACCTCCTCAATCATTAAAAAAAAGGAGAGACTGAGGAAGTCAAAGCATCAAAAAAGCATATGAACATGGAAAAGTCAAAAGAAACATACCAAGCATCCATAAATAATAAATGTGGCCAAAATATCTTAAGGAGGGCACATATTGCGTGGAGTACTGGGTGTTATATGCAAATAATGAATCATGGAACGCTACATCAAAAACTAAGGATGTACTGTATGGTGACTAACATATAAAAAATTATTTAAAAAAATAAAAAATAAAATAATTTTCAAAGCAAATCTATTGAAGAAATAGACATGCTATTTAGGACAAGTTCTTAACCTCTCTGTGTCTCAATTTCCTCATTTATAAAATGGGGCTAGTAAGAGTATCTTCCACAAGTACTGTATGGTTTGAATGAGATATTGGCTGGTAAAGCACTTGGAAAAAGGTCTGGAGAATAATGGTTATATAAGTGTTATCCACTATTATCATCTTATCCATACTATTATATAATAAAATATAGTTTATAGCAACAAACTAAAAAAAGTAAAAGATTAAGAGTAAAATTCTCCTCTCCTTTTAAGGTTTGGGGTTTTACTGACATGATGGTTTAGATCAGGGGTTAATTTTGTTAATTGTGTAGCTGTTCAAAAAAAAAAAAAAGTCTTGTCTGTTAGCAACACATACCAAAGTATTTATGAGTAAAAATGATATGATACAATATCTGGGACTTGCTTCAAACTACTGCAGGAGTTCCAAGAGTAGGAAGAGGAGAAAAGGAAATGAGAGAATAAACAAGAATGGCAAAATGTTGATAATTACTGAAAAAGAGTGAGAGGGACACAAGGAGTCACACATTATTCAACCTCTGCATTTGAAATTTTTCATAATGAGAAGTTAAAAAAAAAAAGACCACCTAAGATGTTCAATTTAATATAAATGTTCGAACATTTTAGTATTTTCTTTTTCTTCAAGTTCTTCTTTATTTGTTTTTTTTTATTTATTTGGGGTTTTTTTGATGTAAAGTTCAATGATTCATTAGTTGTATATAACACCAGTGCACCATGCAATACATGCCCTCTTTACTACCCATCACCGGCCTATCCCATTCTCCCACCCCCCTCCCCTCTGAAGCCCTCAGTGTGTTTCTCAGAGTCCACAGTCTCTCATGCTTCATTCCCCCTTCTGATTATCCCCCCCTTTCTTTATCCCTTTCTTCTCCTACTGATCATCCTAGTTCTTATGTTCCATAGATGAGGGAAATCATATGATAATTGTCTTTCTCTGCTTGACTTATTTCACTTAGCATTATCTCCTCCAGTGCCGTCCTGAACATTTTAGTATTTTCTTAACTCTAATACTGATGGCTTTTCTTTAAAAGCTTTTAAACGTACCACATGAAGCTCCTGCTCAAAATGCATAAAAATTGTAAATGGAACATACTAAGAGCTAGTAAATATTTGTAAAGGGAATGAATGAATGAATGATGGAGGCCCTCTTTCTTCAAAGATTTAAAACTAAACGACTGTGCCAAAAGCCTTCTCAGGCTTAACACCATGATTAGATTCATCAC
Source organism: Ursus maritimus (assembly GCF_017311325.1). NCBI lineage: Eukaryota > Metazoa > Chordata > Mammalia > Carnivora > Ursidae > Ursus > Ursus maritimus. The sequence goes on from NW_024424452.1 coordinate 84,671,852, forward strand.
AGGATGAATTCTTTCATATCTTATCGTGTATATGAAAGAGAAGACAACATAAATCCGTGGTATTTAAGTTAGTGTAAATGTACATATATAAATGACTGAGTTGAGAGGAAACATGGTTTTAAAGAATGAAATAAATCCTCTAAAAATATGTATAAACTCTGCAGAGGCAACAGTGTTGCTTTACACATAGATGTTTTTTTCCACAAGGTGATACACATATATAACATAAAGAGCATACTTAGGTTCTAAGACTAAAATGATTTGAAAATGACTGAAAAGAAACTAATGTGGAAAAAATAAATCAAGAGAAACTCTACAGACCTTCATTATATGAACACCTCCTTATTAGAGATTCTGACAAACCCGAGGAAAACAATGCCTCTCTCTGCATTATACAAACTGTAGAGTGACAGATTCTAGTCAGTAACAGATAAGAAACCTCGCTTACTTACTGGCCTCCTCACTCAACAATGGTATTAAAAAAAAAAAAGGGGGGCGCCTGGGTGACACAGCGGTTAAGCGTCTGCCTTCGGCTCAGGGCGTGGTCCCGGTGTTAAGGGATCGGGCCCCACATCAGGCTCCTCCGCTATGAGCCTGCTTCTTCCTCTCCCACTCCCCCTGCTTGTGTTCCCTCTCTCGCTGGCTGTCTCTATCTCTGTCAAATAAATAAATAAAATATTAAAAAAAATAAATTAAAAAAATAAAAAATAAAAAATAAAAAGAAAAGAAACCAAAGTACTATAATAAAGCAAACTACACATACAGAACTATACATCAATATCTGTTAAAAAGAGACATACCCTAAGAAGGTCTAGAAGCAGAAAAATAAAAATTCAAGAACGCCTGAACCCAGCCTAATAGAATATCCCTAACCATCACTACGTCCAGCCTTTTCACATTCCAATGATTATAAATTCTTTAAGTTTTGCACCCCCAATATGAGTCAGCACCTGAACAAATCTTAATCAGAAACACCTGAGAGAACAATACTTACAAAGTTTTTGAGAGGCAAGCTGTAGTGACTGACCCCATAGCTTTCTATCTTGATTTTTGAGACCATCGTTGATGAAATGAACTGCAGGCACAGCTTTGTGCTGGGCATGTTTTAGCAGTTTTCCTGCCTTCATACGATCTAGCTCTTGTATAACCACCCAGGGAATTATTAACACAAGTCTGTCAAAGCCTGAAAAATAAAAAAGATTTCTTAGAAGTCAACAAATACTTATTGAGCTACTAAGAACTGCTGTAGGAGCACTGGAAGTTTTAAAGTAAGGAATTCAGGGGCCCCTGGGTGGTGCAGTCGTTAAGCGTCTGCCTTCGGCTCAGGGCGTGATCCCGGAGATCTGGGATCAAGCCCCGCATCAGGCTCCTCCGCTGGAAGCCTGCTTCCTCCTCTCCCACTCTCCCTGCCTGTGCTCCCTCTCTCGCTGGCTGTCTCTCTCTGTCAAATAAATAAATAAAATCTTTTTAAAAATTAAAAAATAAAAAAAAATAAAGAAATTCACAGTCTAAATGAAGATTAAATTCAGTCTAAATGAAGAGATTAAATTAAATGAAGAGATTAATTACCATTAAAAATGGTAATTAAAAACAGACGTAAGTATGGGGCGCCTGGCTGGCGCAGTAGGTTAAGCGTCTGACTCTTGGTTTCAGCTCAGGTCGTGATCTCAGGGTCGGGAATCGATCCCCATGTCCAGCTCTGAGCTCGGAGTCAGTTTAGGACTCTCTCTCCCTCTGCACCTGCTCCCTGAGAACACGCTCTCTCTCCCTTTCTCTCTCTCAAATAAATAAATCTTTAAAAGAAAACAAAAACAAAACAGATGTGAGTATCAAATGAATGTTACAAAAACAGATACTGTAGGAGATCAAAGAAGAGTAACTTTGGATTGTTAGGTTGACCTGTGAAGGCACCTTTTTTTTTTAAACTTATGCTGATTATTAACATATATTTTAAGATATATAATACTTCATAACATATCTAAATGGAAATGTATTTGTGGGGGAAAAAACACCCTATATCATTGTTAATATAAAATATCAACTCAAATAAGAAAATCAAAATCATGCTTTATAAATACCTGGAATTTCTGTTGTCTTCAAAATTCTAACAAAATTGAGGTGATTCATCAAAATATTTGTGTCAATAACAATTAGAAGCTTTTTATCCAAAGCAGTATTTGCTAGAGAAAAAGAGCAGAGTTAAGATTTCATGACACTTGATAACAGACTTGTATAACTAAAATTTCGATATCATAGAACTTTGATGGTATTCTTAAGAGAAGGCAGTCCTTTAAAAGACAACAAAAACAAAATGTGTTCACTCTAATCTTTAAAAGAACAGTAATCAATGTTTAATTATCTACCAGTAAAATATCATGAATTGTTTCAGTGGACTTTAAATCATAAACTAATTTGCTCCAGTAGTAACTATGTTTGCCAAACCTTGTTCTGCATCACGAGTAGTAGTACACTTAGGATTTATAAGCTAATTTTAATACACTGTGAGTGAAATACAATTGAAAAGACAAATATGTGTAAATGAAAGAAAACAGGTAACACCGTTATTATTTCACAGGGCCATTGCGAGGATCAGGTAAGTTAATGCACAGGAAAACACTTAATAAATTGAAAAGTGCAATGTGAATGTAATGTAGCATTACAGTTTTATAAATACAATTCAAAATCGTATGCTAACAGACTTTGGATAATATCTATCCCCTTCTCTGAGTGGGAAGAATGATCAAAACTTTACTACCTAAATAAGAAATCCATGAATATAATACCTTGAGCAATCTGCCTTATTTCTTTAAGTTTTTATTTAAATTCCAGTTAGCTAACATACGACGGTATAATATCAGTTTCAGGGGTAGAATTTAGTGATTCATCACTTACATACAACGCCTAGTACTCATCACTACAAGGGCCCTCCTTAACCCATCACCCATTTAACCCATCCCCGTGCCCCCCTGCCCACCTCCCCTCCAATAAGCCTCAATTTGTTCTCTATTACTGATCAGTGCTTTACATAGTTGAAATTGTCAGAAGTTATAATTAAGGGCAAGAATATAAGATAACTCTGATAGTTGATAGCAGAATAAAAGATAACCCTAATTACTGACCCCTGGCAAAAAGAGAAAAGGAAAATATGTCTAGCTGCCTAATATGTGTGATGTATAAAACAAATGATGATAACACAAACGTTAGACCTGACTCCTGTAGCTAGAGGACATATACCATACCTTATTTTTTTCAAGTGAGCACATTTTAACATTTTTCATCTAAGTATTGTAAAAATTGAATGTTGGCTCATTAACTCCTGAGAAAGCATAGGAAATCATAAACAGCATCATCTACAGATAGAGTGTACCAGCAGAGGAATGTACGTCATCTTCCACCAAGTCAATCTCCATGCTCGTTAACTCCCCGGAAGATAAAACCACTGGTAAATCCATACTTTTTCCCACACGTGCAGCATGGAGCTCTTCTACTATCTGCATCTAAATTATAAAAGACCCACAGGAAAATATTTTGAATTATCTACTTGCAGGTTAATAAGATTAGAAAGCAATTAATTCTAGTAAATTCACTTAAGATGAGATGGTTTGTGGGAAAAAAATCACAAAAACATGGAGGCAGCACAGTGAAAGAATACAGATTTATAAACATACACAGCGTTTTAAAACTAGCTCTTCTCTTACTACCTCTGTAACCTTAGACAAGGAAATTATTTAACTACCTTGGGTCTCCTTTGTTCATCTACAAAATAGGAATGTTAAATATCTACTTCTTGTTAGTATTTTTGTGAGGATTAAATGAAATAATATGAAGTTTCCTGCACAGAGCCTAGTAAATAGACCTTCAAAATAAGTTCATTCTCATCCCATTTTCACTTCAATGTACTCTGGGAGCCAACTATCTTTTCATCTGGAAGATAAGCCTCCTCTTGAGATTTCTAAGATTGTTCATGAGCCATCAAAAACTAAAATCCAGACTTAAAGACCCTTTTCACTTCAGGGAAGTAGCTCCCTGATGTATTTTGAGATGAAGAATTGTACATATAATCTAGCTTTGGAGCAGGGGTGAGGAATCTTTCTTCTATCAAGGAGTACTGACCCGCAGGACAGAAAAATACAAGTGACTATCGCAAATAAAAAACAATCAATATGGTTTTAAAGTCTTCTTTAAATAGAAAACTACAGTGTTTCAAGAATCTACTTTTAATTTAGCACCAAGAAACATAAAAGTCTATGCAATAATTCCATGAGGGTCAATCAGGAGATTCTAACTGGGAAATGAAGCAACAGGTAAAAAAAAATATATAAATAAATAGGCAATCACTCTCATTTTCACTGAATAACACCTTCATCTTACTGCTGATCAGAAAAATGAGGCCAAAAGATTAATATCATACTGAATTTTGGTAAGCCTAGGCCTAAGCATGCAAAAGTATGATAACATTAAATCAGGACTCGTGTAATTTGTAGGCTATAGGCTCCATGCTCTTTATTCAAAACACTTTAGAGCTTATCAGACACAAAGACAAAAAGGTAATCAATTAAATGTAAATATTTTTCCAACTAGTTTTTCATAACTTCGTAAAACTTACACATTGATTTGAGATATCACTGTTATTTTCAAATTACCAAGGTTTTTATAGTCATTATTTTTCATTAATATAGGAACTGTTTGACTTAATTTCATTGAAATATTCAAAGTAAATAAGTATATCAGTAACCTCTTGGTCTGTATCTTGAATACTTTCAAGTGATGCTGAAGAACATGGAGCTTCAAAACTCTGAAATGAAAAGTAATTTTATTAGTTAAGAATGAAGCATATTACCTAGATTAGGGTTTTCAACCTTGGTACTACTGACATTTGGCATTGGATAATTCTCTGTTTTAGGCGCTATGATGAGCATAATGTTGTTTGACAGTATCCCTTGCCTCTACCCAATAGATGCCAGTAGCACTACTCCCTCCCAATCAAAAATGTCTCCATCAAGTCAACAGCCAAATGCCCCCTTTGGGGCAATTGCCCCTAGATGAGAAACTGCCCCTAAAATAGACAAGCCTCATTCTATTAAGTCAATGAAACAAAGCAGAAAGTCTTTTTTTTTTTCCTTCGGATTTTATTTATTTATTTGACAGAGAGACAGCCAGCGAGAGAGGGAACACAAGGAGGGAGAGTGGGAGAGGAAGAAGCAGGCTCCTAGCGGAGGAGCCTGATGTGGGGCTCGATCCCGGAACGCCAGGATCACGCCCTGAGTGAAGGCAGATGCTTAACGACTGAGCCACGCAGGCACCCCAGGCAGAAAGTCTTTAAAGTTTACTCATTCATATATACATTCCTGAAAATACTCATGTTCTAAGAATAGAACTACATGCCACCCTGAGAAACAGAAAGAACCATGGCCAAGGTAAACAAGCTGGCCTTCAGTGGCGGGAATTTTTCACTCAGAAGTAGCTGACCCATTTCTAAAAGTGACATGACAAAAAAAAGGGAACCTGAAGATTAGGAGATGGCTGAAGGCGGAAAGCTGAAAACTGCATAGCTGTATTCTACATGAGGGCCAGAGGTTTGTGTTTTAATTTTCTCTTTTAGCAGAGGTTGAAAATCTCTCTAATTCCAAGTTTTCTTTGGCACTTTTGCTAAGCAGATGAGACTTAACCAACCCTCTGTACAGGTAATAGGGAACTCAACAAAAGCCACTACTGAACCATATCATTGTCTAAGAATTCTCCAACATAACACCAAACTCACATGTATTTTACAGGCAGTTATATATGGTATAAATTACATACTCTCTTCAGACAAGTGTATCGTACGTTGCTTTACTGGGAATTTGGCTGCCATCCTAACTTCCCAACAGCAGCCTCGCATGGTATATGTAACACCATGTACATCACACACACAGGTTTACTGTCCCATGACCTTGGATTTTACAATCCTTTCTCCCTCTGACTTTAAATCTCACCAGATCCTTAAGGCTCTCTCCAACTAAGAAGTGCCAAACAAGCTAGAGATTATTATCAGAATTTCCTGCAACTCCTGATATTTGAAGTCTTGCTATTTGTTTACTTAGGTCATTACTACCCTTCACTCTCTTTGACCACAGGCCACTTCCAGGGACTTCAATAAATTTTCTATCACTCTTCCAAACCAGGAAAGTTCATGCCAATTGTTCCTGAAGACGTCTCCCTATTAAAAAAGAAAGTCTCAGCAGGCATTTAACTGTTTCCCTCCTCTTACCATGCTTTAGCAAGTAAATGACTGGGATACAGCCGTCCCTGGGGATGGCAAACGGGAGTATCAATAATGAGAGTGACAATGGTTTTCTCTACTGGAGTGATTCTGACCTGAAAACCAGATTCCGCTTCCCTGATTATGTTTCAATGGCTTTCCATACCATCTGCAGGATGCAAGATAAAACAAAACAAAACCTTTCCCATGGGATACAAAGTAACCCATTGTCTGAACCCTGGCTTCCTCTCCCACTTCCTCTCCTATACATAGATTTCCTACACATCTCAACTCTAGTCATACTGAACAACTTAAGGGCCCACGTACACTCTTGTCATGCAACCTCATGGCTGTACCATTATGACGCTGGCCCTCTATCCTAGTAGGACTCTTTATTCCTTGCTCTACACACCCTTCACCACCAAGCTCAAGAATCTCCACCTTGGTGAGCCTTTCCTGAACTCACTCCCAAGCTTCTATTAACTCTAATATTATTTCACTAAATTACAACTGTATTTGTCTACTAATCTGCCTCCCTGGGAACTTCCCAAGGGTAAAGATCATCTTATTCATCTCTAAATCCATAGAACCTAGAAATGTACCTAATACATAACAGGTAGCTTTAATTAATGTTTGATAAACTGTTGAACTGCTACCTCATAGGCCTGTAAGGATTAAGTGGGATGCTGTTTATGAAAGTGTCCTATAAACCATAAATCTTTAGAACATTAGTTTGCAATGGTGAGGGGAGGGTGCAAACAAAGGGGTCTCCATCAAAGGACTATAAAACTTAAGAAACAAAAGAAGCTCTTTTCTCTTAGGAAAGCATAACTGAATTACTAAATAACAGGATTGCCAAATTCAGAAAATAACAATTATTTCCTTGTAAAGTATACTCATCATTTTAGGAAGATAATTTATCTTTTGAGGAACTTGTGAAGAAAACAACAAACATAATATTAAGAAGATTAGCTACCGTCAATAATATGCTAAAGAGAATATATTCAAGATAAGAACAATATTTACTTGCTGCTCCTGTGCTTTAAGTAATGACTTTAAGTCTGATAAGACTGCTATCAAAGGAACAGCTGATAGAGTTTTAATTCCAATAACTAGAAAGTAATCATGTAAAAAATTGCTTCTTTTACAACTTAATATTCATGCTATGTACCTCTTTTGATTTATGTGGTAATTCTATTTAGAGACTAAAAGAAACTATAAGGTAGGCAAGCCTGGGTGGCTCAGTTGGTTAGGCATCTGCCTTTGGCTCAGGTCATGACCCTCGGGCCCTGGGATCAAGCCCCACATCGGGCTCTCTGCAGTGGGGGGCCTGCTTCTCCCTCGGCCTGCCGCTCCCCCTGCTTGTGCTCTCTCAGTCTGTCAAATAAATAAATAAAAAAACCTTAAAAAAAAAAAAAAAGAAACGGTAAGGTATACTGCTGGGGATTGCTCACATTGTTCTTTAGACGCACAGTACGGGGAACAAACATCACGCAATGTCACACAGATTTCAATGAACATACTCCCAACTTCAAATTTCGTTCTCATATTTTATGCTAGAGAGCTGGTTATAACACTAGAAAACTGGAGCATTCCTTTAAGAAAGCAATGAAAAGAACAAACTCAATTATTTTCTTCTTTGGACTCCTTCAAGTTCACCGAACGAAAAGTACTCTCTCCAGCTCTTCCAGCCTTCCTAGTTATAATCCCTCTGTTTTTCCTAAGGAGTATCTTATACTGCAGTCTATAGTGTTCATTCCTAAAAGGAGATAGGCTCGACCAGCCCTGGTTTTTTCCTTAAAATTTTATTTATTATTTTAGAGAGAGAGAGAGCACAAGCCGTGGGGGAGGAGTGAAGGGGGAGAGACAAGCCAACTCTGCACTGAGCGCAGAGTCCAATGCAGGGCTCAATCCCATGACCCTGAAATCATAACCTAGGCCGGAATCAAGAGTCAGCTGCTTGGGGCGCCTGGGTGGCTCAGTCGTTGGACGTCTGCCTTCGGCTCAGAGCGTGATCCCAGTGTTCTGGGATCGAGCCCCACATCAGGCTCCTCCCCTGGGAGCCTGCCTCTTCGTCTCCCACTCCCCCTGCTTGTGTTCCCTCTCTCACTGGCTGTCTCTCTCTCTGTCAAATAAATAAATAAAATCTTAAAAAAAAAAAAAAGAGTCGGCCGCTTACCGGACTGAGCCACCCAGGTGCCCCCCAACCAGCCCTGTTTAAAAGCAGTCTGTAAATTTCAGTCTGTCCGAAGTTCTGAAGTTCCAAAGGTTCTAAAGTTCTCTTAAAGGTAAATAATGTTATTTGCCACACAAACAAGGCTATAGAGATGAGGTTCTCAAATTCGTCCACACATGCTGATTTATTATATAACTTAAAAGCAAAAGAGATGTGCCAAGCTTTCCAACCTGGATTTCTGTATATGTAGTCCCTTTGCCGGGAACATCCCTGCTTCTCCCCACACCCCCGACCCCCCCACCCCCGCCGGCCTTCACCTGAGTAACTCCTTTTCATTCTTTAGCTCTCAGGTTCAATGATACCCCCTCCAGTAACCTTTCTTAAGGATTCCGTCTACAGTGTACCAAAGCTGTTATTCCCGTCTCTGTCTTCTCCTGTTAAGTGATAAGTACTTATAGACTTATGGTGATGGATTGCCTGTGTGTCTCCTCACATGAAGAAGTCTCTGGAGGAAAACACCATGAATGCAGTGCCTGGCATACAGTGGCACTCCAAAAATAATTGTTAAAGGAATAGGTATTCACAGAATACTGACCCCTGGATGTTCTATAGTACCCAGGGTTACAGAGGAGACTAAGAAACAGTCACAGTGCTTTTCTGAAAGGACTGTCTGTAACTGCTTCTTTCCACCTTTTCACACATCACCTTCTATCATGGATCCTTAATACTTGCCAGGATAGCTTCCTAAGGAGGCTGGAATTAAAGAGGTAAGATAAAGGAACTAACACATAGCTTCCTGCCTAACCTGAATCAGCTCTCTGTGATTGTTATTGATAATAGAAACAACTCAAACCCGACCCTATTAAAATTCTTTCCTAAAACCTATCTTCTCATTTCGCACCACCTTACCTGGATTAGGTTTTCCCTGGAACTTGAATCACTCTCTTGATGCTCATGATGGTTTTTTCCTTTCCACTCACGAACAGCCTGCTTAGACGCAGGATCTGAAAATAAACGTTCACTTTTGTGCCTGATCAAATTTAATGAAACTTGGGAGCCTTCCAGGCCTTCTTTTTTCTCCTGCTTAGTCTTTGACTTGTTAGACTCTAAAGTGAAGACATTTTCTTCTACAAGCTTCTGGACGGTATCACGGGATTTTACTGCGATTTTGAAACTGATCTTCCTTCTTCTAGATTCAAGGGGTTCCTTAATTATCTTGTTGGAATTATAATCCTGAGAAAAATGAATTCTCTTGCATTTCTCCAAAACACATTTTTCAGAACTATCCCTAAATTTCTTGTGCTTTTTTTCCTTGAGTTCTTTCACCTTCTCCCTCTGAGCGAGTACATGAGGCCATTGTTTTTCACTTGCCGGGACTTCAGTTTTAGGTTTTACATATTTGGCCATGTTAGGACTGCTAAGGTTTTTAATTCCATGGTCAGGCTTACTCCTAACATTTCTCAATTTAATATCTTTAAAATCTACACATTTACTTAGATCCTTTTTAGTTCCGTGTGAAGAACTCTGTGAAATAATTTGATTAGCATTTGAATATGATGTTTCTGGGAGTTTAACAGGGCCTTGGGATGAAGAACTGATTTTTGGTCTCCTTCCTGGAGGGTCAGTTTCTATATTCAATCTGTAAAGCAGCACAAAAACCCAAGTTACACTGCAATTATACGTAATTATACATAATGTTGCACTGTATTATTTCAGTTAGGAAATGACAGAACTGGTCTGATACACACTTCATAAAAAGAAATGGCTACGTTAAGAAACAAGTGAAAGAATTATAAATGGTGTTGGCATAACTGGTCCATTTGGACAAAAACCAAATTTATAGCTTTATATAATACCAGGCAACATGAATTCCGTATAGATTAAATACTTAAGTACAAAATAATTACCATAATTGCTACACTTCATATTAATCCCTTAAAAACCATAGGGGAAAAAAGGAATATTTATCTTATTTCTTAATAGAGAGCTTCCTAAACTTAAGAGCGGTGGGAAAAAATCACAAAGGAAAATAATAAATGTAAATGACTATTTATGGGGAGCCTGGATGGCTCAGCTGGAAGAGCATGTGACTCTTGACCTTGGGGTCATGAGTTTGAACCCCACATTGGGTATAGGGATTACTTAAATAATAAAGTTTTAATAATAAATACATAAATGACTATTTACTTTAAATCTTTAGCATATTAAAAAATAATAAAATTTTTAAAACTGGAAGCCAGTATTTGTTATTTATGTAACAGCTTATTAGCCTTAGTAAATGAAAAGCTCATCAAAAAGTACTAACTCGGGCAGGGCACCTGGGTGGCTCAGTCAGTTAAGCGTCTGCCTTCGGCTCAGGTCATGATCCAGGAGTCTCGGGATCAAGCCCCACATTGGGCTCTCTGCTCAGCGGGGAGTTTGCTTCTCCCTCTGCCCCTCACCCGACTTGTGCGCTCTCTCTCTTTCTCTCTCAAATAAATAAATAAAACCTTAAAAAAAAAAAGTACTGACTCTAGAATAGGACATAAACAGAAAATTACTAATGAGAAAAAGGGATTGGTTAATAGATATTTGGGGGGGAAAGTTTGACTTCCCTAGTAATCACAGACATTCTAATTATAACAGCATACCATTTTCTTCTATCAAATTAGCAAAGATTTTAAAATAATATTAAATACTGGCAAGGGGTTGAAAAATGGACCCTCTCATGTTAGATATGCAAAATGATATAAGAGTTCCACAAAGGTGGGGAGCCTGGGTGGCTCGGTTGATGAAGTGCCTCACTCTTGATTTCAGCTCAGGTCATGATCTCAGGGTGGTGAGATCGAGCCCCACATCAGACTCAGCGTGGAGCCTGCTTACAATTTTCTCTCCCCCCTCTCCCTCTGCCCCTCCCCCCACCCCACCACCCAGCTTGCACTCTTTCTCTCAAAAAAAAAAAAAAAAGAGTTCAAAAAGGAATTTGATAATATAATTAAGAATTCTAAAAATGTTCATATTCTTTGACTTCCTAGTAATTTCCATTTTAGAAATCTATACCAAGGTGAAAAAAATTAAAAATGTACTAAAATCCTTTTTAAAATTCAGGATTATTTATAATAGCAAAAAGTAAGGTAACAGGGTAAATATTAAAATTTTGGAAATGACTAAGAAATATGCCAGTCTACCAAATATGACTGAATACCAAATTCATTTTAAATGATGTTTATGAAAGTTTTCAATGATCTAACAAAACATATTGATATAATAGTAAGCAAAAATCAAGCAGGACACAAATCTGCATCTATAATGTGGTCTCAACAATTTAAATAAATACAGGAAAAAGTCGAGAAAGAAATATGCTAAAATGTTAGAAGTAGCAATAGCTACAGGTGATATTTTCCTGCTTCATAAACGTAGATATTACTTTGCAGTCAGAAAAAAAAGTGAAAAAATTGCAATGAAACACAATGTGTTAGTTTATATGAATAAATCCTGGAGTGCCTTCTAAGTGCCTGTCACTCTGCTGGGCCCTGGAGAGGCCATGGAGGACACATCCAATAGAGTTCTGACCCCCAATTAGCTTACAGTCTGGAGGGGGGAGAAAGAGACAGTAAACAGCTGATTTCTCAAATAATTATGTAAGAGCAAACTATAAACACCTCACAGTTTTTATAGGAGTTTCACCTGAGTCTTCATCGGATTTTATTTTCTTTCTATCTCTGCCTACAAAAAGACCGCCCATCATTATTTATCTGTTAGTAAATAATGATAAAATAAAACTTGAAATTTTAATAGGACTTTGGCTTCTAATAGTATACCATGTTTAAGATGTCAAATGTATTAAAGAAAAACCAGGAGAACACCACACAAAACATAACTCAAAAATTTTAATGGGACCCTGTAGTCCTCTGAGCATTTTCATATTCCTTTTTTTTTTTTTAAGATTTTATTTATTTATTTTTGAGAGGGAGAGAGCGCACAGAGAGGGGGTGGGGGGCGGTGGTGAGGGGCAGATGGAGAAGCAGACTCCCCGTTGAGCAGGGAGCCTGACGCGGGGTTCGATCTCAGGACTCTGGGATCACGACCTGAGCCAAAGGCAGACGCTTAACTGACTGAGCCACCTAGGCTCCCCTTCATATTCCTTTTTATTTGTTCTTCACAGCAACCCTGTGCTGCATATTTTATAGCCGTCGAACCACCATGGTCTATATGTTCATAATTAATGAAAACTCAACAATATCTTTTAAAAGACAAAATTAAATCTTAAAACTACCTCTTATCAACTAGTCTTGCAAAATGCTAGATTGTGATAACGTAGTTTTATATTTGCAACCCAAAATACTAAAGTTCTGAGATCTTTTTAGATATAAGATACGGAGCAAATACTCATTTTTTTAAATACTTGTCTTTTATGAATGACAGTATAAAATCAATATTCAGCTGAAGTTGAAACACCATCCTAGATGAACTCTTGTCATATAAAAATAAGTGTGAAATTTTGACAAAACTTTATTACTATACTTAGACTATGTAAAAATTTAGTAGCCATTTTAAAATAATGACATCCTTCAGAAACAATTTCTCAACACTATCAGCTGTTAGACTGCTCTGTGGGTCATCATAACATACACTCAGGATACTGAATTGCATACTCACTTTCAAACTTAGCTCAACTGAAGAATAAATTACTTTTTGGCTAATTCTGCCAAAAATGGGTATTACTGGTAGCAATGTTGCCATCTATCTAATATAAACTGATTGAGGCAAAATTTCTCACCTCTTCAATTCCTGGGCTTAAAAAGATTTGGTCAACAGTGATGATGCAACTTAGTGAAGAAATCCCACAGACTGAACGTGCACTGCTCAGAGAAATGCTTTCTGAATATTTTCAAAAGCAGACTTAAGATTGTTGCCCTTAATTTAAGAAACAAAGCAGGTGAACGTAGGGAAAGGGAAGGAAAAATAAAACAAGATGAAATCAGAGAGGGAGATAAACCCTAAGAGTCTCTTAACTATAGGAAACAAACTGAGGGTTGCTGGAGGGGATGTGGGTGGAGCGATGGAGTAACTGGGTGATGGGTATTAAGGAGGGCACTTGATGTAATGAGCACTGGGTGTTATATGCAACTGATGAATTGCTGAACTTTATCTCTGAAACTAATATTACACTATATGTTAATTAACTGATTGTAAACTTAAAAAAAAGATTGTTGCCCTTGCTGAGATTTTCATTGCTAATACATCTGTATGTACTCAAACCATGGATCAAGAATTGTGGTAATGGAACAATGTAAGTGGCTTTCAGGATGACAAAATTCTGATTTTTCAGAATTCAGAATTCTTAGCTTTCACTGCACACCAATTTTGGGACCTTCCCTATAACTGAATAGGGAGATTTTCACAGAAGATGCCATATACCATAAAGAAATACTTACAACCTTGAGGCAAATAAGTTTACTTCTCCAATGAATAAAGAACAACAGCAAATGAACCACATTCTCTGCAGGCAACCAATGTTGCAACCTTGGAATAGTTTAGGTCCTATCCTCAAAATAATTCAATAATATTGTTTCTTCTTCCTCCCAAAGACTATGTGGACAAGTCTAGGGGAGTAGTATACATAGATCAGAAGTCTACTCATGCTCTTATACATACATATAAAATCAAGGGCTAGAAAATGTGCCCTTAATAAGGCTAAAGGTAACTAGTGAAAAACCACGCAGTGTTTTAGAACTTAAAAACAACAACAACAACAACTAAGATAAAAGGCATTAAAAATCCATTTCAAAAAGTTTAAAAGTAATAGTCAATGTAATGTAAAATTTATAACAGAATATACATTTCAACAGATAATAATATAGGAGCAAAGTATCACAAAGAAAGAAGAGGAGACAATTTAAAAAAAACTGAAGAAAAAGCCAGGGGCAAGCTGAATTTTTTGTTTTTAGCAAACATTAACTAAGCTTGTCTGGGAAGCAGAACTTTTATGTATCTATTTAATTTAATTAATCTATTAATTTAATCTTTATCATTTTCCCATAGCTTCTTACTTTTAGAGAATCTATGATCGCATCAACTTTTATCATACATTATACTTTTATACTTATTTACCTCATTAGTGGCAAGAAGTGCCTACACCACAAAGTTCTCTGAAATTTTATCCAAAGAACACAGAAATTAAAGAAAATTAATCTCCACTATTCCTACCATTATTCTCCGAGTTCTCTGGCTGTAGCCATATCCTATTTAAATAACACTGTTTTAAAACCATAACAATTCAACAAGCGACATATTCTCTTCACAGGTAATATATAATTTATCTTTAATTTATAACATTTTTTTTTAAGATTTTATGTATTTATTTGATAGAGAGCAGGAATGCACAAGCAGGGGGAGTGGCAGAGGGAGAAGGAGAAGCAGGCTCCCCACTGAGCAGAGAGCCCAATGCGGGGCTCAATCCCAGCATGCTGGGATCATGACCTGAGCCGAAGGCAGTTGCTTAATCAACTGAGCCACCCAGGCACCCCTAATTTATAACATTTCTAAACCAGCCACATAACTTCTTCTATTACACTATGTAACAAAGTTATGTATCTCATAAGGATCTATCAAAATCTAATCACCGGAGATAAAAATCTGCATTTTACTTGAAAGTGTCATTTACATAACACAAAACTGGGACAGACTTTTTATTTCACTCAACTTTTTATTAAATCTACACTAATATTTAAAAAATTCAATAATTAGGGGCGTCTCGGTGTCAGTCTGTTAAATGTCTGCCTTTGGTTCAGGTCATGGTCCCGGGGTCCTGGGATGGAGCCCCAAGTCGGGCTCCCTGCTCAACACGGAGTCTGCATCACCCTCTGCCTCTACCCCTCCCCTCTCTTGCTGTGTCTCTCCCTCTCTCAAATATATAAATAAAATCTTCAAAAAAAATTCAATAATCATAACCTGTGCTACAGCTATAAATATTGGCATATAAATCAGTACTAATCACAATAAATAAAAAATTCTGCAAATCAAAATATTTAGTCTTACAATTCTAAGCCCCTAAAAGTAAAAGATATCAACAAAAAGGAGTATTTTACCTTTTCAGTTCTTGTCTTCTTTTTACATCACAGTACGGAATGTCTGAATGATCTGATTTCTGAAAGAAAAAAGAACGTATCATTTAGGAAATAGAAATTGTGCACTGACACTATAGTTACAGGAGAAAGAGACTGGGAGGCAATATTTTTTTCCGTATCTATGTGTTAGTGAGTAGGTTGACACAATAATTTATTTAATCTTTCCAATAATCCTATGAGGCAGGTATTATCATCATCCCCATTTTACAGATAAAGTACTTGAGGCTCCAATAGAGAAAATACCTTACTCAACATTACAGAGCAAGTCAGCAGCAGAGCAAGGACTGAAACAAGCTTTACCTACTATCTCTACTCTACCAGTCTGTCCCTCCACGTGCTCTAAGCACAAGAGAAGTAAGAGAGAAACAGCATATGGCTCCTGTCCTGAAGACTTTAAAGAATAGAGAGAAGAAGGATATGTACAAATAGTCTAATGAAAGGACACACCTAAGTGTCAAAGCAGAAGAATATACAGTAAGTTGTAAAAGAGTTCAAAACATCAAGCACCAGAAGTTGGAAAATATTTAGGAGAAGAGGTGGACAAAATACATGCTTAAGATTGAATATAGATTGAATGAAGATTAACGAATTAAAGAAAAAGGTTTTCTCAGCTAAGAAAGCTCAGGCATTCTAAGAAGCTGGAGATGACTGGTGTAAATTCAGCAGAGAGAAAATAAACCAGCCTAGTTAGAAGCAGAAGGGCTGTTTTAAGGAAGAAAAAACAAAACTGGCTAGTTAAGGTGTGACCAAATTTAAGAGGGTCAGGAATGACAGCCTAAAAAGTGATTTTTCAACAGAGGAGTATTATATTGAAAGCTGTGTTTTAAGAAAGTTAATATAGAAACAATAAATTGAAACAGCAGTGTCATTATACAAAAACAAATTCTTAAAAACAGAATTCTGCATTTACACCATTTTCACAACTACTTTCTCTTATTACCCACGACCATGTAGCTATTCCAACATACACCTAACTACAATTTGAATGTCCTGAGTACTTCACCAACCACCCATGCATTTAATGTCTTTGTAATTATTTGCATGACTCTGGACTTGGCTCTGTTGCTGTAAACAATTTTGTGTCCCTGGACAAGTCACTTAACCTCCTGGATCTCAATTTCTGAGTCTGAAAACACAAACACATATCTGCCTCGGCTACCTCCAAAGGATATTATAAAGCCAAATATAATCATATATGGGAAAAGACTTAAAAACTCTTTTAATATTTGCCAATGACATATCAGATAAAGGGCTAATATCCAAGATCTATAAAGAACTTATCAAACTCAACACCCAAAAAACAAATAATCCAGTCAAGATATGGGCAGAAGACATGAACAGACATTTCTCCAAAGAAGACATACAAATGGCCAACAGACATATGAAAAAATGGTCAACATCACTCGGCATCAAGGAAACAACAAATCAAAACCACAGTGAATACCACCTCACAGAAGGCTAAAAGTAACAAGGCAGGAAACAACAGATCTTGGCAAGGATGCGGAGAAAGGGGAAACCTCCTACAGTGTTGATAGGAATACAAACTGGTGCAGTCACTCTGGAAAACAGTATAGAGGTTCCTCAAAAAGTTGAAAATAGAGCTACCCTACCACCCAGAAATTGAACTACTAATTACAAAGATTAAAATGTAGTGATCCGAAGGGTCACCTGCACCCCAATGTTCACAGCAGCAATGTCCACAATAGCCAAACTGTGGAGGGAGCCCAGATGTCCAACGACAGATGAATGGATAAAGAAGATGTGGTGTGTGTGTGTACACACACACACACACACACACTGGAATATTACTCAACCATCAAAAAAGGATGAATATTTACCATTTATTTCGATGTGGATGGAACTGGAGGGTATCATGCTGAGCGAAATACGTCAATCAAAGAAAGGAAGTTATCATATGGTTTCACTCATATGTGGAATATAAAAAATAGTGCAAAGGATCATAGGGGAAGGGAGGGGAAACTGAATGGGAAGAAGTCAGAGAGAGAGACAAACCATGAGAAACTCTTAACTATAGGAAACAAACAGAGGGTTGCTGGAGGACAGGTGGATGCAGGGATAGGGTAATTGGGTGATGGGCATTATGGGGGGCATGGGATGTGATGAGCATTGGGTGTTATATGAAACTGATGAATTACTGAACTCTACATCTGAAGCTAATGATGTACTGTATGTTGGCTAATTGATAAAAAAACTCTCTTAATTATATCCATGTTGTCTAACCCCGCATGATAGGGTCTATCAGCACAAAGAAATAACTTGATAAATGCTTTTTGGTGAGTAGAAGGAAGAAACACTGGTTTTCTTTTTATTGGCTATCACAAAGTATAAAACAAAGAAAAAGTAAGTGGAAAAGTAGTGGGGGGATTTATATCATAAACCTTCTAATTACATACTAAAACGTTAATATAAATGATGTCTAGGGTTAGTTACAGTACACGAACACTCACCAGTTTTCTCTTCTCTGATGAAACGGACCTTACACAGCAAGCTGAACTTGTTGAACTTGAAGTTCTTTTCTCTGTCTTATCCTAAGAATGCCATTTGGAAAAAAGGAAAAAGCACAAAATAAAGCACAGTGTAAGACAGCATTACTTAATCATTGTTATTATAACCAACATTCCTTCTACGTTCACAATAAACTTCAGGGGGAAAAATGTTTAAAGGCACACAAACTTTGGTAAGGGGGAAGGAAACTCAACTAGAAGGAAGATTCGAATAGAAATCAGAAGATCTAGGTGCTCTTGAATTAGAGATGAGATGGGACACAGGTGCGACAGAAGGCCAGCTGACAGCTCAGATAAAGGTGTTGGGAGGAAGCATTGCCATGGTGGGATTCAGTCTTCTACAAAGCAAAACCATATATCCAGTCATTTCCCAGGGGATCCAAAATTCAGTAGACCCAGGACAAACATATTTTGAGGATCTACCATGTACCAAAGACATTCTAGACGGTGGGGACAAATTAGTGAAAAAAACAAAATCTCTGCCCTCATGAAGGTTAAAATTTTGGGCAGGAATTTACAAATAAACAAGTAATATATTTAGTGTGTCAGACGATGCACTGAAAAAAAAAATAAAGCAGAGAAAGAAGGCAGGAAGGGCTGGGAGGTGGGCGTGGAGGTAGCTGCAATTTTTAAACAGGGTAGTCAGAAAAGGCCCCACTGATATGCTGACATCTGACTGGAAACCCCAAGGAGTGAAGAAGAAGCCATGTGGATATCTAGGGAAAGAGTTCGTTCAAGGGCAAAGCCCCTGAAGCAGGAATGTGCCTAGACTGCTGGAATGGTAGCAAGGAACCACAAAATGGAGAAAGCAATGGGAGAATGAGAGGGAGGCCAGATGGGGAGGCTCAGTTGTTTTGTTGGCCCCACTGAGGACTTCAGCTGTTACTCTGGGTGAAGAGGGTAACCATCAGATAGTACTGAGCAGAGGAGTGACATGCTCTGACTTACATTTTAATAGGAACATTCTGGGGGCTTGTTGAGAAGAGAACAATGGGAGGCAAAGGTGGAAGCAGGGAAATAAATTTGAAACTACTGGAACAATCTGGGGAAGCAAGCTGATTGTCTGGACTGTGGTGATAGTAGAGGAGGTAGTCAGACTCTATATTATTAAGAGAAAGCTGATAGAATTTTCTGATAGACTCGATGCACATTGGGAATGCCAACAAGGATTTGGGCCCAACCAAATGAAAGAATGGAATGGCAACTTCTAAATTGTGTAAATGAAGTTGGGCACTTGAAAAGCTGTGGTTTACGATGAGGAGGAATCAGCAAAGGACACTTCGAAGCAGTCACCAATGTAAAGGAAAACCAGGAGAATACGGTAAGTGAAGAAAATGTTTCAAGGAGAAGTTGGAATTGACTATGTCAAGTACTGCTGATGGGTCAAGTCAGACGAAGTCTGAAAATTGACCAATGGATTTAGCAACATGGAACCACTGCTGGCCTTGATGAAAGCATATTTGAAGAAAGTGATGGCCTGAAAAAGTCTGATTCAAGTAAATTAAGAGAGAATAGGAGGAGAATTGCAAATGGCATGCTAATTATTAGTGCCAAATTGGGAAATATATAAATCAAAGACACCATGGTACTGTATGACCCCCTTTCCAATTATCCCTACACCTGGAAGGCCAAATTAGTTATCAGAAAGTTAGTAAGCAAAGAACAAACACCAAAAATTGTAATGATCCCTAGAATACTTTATCCGAATATGGATAAAGCCTTATGAACTCATCTGCTACCACAGAAATCACTTCTGTAGGGAATATTCACCTTTGCTCGACTTTAGTGTCTCATCTTGGATGGTGTTACAGCATGAACATTGTCTAATTCTGATGATGCACTATGCAGACTATTCATAGAGTTTATAATAAAACTAACTGCAGGGGGACTTTTGTTTGTTTGTTTTGGTTACATCAGTCATGTTGCATTCTTGCTTCCTGGAGACAACACTCAGCTCAATTAATAGAATATCCCAAATTTCATCCAGTAAAATACTCTTTAAGGCAGTGTGTGGAGAGTAACAGAGAAAGGAACATGGTGAGGATGCATTCCCTACCCTTAGCCTCCCCGAAAAGGATAGCCCATTCTGACTGATGAGCATATAACTTTATTCAATGCTCAGTAAACGACAAAGGCGATGTGCAAAAAGATCTAATGGTGAGTTACTTCTATGTAAAGGAGAATCTGGGGGGGCCTAGAGTCCAGTCAGGAATGCCTCGGCAAATTACTTACCTCTCTAAGCCTCAGTTCTGGCATTTGTATAATTGGGATAATAATAGTACCTACCTCATACAGTTGTGAGGAATCAAAATAATGCAAGTAAAGAATGGGGGAGGGGGGGAAAGAACGGGAAAAACAAATTACTTCTCCCAGGGTCAGAAGGGCAAAACAAAACATTTACATGTCTCGCTTTAACACTGAGGTGTTTTTTTCATTACACAAAAATGAACTGCAAAGAAAGGCATCTTTGGATCCGTAAATCAAAATTCTTACTTCTACGTCAAAGTTGGGTGATGCAGTGGTGACTTTTCTCCGAGATTTTTCTTTTTCGCCACAAGATTCTTTGTTGGACATTTTGAAAAGCTAAAATAAAAAACACATTAGGTGTTTTTTGTTTTAACCACCACCACAACAAAACACACTAGAAATTCATCTTCTCTCAGTTTTATAAAGACTGAAATTTCACAAAATGATTTCCATCTTCTAATCATTCCCAAGACAACAGGATTCTCTCATTGTTCCACTTTATTTCACTTACAGTCTCCCTCATAATGATCTCCTCCTTTCCTTCAATTTCATCTACCACCTTTTTAGAAATGACCTCTCAAAACTGTGCCTTTAGCCCTGACCTTCTCTCTCAAGCTTCAGAAAACCATTTTCAACTGCCTACAGGGCTACTGTATTTTGCCCAACCTATGCCTCAAAACCAGTTAGTTCTAAGTCTTCATTTTCCTGACACACCCTCCATTCAACTTAGTGTGTACCAGAACCACCCTGTGCTGGAATTGAAAGGCCAGAGAATGGGAACCTCATCAGGTCTGCTGGGACGGGAAGATATAAAAGGAGTCTAGCAGCAAAGCCCAAAGGACAGTTTAGTGCTGACAGTGACACACGTGGAAACAACTGAAGTGAGAAAGGCTAGAAAGCAGGCAATTGCAAGTACTCACCAAATCAAACTTTTAGAATGATTCGATGAATATAAAGAGAAAGAAGAAAATTTTTAAAATTTTTTTAAAGATTTTATTTATTTGACAGAAAGTGCACAAGCAGGGACTGAGCAGCAGAGGGAGAGGGAGAAGCAGGCTCTCCACTGAGCAGGGAGCCCGATGTGGGGCTCGATCCCAGGACCCTGAGATCATGACCTGAGCCAAACGCAGATGCTTAACTGACTGAACCACCCAGGTGCCCCTTAAATGAACTGTTTAGAGGCAAAGGACTACTTATGTTAACTTTTACAATTTAAACCGATCCACGTTCATCTTATGTTACTTTGAATACAAAATAAGGCTAAATTTAAACCTCTTGCCCATAAGTCACTACAGATAGTGGACTATCAAAGGAAAAACACATATATGTTTACTATGACAAATGTTTTATACTTATAATACTGTGAAATTCGTGTTGATTTATGAAAATCAAAATATAAACTCAAAGGGGAGACTTCCTGTGCTGGCCAGACTCCAAAATGGTTCCTGATGATCTCTGTTGCCTGGTCATTACACTCTTATGTACTTCTCTCACAGTAAATACAGCTGGCCTGTGACACCAATAGGAATTGCTATATGGCAGTATGTGGCTAGGTCATATAAGACACTGTGCCTTGTGTTTTTCTCTTACTCTAGGGAAAGCCAGCCACCATATCATGAGGACAATCAAGCAGCCCATGGAGCAGCCCACCAGTGAAGAACTGAAGCCCATTACCAAAAAAGAACCAACTGCCAGGCATGTGAGCGGGCCAGCTTTGAAGCTAATCCTGCAGCCCTAATCAAGCCTTTGAGTGGAAGCAACCCTGAATGATATCTTCACTGCAACCTCATGAGACTCAGAACCCAGTACACCCAGAAAGCCACTTCTGAATTCCTGACACACAGAAACTGTGAGGTAATCTTTATTGTTGTTTTAAACCATTAAGTTTTAGAATAACTTAGGCAGCAATAGATGAGTAATACAGTCACTTAATATAATTCTTCAAACTTTGAAGATTCCTTTTTTTAGGATGTCTCAAGCGCACAGACCATGCTTAGAAATTCTTATTAAAATTCCCATAGAATCCACATGCTAAAATCTAACCCTTTTCATCTTCTGGTTTCCAGCTAGTGTTAAATAATGAGACTGATACACTGAATCAACCTTTCAATTAACTATCTAGCCTGTTGGAAATAAAAAAAAAAAATCAATGATGCTTGGATGATGCGCAAATACAATTAGCCACTACTCATTCCCATAAATTATAACGTGTTATTTTCCCATTTTTAATTGACTGTTAAGAGCAGTGAGATAGTTATACGTTCAGGAAACCTAGTTAAAAGTTGGGGTGAGGGTGCGCCTAGGTGGCTGGGTGGGTTGAGCATGGCACTCTTGGTTTCTGCTGGGGTCCTAATCTCGGGGAGGTGGGATCAGCTCCGCCTCCAACTCAGCGCTTGTCCAGGAGAGTCGCTTGGGATTCTTTCTCTCTCCTTCTCCCTCTGTCCCTCCAACCCCCCACTCGCGTGCTCTCTCTTAAAATAAAAAACTAAATCTTTTTTTTTTTTTTAAGTTGAGTTTGAAGGCATTATGAGGACTTTAGAACTATAACTCACTAGGGAAGGAGGGGGAGAAAAAGCCTCCAGATACACTTCCTAACTACTGGGGGGTCGGGAAGGGGCAACTAAATTCTGTTACACTTTCAAAGTGCCAAATAATCACACTTGCTCTCACCTGGGCTCCGAAACAGGTAGGAAATAAATAGACCAAGGAGATCGGTAGGCATTAAGTATCTGCTTTATTAACTAGGAAAACCCAACTGGAAGCGTGAGTCTCCCAAGACTAAAACGGGCTTCCCTCTCCTTCCCTGATGCCTATAACATTCGGACCAGTCCCGGAAAGAAAGAACAGCCAGAAAACTCATGTTTTCCTCTGCCCGCGCCAGGGGCATGAATGCGTGAGGCCGGAGAGTAAAGGGGGGGAAAGTACGCGGACCAGAGGACTCACTGGCAGACGCCGTGTGCAATCTGAATCCCATCAGTCAGGTGCCGCAAAGCTCCACACACTCAGAGCTCTGGTTATTAAGTCTAACTACAAGTGTAGCGTGCGCGCACAAACACAAACTCTTCTCTACCCACAGGACCCCTAAACCACAGAGCAGTGCTGATGATAATAGGAATACGTAGGTTAAAGCAAAAAAAAAAAAAAAAAGACAAAAGGAAAAGTGTTCAGGTCACGGTGTGGATGAGGGTGCGAAAGTAAGCGAAGACCCCGATTCCAAATCAACCAGACTAGCAGGGAAGCTCGTTAGCTGCTTGTCAGCCGGGGCGGCCCAGGCGCTCCGCAGGAACAAACCAGACTCTCCCTCTGACCGAGGGGCAACTTCAGAAGCGGACCCCACCAGAACCACACCCTTCACTGAGCTGACTCAACCCCGGATCCGCCTACAGAGTCGCTCCGCCCAGGTTCGAGGAGCCTCCGGAATCCTCCGACCCGCTGGCCACCCGCTAGGGTACCGGAGGGAGAGAGGTGGGAACTTGCCCAGCAAAACGTCAACTAGCGCCCCAGTTACCTTACCAGCGCCCGCAGCGGTGGCGACTCCGGAGGTCCAGGCCAAGAAAAAAGGTCCCCCCCTGGACCCGATGCTCGCTGGGAAATGTAGTTCTGCACTCGGACCCACCCTAGCACTCCAGCGCTCCGAGCGTTTGTTTAGCTTTGCATTTACTTGCACCAAGGACTTGGAACTCCGGTTCCGCCCCAGCTGGCGCGCTGCACCCTGGGTATTGTAGTCTTGATTCGCTTCCTTGGTTGACGGCTGGAACGGAGACGCACCGTGGAAGCAGAACTCTCTTACCTCATTGGACGCCGTCCCCGATACGTTTCTGCGCAGGCTGTGGTGGCGTCGTAACGCCTCGGGGAAAGGGAAGCGGACGCGGCCGCGAATCGCTGCCTCTGGCTTTTTATTTTTCTGCTGACAAGATTTGGTCACTGGTTCTTCATCTTTTGTCTGTTGCACGCATCCAGCCCTTCCCATTTGCTTTCCCACTCCTTGGATCCAGCCCTCTGGGCATTCACGCCAGTTCTCTCACCCCGCCGTGAGCCCCTCCTGGTCCCCGGGCGGGCCTGGCACGGAGGCGGTAACTATGGAGAATATGGCGGAGGAGGAGCTGCTACCCCAGGAGAAGGAGGAGGTGGAGGTGGCCCAGGTCCAGGTCCCGACCCCGGCCCCGGACTCGGCTCGGGTCCCAGCTCCGGCCCCGGATTCGGCCCCGGCCCCGGACTCGGCTCCGACTCCGGCCTCGGCTCCAGCCCCAGCCCCTGCCCTGGCCCAGGTTCCGGCCCTGTCCCCGTCCCTAGCCTCTGCCCCTGACGAGGCTGAAAGCAGTAAGTGCAGGAGGCCTAGATCTTTCTGCCGCAAGGGAAGCGAGGAAGTGCGCTTTGCTGGGGAGTAGGGGAGGCCCTTCTTCACTGGGATGGTTTTTATGGGAAAAGGCAGATTTAGGGATGTGGGGGGAGGAAGGAGGGACCCGTGTAGTGGGTAAAGCGGGTACAAAATGGGTGAAGGCATCGCCACAAACCTCGAGGACATCATGGTGAAGGATTTGTGAAGGCCAGGAGTGCTGCAGATAAAAGGAAATAATGAGGTTGAGGGCTTTTTCGTTAAAGGGGGTCTTTTTCTGCTACGAAAATTGGAAGTTACACTAATTTGGTAGTTTCACTCTCAGCCCCGTCTGCCATGGTTAACTGAGTCCTTCAAAATGTGACATAGTAACCGAGGCAGCCTGTTTACTGTAATAGATCCTAGCTGCCAAGATTTAGAAACCATTGCTATCAACTAGTTACGTTCGATATACACAAATAGATGGGTGTTTCTTACTAATTTTCTTTAGAAGCTTGCCTCCAAAAAGAATTTGAGGCTGATAAGTAGTTTAAGAAAGGGCCGACTAAATTATGGATGTCTTCCCTCAGTCATAAATACCAATTGAGTTTTGCACTCTGTTCCATCAGACGTGGACTGTTGAAAATTAATAGCCCGTATTATTGTGCTAATGTATGTGCTTGCATGTTTTCTAAGTCGTGATTTATTGGATCATAAAGAGAAACACTTCAGAATCTTCTGAACACTTTTGAATGTAAAGCCTAAAAGTTTTTTAAAAAATTATTTTGTGGTCCGTAAATTGACCCTTAGGCTCTTTCTGAATTATAACAAAATAAATTCATTTTCTTTCCTTACTTCTAGGACAGTTGCGAATTTAATATTTATACAACACTTGAGTAGTTGTAGTCTAATAGATTTACTTTGCAATTTTAAAACCACATAAAAATTGTTATAGATTAAAGAGTAAAGACAAAGACAGCGTGCCTCAGGTAGGCCACTCTTCCTCATGTAAGATCAGAGCTAGTAGGTGCAAAATAAGGACAATTGTTTCTTCACCCACAACTACAGTTATGGAGGTGGTACACTCTCCTGAGTAAGTAGCCTCCCTTCCTCACTTCTAGGTTGGATTTGTTTTTATTAATCAGAATTGGTTCAGCAGCTTTAGGGAATGCATGCTTTCTCCACCTCCCCCCCACCCCCAGCAAGAGTGTTAAACATAGTTTGGGAAGATAAATGTTCCAAAATTTAGAGGTATGTAATTTGAAGAATGTATGATGTTTGAGAAACCTGAAAAATTCATTACTGGGGCAAATATGTAATGATTGGGAAGTCTGAAATGCATTAGAAATATATATTAATCGCATTTTGAAAATTTTTATATGGTCTAGTTAGTCCTTTGAAATCAGTCTTAACTAGGCAAGATGAAGATGGCATATCTGAAACAGAACTGAAAAATGAGGAAAAAGTATCAGGAGAAGTTGTAAAAGAACCTCCTAGCATCTTGGATTCCTCTGAATTAACAAGAGATTTACATATTGACTTCAGGATTATTAGTGTGTTACAAAAAGTTTGATTTAGTACAGATTGTCTGATATCTACTATCTTAAACCAGAAAGTGAGGTATACATACATAGGATTTTCATTGTTCTCACTTACCAGGCCTCTATCTCTTATTTTGTACAACTTAGAATGATTTCAATAAGCACAGGTTTATATAGTACTATGTAATTTCACATACACAGACCTTTGAACTTTGGAAGACTTTATGATTGCCGAATCAAAGGATCAATTTGTACACATGGATTCGTTGCCTGAATTTTACGGTCTCAGCTAGCAATTAAGTGTTTGCTCATATGGGAAAAATTTTGCCTTATTATAGAAATTACATCTCATTATAAAGTCATTTGAACAATACCTAGTATGACACGTTAACCAATCAGATTTGTTCTTTGTTTTTCTCATTTAAAAATGAGGAAAAATTTGTCTTTTAATAAATCTGAGCAGGAATGTCTGATAGTGCTGAATGAATTGAATTCCAGAACTATTGACTCAGTGCGCTACTGCATCCAAAAAGACTAATAATTTTTAAAAATTATTTAACAAACCATAGTGCCTGCTGTGTGCAAGATACTGTACTAGACACTTAGCCATTACAAAAATGAGGAAGGCATATCCCCTGCCGTCTTACTGTTTATTTGTGGGGTAGACAAACAAGGGCACAAATTATATGGAAGGGTTAAAAAAAGGAACTGGGAGTGAAGCTTGGTGAGGAATGGGCAGGAAGGTAGCAATGCCAAGAATAGAATTTAAAAGGCTAAAGGTTGTAAACTGTATAACCTAATTGTATAATAAGTACTGGAGAGCCCTATGGTTTACCGTCATCTCCTCTTTTTCCTGCCAATTTTCAGCTCCTAGTCTTGTATTTGTATATTCAAGCTCCTACTTTGTAAACATTATTTTACTTTAGGATATGCATATTCAAGTCTCTCCTTAAAAAGAAAGGAAAAGCAACCTACAATCCGATCTATCTCCTTTTTTATACTGCTACACTTTTTGAAATAATCTATGTGATTTTCTATACTTTATTTCTTCTTCCAGTCCCATTTGTATTCTGGAACACCTCCCTGAACCTTTTTTCTTAAAGGTCACTGGAGACCTGCTAAATACTAAATCCAGGAGTTTTCTATTGATTTCTACAACTATTTGTGATACTTAGTATTAAAGAGTTATCTTTTACATTCTTTTTTTTTTTCTTGGCTTCTGCCTTATCTTGATTCTCCTTACCATTCATTGTTTTTTAATCTACCCTCCTGATTATTTTTCCTCAGTGTCTCTTTCATTACCTACATCCCTCCATACATCACTTCTGAATTGTAACCATTTATATTAGTCAGTAGTGGGTTCAGTGGTATTGGGGAGTGCATCCCCCATGCCCATAATCAAGAATATGTTAAATATACTTTGAAAAGATTTATTCATATATTCTGAAATTTACAAATAGGTCATTTAAAGAATGTGTAATGTTTGGGAAACCTAAAAATATGTTGCTGGAACTGGATTTTGGCCTTTTTCTTCTCTTTTTTCACAATGTTCTTTTCCTTAGGCTTTCTTGAGCTCATAGTTTCACCTAGCGTGTATTTATGATTTATATTCCTCCTGAACTCCAAAGACAGCTCAACTGCATACTGAACTTGAGGATGAATACTGGTAGTACATCAAACACACTGTGTCAAAAACTAAATTCCCTTTTCTCCTTTCCTCTTCTTTTCTGCCAAAAATGTTTTCCTCTTCCTTCATTGGTTAATGGTACCATTATTCTCAACCATGTAAACTTGAAATCTTAGACTCATTCTTGAGTGCACTCTTCGTTCATGGTTATTTCTCACACCCAAAATTCTGTTCTTTTTTTCTTTTTCTTTTCTTTTTTCTTTTTGTTTTTTTTTTTTTCACCATCATTCTGTACCTTTCTATTACTAACTTCTCACCTCAGTTATTGATCTTTGGTTCTACAGCCAGAGATAACCTCCTGAAATGCATTCAAATCATATTATTCACTCCCTCACAAACCTGCAAAGACTTCACATCGCCTGAAGAGGACAGTCCAGACTCACTTGCATAGAATTTAAGCCTTCCATGATCGGTACTACATTGTTGGCTGCTTGTTCTTCTACCACCTCCATTCTCCAAACATACTACATTCCAGCCAGGGGTCGGATAGAGGTGGCTGTATTTTTTTACACCTTATGCCTTTGTTCATGAGATTCCTTCAGCTTGTAAAATCAGCTACCAAATCTCTGCTTATTGAAATTCTATTCGTACCTAACATCTCAGTCAAATGCTACTTCTTCACTGAAGACATTCTCAGAGGCACTTGTTGGAATTAATTCCTCCTTCCTCTATATGCCCACATCATATTACTTTACCCCTGGTATTCATTTCATCCTGCATTGTGTTATAGTTAGTAGGTAACATATCAGTATCTCTCCTGTGTAGTTGAAAGTTCTTAAAAGATAGGAAGCATGGCTTATGTTACATCAGTAATTTGTACAGAATAAAAACATTTTTTTGTAGCATTATATTGAATTATTAGATGAAAGTTTAAAGGTGTGAAGTTACACAGTGAAGTTTTTTCCCAGACTTTCTGCATTCTGAGGCACGCTTGTCATTTTATAGGCAGAATTGCAGCAGTATTCCCCATCTTGGCACTAGGGCACCATGCTACAGGAAAATAAAAGTGGAGAAGTCTGTGACATGATCAAATAAAAATAGAACTGGAATTCAGACTGTTAAAACATAATCTTCTAACTCTTAAAATTTCCTTTCAGAGAGACACATCTCAATCCAAAGGCAGCTTGCTGATCTAGAGAAGTTAGCCTTCGTAGCTGAAGGAGATTTTGACTCTGCCAGTTCATTGAACTCAGATAATCTTGATGCAGGTATTTCCATATTTTGAGGGTTTTTTTCCCCCTTTATTTCTTTTGGTTTTTTATCTTTCAATTCATGAAAATTTGCTGAAAGTAGACTGGTTTATTGCCACTGAACTAGAGCAATAATAAAATTTTTTCATTGGGGAAATTGGTAGCTTTCTACATGCACAGGTGCCGCGGGGATAAGTTGTTTCACAGTTTCTCAAGGAAATTACAATTTCGTGGATATGTAAGGATTGTGTATTCTATAAGTTAGGAATTGCATTTAGCTATAAGTAACAGAAATCCCCCAAAAAACAGTGTCTTTCATGATAAAAGGCTTATATTCAGACATGTAAAAGAAATTGCCCAGGTGGGCAATTTAAGGCTGGAACAAGAGTTCCTCATTGTTGTCAGGACTCAAGCTCCTCTCTTTCTGCTTTTCCGTCCTTAGTGCTTTAATTCTATCCTCAGTATCACTTCATGGTTATGGAAAAATTAATTTTGACTATATTTGTAGTGTGCTATACGTTAAAGATATTTGTTGGATTAAAAAATGAGTTGCTGATTATTTTTGTATATTTTTATTCCTTTAAGCCTGAATTTGACATTTTAATTTTTTTGTTACTATCAAAGTTTTTATTTGAGATATATTACATTTCTAATTAAATAAGACTTCTATTTTTATGATCCATAATCTTTTCATTAATAAAGAAGGAAGAACTTATAAATTCACTGGTAGGATACAGTGGTTCTAACCATGCTCCCTGTCCCAGAATAGCAGTTATTTTGGATCCCACTTACTCCTTTCACTCCTTCCATTTTTCTTACTCCACATGTTAACTGTTTTTGTTGCTGCCAGAGTAGAATGCCACGGCAGGTGCTTACACTGTCTGCCCAGCTCCTGCTTCTCTGGGAGTGTGACAAGTACTGCCTTCTCCCCTGTCCAAAGTACATAGTGATGCTCTCTCTGGCAGGCTTTTTTGCTGGAGGGATATCATGTACTTTATCACTTTCTCATTTTCTCTGTTCCCAGTGGCAACAAAGATATCAGCTGACCCCAGAAAGGAGAGTTTTAGGGTAAAAAATCAGTCACAATGTGCTGATTATTAACTACCTGTTGTGGCAGAGATGACTCTCCCTAATGTTAACATAGACATTACCTGAAAAGTGTGTGTGTTGGGTGGAGGGAGTACCCAGCTACTTCTTTTGTAGCTAAATTGAGGCATTAATAGCCAGTGTATTCTGTGCTTTATTGGTTCCTTTTTTTTTTTTTCCTTTTTTTGGTCAGGAAACAAACAGTCTTGTCCATTGTGCCCTAAGGAGAAATTCAGAGCTTGTAATAGCCATAAGCTTCGTCGTCACCTTCAAAATTTACACTGGAAAGTCTCAGTTGAATTTGAAGGTTAGTATTTTTGTGCTTGCTAAAAAGTAAATGAGTCAGGATTTGATAGAAGTTTTGGAATTGTATTGTGAACATAATCAAATATTTTCCATTTAAAATTATGAGGGATTTCATGTCCTTCTATTAATGTGTTTCTTAATAAAAGACCATGTAACGCTAGGCAATAGATGTATGTTACAAGTGTAGTTTAGTTTAGCAAATATTTATTAAGCATCTATTCTATACTGGGTACTTTGCTTGGCCCTGGGGGTCCCCATAACTTCTTGAACTATGTTTTAAAAAGTTATACTTTTTCTTTTATGTTAGAACTACCATCTGACACATAATTTTGAAAGTGTAATAAATGCAAAACAAAAAAATACATGGTATGAATATTGGAAAAAAGAAGACAGTATCTTTTTTCTGCTGATGGCTTAAAAAGTTTAGTGTTAAGAGTAGTGGGATATAAAATAAATATTTGAAATCAGAAACTTTTTCTACTCTAGATAAATGGAAATTAGAAAAAAGATACCAATTATAGTAGTGACAAAAATGACACAACTTGGGGGACTAAATTTAATAAGAGGTCTCATAAAGAATAAAATTAAAGGACAAAAAATGAGATCTTACCAAGTTAAAAGACTTCCTGGATCTAATGAATTATTAAGATTCTGAGAGTGAATTACGTGAGTTATTATAACATTTTTGGAAAGAGATCTGGCAACATTTTTAAAATTTAAAATACACATATCTCTTCACCAGCTACTCCCTCTTTTGGGAGTAAAAGAATCAATTGATAAGGATAGATGTACAAGAATATTCACTGCAGCATTTACTTAGTGACAACTAAAATAAAAGAGGGTTGGTTGACTGTATTATGGTGTATACATACCATGAAATATTATGCCGCCATCGTAAAGAGTACATATTAGGTCCGCACTAGCTTACTTAGAAGCATTTCCATGATAAACTGCTATTGAAAACAGCGTGTGTGTGTGTGCGTGTAGGAGTTTATGATATTACATTTAGATAAAAACAATATCTCCCCCAAAAAGCCCTAAACATCTATCTTTTTTAAATTATGATATGTTAGTCACCATACAGTACATCATTATCTAAATATCCATCTTAAGCTTATGCATACTTATATTTGAATATGATTTTGTGAGCATAGGTGTTGCTAAATGTGGTTATCTGGAGTTTTAACCAAACTGGATGAAGTCAGAACTGTTTTCTTAGTAGTACTGGTAAAAGGTTGTCACTAGTTCCTTAGGGAAAAGGGAATTAGAGACTAAATTAGAGGTCCATCTGTCTTTTATGTTTAATTATTTATAAGAGTATATAATAAATCATGTCTTTTTATCAAAAAAGAAATGTCTGATTTTAATTAAAAAGTTCTTTTTGTATTCTTTATTTAAGCCATTGTTTAACCTTTAGGTTAGTCTTTGTCTTCCAACTTATTCTCATCTCTTAAATGGCTCATGGCATTACGTTCTTAAGTACATTAAGTTGTTGGGTTTTTTCACATGGTGGTGATCTGGTAGATGGCGAGTATCATAGTTTTTGTTTTAGCAAGCAAGTCTCAAAGTAATTTGCAAATATGTGTAAGGTAGAAGCAACAAGACCTGCTGAAGGAATAGAAAAAGTGAGATGTGAGGTGGGGGGAAAGCCAGGAATGCTTGGGCTTGAGACTTGAGCAGCTATAAAAATGGTGGTATCCTTTACTGAGCAGGGAAGATTGCATTAGGACCAGGTATGGGAGAAAAGGCCCAGCCTGCAGATTTAGGCATGCAAAGGTTTAGATGCATCTCCTGGAGATGTCAAGTAGCCTGTCTAGATATGAATTTCGAGTTTTGGAGGAAAGGTTGGGGCTTAGAGATATACATTTGGGAATTGTCAGAATATAAATGATAGTTAAAGCCATAACACTGGATGGGATAAACAGAGGAGTACATATCAATGGGAAAAGAGAAGTTGCTTCTATAGATACTTCCATGTGTACAAGTAAGAGAAACAATTAGATGCAAGGTACAAGAACAAAGGAGTTGGAGATCACTCACAGGACAACTGAAAGACATTATCATTCATTTAAAAAGTAAAAAAGAGACCTGGTTCAAGAGGAAGTGATATATAT